>NC_136917.1:169916408-170464513 GCF_949752795.1 Hyperoodon ampullatus
TGTAACTTAATTTTGGAGGCACAGTCCAGGTGAAAATCAGTTACACTTTCCATGAGTCAACTTTCATGATAAAAATTCAATAGGTTTCCATAAAGATGAAAACTTTCACATAAAACCTTTTCATTTGGATCTACTAAGGTTTTCACCGCAGTTTAATTTAATAAACACTTATGGAGCATCTAATGAGTACCAGGAACCACACTGAGTTGTTTACCTCCTGCCCTTCATGAGGTGAGCCATGGCACACACACCTAAGGAGAATTCCAAGGCCGGTGAATGTAATCATTCTGTGCAAGCCATGAAAGCCACCACCTTCTTTAAATCTTGTCTCCTGCCTTTTTGGACCATTTAAAACTACAGTAGCAATTATCGGCTTTATAGACTGAATATTTTGGCCTCCAAAGAATTGGTCTTCCTCCTGCTGCCTCCATGAATTCAGATTCTAATGCTCAAGACCCTCTTCCAGGATTTAGAACACAAGTACCTCCACATCCTCTGATTTTTCAGGGTGGGGAGATGAATGCATTTTGAATAGTGTCACACATTACAACTTAATGATTTTCCCATGTGGAATTTACTGATCTTTAAAAAATATGCTACTGAACACACTATGCTCTAATTTTCTCTCTATAATTATGTATCATGTTGTTTATCAGTAATTTACTTGGGGAGGATTAGGCGGAGTTAAAAAAATTTTTAAAGATGAAATACTACTAACAAAAGCTATTATTAAGGACGCTTGAGGTGAAATGAATGAACTGTCTCAGAAAACTTGGCTTTGTCATGATAAGTATGACAGAGTTTTGGGGGAAATTCTTTTGGAAAGTATGTCATTATTTTCAAATAATAGGATTGAAATAAGAGAGGAATGATAATTTAAAAGTACTCACTTTTGTGCATTGATTCCATCAATTGCTTGAATCATCCTTTCATTTAATTCCTCTTCAAATCTTTTCTTTTGTGACTTGGTTCTATATGAGGGAGGAAATATTTTGGGTAAGAATATTATTACTAAACTAAACAGTAAGCCTGTGTGTCTGTGATGCCAAAACCTCTGTCTGATTCTGTTAACTGAATTTTTTTTAAAAAGGAAACAGTCTATGTGCAGCCTTTTCTCTATTAACATATAGCCACTTTGTGGATTGAATGAATTGGCTAGAGTTTTTGGTGCAGTAAAATGTTGCCTTACTACTCAGAGTGAAAGTAAAAAGCAACACTGAAAGATATGTCCTTGGTGTCTGAGATAAAAGAACTTTCTGTCCCAAGAGATGCACTAGCCCTTGAATTGTTGCCTTTATAAACTTTATTTTATGACAGAACATACTGGCTTTGGAAATTCCCTTGTAAAAATTTGGTGTGGTTGACAAAATAATCATTCCTGTTTTGTGTTTTCCTTGGTCAATTTTCAAGAATTTTCAGAACTAAAATCTTACTTGAGACACGTCAAAGCTTCATTGCATGTATTTAAATGTTCCTCAGTTTTGGTAAGCGCTATTCACAGAAAACCCCACTTATATGTGCAGACCGCTCACTTGATCTTGGAAGTAAATAATCTTCAATAATAATATAAAATGTTTTGCAAATAAATTGTGCCAAGATAAGAATGAGTTCTCCAAGGTTAATTTGACAATTAGCATGAGAATGATGTAAAGGAGAAAATCAAAATAATACTTGTTTTTAAAAGTTAAACATCTACTGCAAAGAGTCTAAGCACATCTGGCCCTTCCCAAACTGGCCTGAAAGAGCCTGCACCTGAGTCTGGGTGTCCGAGTCACCTAGGCCCATGGGAGTGAGCACGAGGCTTCTTTGTCTTGTGGTTGGTTAAATTACTCACTGAATAGACCTCCTACTCTGGAATAAAAATAATACTTTTCTGAGTTTAGAACTGCCTCTCTATATAGATAAGAATAGTATTAAGTGTGCAATGTCATATTTATCTGTAATTAAATCTCATGGAATTATCATTAATGAGATGGATGTAATTAAATCTCATGGAATTATCATTAATGAGATGGATGGGTAATCTACCTACATTATATCATTGTTTGTGGGTTCACACTTTCAGGTCCTGCTTTCTTTAAACAGGCTAAGGGCAGTTTTGGTTCAAAAACAGAACGATATTAAGTGATCCACCTGTAGACACCAAGCCAATGGAATTGAGAGGTTTTAACATGCCAAATTCCAAGCTAAATTGGAAGGCAAATTAATTTTGATCCTTCTTTTAAAAAAAAGTATGGCATCTTAGCAATCATCTAAGATGGTTCATTCTCATTTACGGCTAAGGTGCTACCTTCATTTTAGACTCTTCTTTTTCTTTTTATCAGCCCTATGCCAAGTGTTGAGATTCCTGACTTCAGTTTGGTGGTTTTCTCTTTCAAAAAATGCCTCCAAGTGTGAGAAGGAACAGTGTAGGTGCCTTGAGCTCACAAGAAAATTCAACCCTTCAATCATATGTCCAGGGTGCTAACAATGGCATTGTCGTTGTGAGTCTGTTTTAGGATTAGCTTAGATAATGCCTGTGTGGTGCTCAACGCAGTAAATGTGGCACATGAAGTAACCAATAAATGCATATTATTATGCACCCTTTGTATTCAGTAATTTTCTGGCTAACAGCTCTTAACATGTAGACAGTTTCCTTGTCTCCATAGTTTTGTGACCTCTGCTACAGAAGTGATAGGATAAACTTGGGGCTGATCATCTCCCCACGAGAAGTTCTTAATTCACCAAGCAGGGCATTGTTCCTCAGACTTTCAATGTTTCAGCATTTTTGACATTCCTGTCCTTGTTCTTGCCCTACCATTGGTTTCCCCAGTACTCAGTGTCCCCAAACCCTCTTTCCAATTCCTCTCCATTCTTTCTCCTGAGCTCCTTCCCGGACCTGTTCCACCCCCAGGCCTGGGCTGCTATATCTAAAGAGGTGTGAAAGAGGTCCTGCTTTATCTCAGATGATGCTTCACTGTCCTGTAATGCTCACTCAGTGCCAGGCTGTGGGCTCAGAGAGGTTTTAGGACCTTGGCCGTGTTATATAGGCAGGACGTACAAAGGAAGTCCCAGGTGAGGCTGATTTGAAAGCCAAGCTCTCTCTGTGAGGCTTGGGGCCACCAAAGATCAACCACCACGGAGGAAAGTAGAGTAGATGTGGAGGAAGCTCTTAGGAGGGCAGACAGGACAGGAGAGCAGGTACAAAGACAGGTTTTGGTGTCACAGACCCTGGGCATGACCATGGCCTTGCCTCCACAGTCACGTGACTCTGGTCATCTCTTAACCCAGCACCTTGGTTTCTTCCCTCTTAAAATGATAATGACAATTTCATCTACCTTGGAGTAACCCTGTAGGGATGAAGTTAGACTTCCCATATGCTTGGTACAGCTAAAAATGACAGATTCTGATCACTGTCTTTCAGACAGTGCTCATCCCCAAATACATTGCCCACGTCATACTGGCACTGCACAAGGTATTTCCCACTAGACAGATGAGAGGACATAGAACATATGAGGTGAAAGGATGTCCATGAAATTCTGTAGACAGTTGTTTGCAGATGCGTTAGTCTCTTATTGGCCTGAAGAGTCAAGCCTTCTCAAGATATGTGACAGGCCCAAAATATTTCTTAAATTACCTTAAGCTCTCTTTAATTTGGTATTTGCCACTTAAAAAATAACATTTCAAAAGCCCAAGAACCCAATTTTCCTTATAACATAGGGCTCTAAGTGTTATACGTCAATGTTAAAATTTCAAATTTTACACAAAATACAAATTAGAGCTCATTACAACAAAAATAAAGTAACATAGAGGGGTCAGAAACAGTGTGCCCTAAAGATCTGGCAGGGAATGATCTAACTACTTTCAGGCAATGCGTTTTCTACAGGGATAAACTCATGTCTCTGTGGGGAAAGAAAAGCTGACTCAAGTTTTGGGTCTTTCATTAATTACCCTAACATCTTCAATAAGAAGTACTTAGCTCCCAAACCAATGCAAAAGTAAGACTCTGAGCCCCAAAGCTAGAGGAACACAGACAAGGAAAAGGATTTGTGTCTGTCTGTGATCTTGTGAAGATGACAACAGGGACCTGCAGGCCTTTGTGGAAGCAATTTTTCTTTTCTTTTTTTTTTTTTTTTTTTTTTTTTTTTGCGATATGTGGGCCTCTCACTGTTGTGGCCTCTCACGTTGCAGAGCACAGGCTCCGGACGCGCAGGCCCAGTGGCCATGGCTCATGGGCCCAGCAGCTCCGTGGCATGTGGGATCTTCCTGGACCAGGGCACGAACCCATGTCCCCTGCATCAGCAGGCGGACTCTCAACCACTGTGCCACCAGGGAAGCCCCAATTTTTTCTTTTTTTGAGCAGTGTGGGCTGCATTTCTTTTCACTATAGAAAGGCTGGACCTACCTTGCTTTTCTTTCTGGGATTCAACCCCACAAACATCATTTTAAGTAAGTTACTCATTTTAAGAAAGTTCAATTTTTTACTACAGACTAATATGAAGAATAATCATTTTAAGAAAACAATTTAAAGTTCTAAAGTGTTTACTAGGCAGTGTTTTCCTTTTCCCTCTTTTAACTCTAATAAAATGGCACCAATAATCCTAGTTTTAGAAGCTGAAAGCAATTTAGTAGGGGTTTTCACAAGTAGCTGCTCTTTTTTCGGAAGAAGTAGACTTCAAAATTCTATAATTGATGATAATTACTTTTAGGAATAAATAAAAAGCAATTAAGCCTTTAAAAATTAGAAAGCGGAATGTATACACATATACTATACCTTAAGGTGCGACTTTGAAAATTATGCTGACCCATTGGTACATCCTATTAAAAAAAAGAGTATTAGTTGCCAAAAACATACTTTAAGAATCTTTCAGTGATAACAATGTATATTTCTTCTTCTATCATGGAAAATATCATTTAGGTAAAAATAACCACCCATGAGGAGAAAAAGAGCTTAATTATAAATGTGAAACATGATTAAAAATTCAGTTTATATTTAGAATGTTTTTGTAATCTATAAACTCTGGTGTCAGGATTGTGGTCTGAATTTTTAAAATTTCCATCCTGATATTTGCAGATATGATTTCAAACAATGCCTGCAGAGGACTGTTATTAAAGTTACTGTGGACAAATGATGTGAAAATGTAGTTTGGCATCAGACTGAAATTTATAAAATGCTTTAAAACACAAACATGATCATAAAATCTATAGTCAATCCTTATCACTGACTGGGCTGTTAAGAAATGGGACTATTGGTTAAGTGTGTGAAAGTGAGAATCATTGATCAAAAAGAAGAAATGTACATATGAGTGCTGGTAGTTCCTGAAAAAGTTCAATGACAGAGAGAGACATTGGTCAGAGTTAATCAGTGGGGGTCTCCACTGCCAAATGTTCAATAATAGACTTAAAAAACCACAAGATTCACTTTCATACATTTAAATAAAATAAAATAATTAAAATAAAACTTGTAACAAAGTGGCTCCAAATAAACTGTTCTTTGTTGCTTTGATCTCCAAGGTTAGATCAGGAAATGTATTTAGCATAGGGAAAGGTGAGCCTTAAAAAAATAACTGAACTCCAAGTTTTATTATATAAAGTAAAATAATGCATTATTTACCAGCTCTATCAATGTTAAATCAAGAGTCAATGAAGTTCTGCATAGGGGATTAGATAAAAGAAATAACTTTTGGCAATGACAATTTTTCAACCCCGGGATGTATTAATAAGAATGGCAATGGGATCTTTCTGGAACTGAGTAAGGGACACAGTCCTATGGGTTTCATGTGCTAATAACCAAAGCCTCAGATGTTCTCTGTCTCTACTCAGGCAGTCCCTAGGCTCCATGTCTGTGACTGGAGGCCAGCTGGTCAAGAAAACTGAGTTTGTTCCACAGGCCCTCTGATTTTTATACACAATTTCCTGAAGTTCAATCTCTAGCCAGTTACAACTCTCCTGAAAGAGGCATCTTCACTAACACATAATAGCAGATTAAAGTCAGCCTGAAATCTCTCCTTCAGTGTTTTGCTGAGATAGTAAGGCAGACAGTTGATCTTAAGTCCTGAGACAATAAAGACTGATAAGAAATTAGCAACCACAGCAACATCAATCACACACCCAGAAAAGCAAGGCCTTATTTTCACAGGTACACATATGAAACAGCACAGAAAATCATGTTTTAATATTTAGATCTGATTCTTATTTCTTGAAAACCAACCAACCAACCGACCGACCGACCGATCAACTCTTGGTTTATAACAAATGTTGATGAGAGATATTAGCCATTAGTACTAATAATAAATGCAGTGTTGAGATGAAATTATCCAACTTTTTTCATAAGAGTGATAGAAGCATCGACTTTCCCTGACTACTAGAGCCTAGGGTCTTAGGATACCTTTCCTCTAACAGGGTCTAGTTGTTGGAAGGTTCCAGTTGCCCCAGTCCTGCCTCCTTAGATCTTTTCTCTTCTTATGATCTCATCCAGCTCCATGGCTTCAAATATCATCTAAAACCTGATGCTTCTCACATCCACATCTCCATCTGGGGCCTCTTCCCTGAGTTCCAGACTCACACACCCAACTGCCAACTTCCTAGCTGCACTTAGGTGTCTAAAAGGCATACTGATTTGAAGATGTCTACTAGCAAAACCTGGATGTTTCCCTCTGAAATCCCCTGACTTTCCCCGAGTATTTGTCATCTCAGTTCATGGCATCATCATTCTTCTAGGGGTGCAGCCAAAAAAGTGTGGATTCATCCTTGATCCTCCTTTTAACACATATCCACTCCATCACCAAGTCTTATACGTTCCACTTTCAAATTATAACCTGAGTTTGCTTCTCACTGTTTCCCCTACTAAAATCTTAGCATAAGAGGGCACCATCCCCCTCCCTTGGGACACTGCATTCTTGCTCCATTACCCAGAGCGTTAATTATACTATGTCCTCCCCTTGCATAAGACCCTCTAACGACTTCCCATCACAATCAGAATAAATTATACATGATTACTTAGAGCCTCTCACCCTGATGACCTCCCTTTGCTTTACTGCTGATGATGCTACAGCCACACCAGTCTCCTCTCTGCCCTCAAAGATGCCGATTCATTTCCATCCCAGGGCCACATAATTTGATTTGCCACTGACTTCTCCCCTTCTCCGAGATGTCCCCAGCCGCCCCATCCAGAGTGGCCACACCATTCACTCCCAAAGACGATAATCCATTTTCTCTTCATCACGACCCTGAGCAGGCACATGGATTGATCTTTTTTGTTCATTTGAGGCCGACTTAGGGTCTCTCTCTTTCCAATAGAATGCAAACTCCTCTAGGACTTGCGCTGGTGGTCTCCCTTGTTGACTGCCTGATGGATCATGATCTTCTGTCAGATCATTTATTTTTCGGTTGAAAGAGAACAAAGGAAGTTGAGAGGAGATATAACTGAGACAACACAAGAATACTGAGCCCCTGCCTTTTGGGCTTGGGTGTGTGATTGTGAAATGTCCACTTTTACCTGACAGCCTGGTATGTTTCTTTTTCTCATCAGCTAATAAGAATTATGTAACATCCCATTTTCTTTCTTTACCTCAAATACATCCCTAATACAATTAGTGCTATTCTGCATGAAATTTTACTCAGAGACTCTTAAAATCTAACTATACCATTGGGATTATTCTAAGTGCTCAAATTGGTTTACTTTTCTCTCCTCTCATGAGTTTTTCTATTATCTATCTGCACTTCAGCTATCTTATTGAGAATGTCCCTGCTGCAAGGAGCATTGGGACTTTATTCTCTGTTGGAAGTAAAGATGATGTAAATAAGGATATCCAACAATAGAGTGTACATTGTTTCTGACACAGCCTGAACCTCTGGGTGATGAAGAGACAGTTTTATTGATGCCACTCAAATTCCAAGGACATCATGCCTTCATTTGTTCTCTTATTAAGATGCTCGGGCTTTCTATTGTACTTCATGATAGCAGAAGCAAAACACAAACCTGGATTTAAAAAGAGTTCCGCTGTATTCAGTTGCTACTGTCAGTCGTAAATTACAGTCTTGGGTAATAAAGTTATAATGCAAAATCACTCTAGGTTAAAACCCTTAGCAATGCGGGGTTGGTGCTCACGATAACCTGATATCTGTAAGGAATATCTGAGAATGCCAATCTGAGAAGTCGGAGATGGTAAGCTTGCCTCATTACAGACAAAAGTTACTTTGGCAGGAGATGCCTTTGGAGGAACTAGCTTTTGCCCAGTGCTAGGGCACGGGGAGGGCATACCGTGGTGCTGATCTTGCCGTTCTCCGTGGTCATGCTGTCTCTGTGATGCAGGTGTGCAAAGGGCTTGGCCGCCCCCCAGGACTCCAGGTACCGGGTCATGCGGACGGAAGCCCTCATCTTGGCTCCATCGAGGGTGGATCGAGGCCTGAAGAGGTGCTGGGGGCTCCGTCGTTCTCCCTTGGGGTGAGAAATAAAGCATGACACCTGGCGGGGCACAGGTGCACAGCCTCCCGCCTTCCTGCTCTGCCCACCAAGAAGCTTCCCTTGAGTAAGCAGATTCCTCTAACATCATGCCCTTCACTTTCCTGGTTCCTGCTCTCATTCATCTTCAGTGACTGGTATTCAGTGCCATGAGCTGTTGGAGCCAAATGACTTTTTTTTCAGACAACAAAACTTACCTGTAATTGAAACTTAGGGAAAAATAATAGCTATTTTAAGGGATGTTTTTATAAAGTTGATTCTTAGACAGAATATGCTGATCTGTTTCAATGTGTTCTTGATGGTTGTGTTTTTTTCCTAAAGCGATTGGGGATTTTCTGATGCTAAATGGCCCCGAATATCGGTGTTTTGGTGTTCTTTGCCTGAACACGATGTTCTTTCTTTTCTTTTCTTTTTTTTTTTTTTTTCTTTTTTAATTGGGGGTATAGTTACTTTACAATGTGGTGTTAGTTTCTGCTGTACAACGAAATGAACCATCTATAAGTATACATCTATCCCCTCCCTCTCGAGGCTCCCTCCCACCCCACCCCCCATCCTGCCCATCTAGGTCACCACAGAGCACAGAGATGACCTCAGTGTTCTTTTTACACATTTTTTTAACCTCTTCCCTGTGCCGTCCCTGTCCCATCACTGCACAGTTAGTCCCGCTTGTCATACATCTGTCTCCAGATCAACCCTCTAGTCAGCTGGAAGTTTGTCTCTGAAGGTGAAACTGGGGTTTTAGGGTTATTGTAAGTAAACGTTAATAAACTTGATCCCCTTGATTTTATGATATTGGTTATGACAATTCAGAGGTGTGTCTTGCTGCTCTCTGTGCTATTTACCAGCCTGCAATTTGGAGGGAGTTTACAGAAACCCTCAGAGCTTCAGTTTCTTAATCTGTAAATAGCAGTAGTACCCATTTGGCAGGAACTTGGGAAGGGTTAAAAGAGATGAGAACTCTAAGCCCCTGCTCTGGCCTGACACGTGGTGTGAAGAGAGTTAGAGCCAGCAACTGTCTGCATGCGATGAATGGTGTTTACTACTGTATCAAAGTTACTGTCTGCACATAATGTACTCACACAAGTGTATACATGACATTTACTTGCCAATCTTCCAGAAGCTTCTTCTTTCCCTTTTTCTTATATCTTCATCCTACTTTCTCTCATTAGATTTTTATCATCCAAAGCCCTGAGCAAAATCCTTATCTTTATTTAATTTTCTAACTGCCAGGCGGGGTCCATCATGGACTAACACACACATTGATCAACATTGACTAACCTATACAACCTTGTGATGCAGACAATACCCTTGTCATATAAACAAGCGATTCATTTCAACTGTTTCTTTAATAAATATTTGAATCCATTGTTATAAAACACATACGCATTTAAAGTAGTTTTAGAGTCAAAGACTAGCGAAGAATTACACTAGTTCTTGACTAAAAACACTTTCCATATCAGTACTTTGCCCTTTTCACTTTTAATCATAGAAGTCATAGGCTAATTATAAACTCTTTACAATACTGACCTTGGGGTTGATTACAAAGTAGGTCTTCACCAAGTGCTGCTTTAAATATGGGTCTCTGATGTCACCATCTCCTTCCTCCACTTTATAAGCCCCATTCAAGTGTTCCAGTGTGACGGAAGAAATGTGAACACGTCTGAAATTCCATTTTAAAACCACAATCAGGATATATAAGGAGGAACGTGCAAGAAGACTTTCTATTTATTTGGGATTTCAGAGAGAATCTCTTCTGCCCCAAGTGAAGGAAAGGTTATATGTTCTTAGTAAAATTGACTGTAATTAAGGTTCATAGTCTGTTAACCACTGCTTTGGAAAGATGCTCCCAGATGTCATGAGCTACTAATATTTGGAGCTTCTCTGCACTCACAGAAACCTGCATGGTGAATTATAGCAATTAAAACTCAATCATATCGAATTTTGGGGTATGAAGATTTTTTTTTTGAAATGCATGCCAAAGTCATTTTAGGAAGTGTGCTTATCTGTATAAAAGTATGGGCTTTCTTTCTCAATGCTTGTTCTCATGCTTCTCCAAATTACAGCACTTGCATTGAGATTATCGTGTCATCTATCCAGATGGTACCGTTTGCTTATTTCAAAAGTACTAATTTCAGAAGTTACCAATAATAGAGAAACGCCATATATCTCCACTGACTTATAAACCATCTTTAACTTAGGTCTCTATTCATAAATATGCAAATAAGTAGAAGTCTGTAATTTAGGATCTGACATCCACAGTCTTTGTCCACGGGTCCCAGGGGTGGTTGAATTGGGGCTTGAGAGTTCATGTCCATCTGGTTAATGGAAAAGGCCACTGGGTGTGAGTAACGTGATACTAACCAAGGCAACAGAAATCACTGAGCAGTCAGTTATTAGCCTGTCGACCTATTATTCCTAGCCCTATAACCTGCTGGACGAGAGAAAGCCAATGTGCCGCCTTACCCGGGGACCCCTCCAGCTTCCATGTGGTTGGCCAGGGTAACGTCATGGGACCATACGTCGTACTGCCACTTCTGCAGCCCGATCACGCCACAGAGGACGTTCCCAGAATGCACTCCCACGCGCATGTTGATGTCCACTCCAGTGGCGTCCCTCACTTTCCTAAAGGGAAGGAAAGTCACATCACCTTCCAGGACCAGCCTGTTCTTCCTTTAATTCCTGGCCAATTTTCTGGGCATTTTATCATTCAGAATGTCTCAGATTGTTGGAAATACTGTCATGAATTCTTCCTGTGGCAGAAGATTGCTGCTCCGAGGCAAGAGAAAGGGATTTTTCTTCGGTTACTACCAGACTAAACCACCAGTGCCAAGCCAATGCTCTGGCCAGTAAAGCATCAGGATGGCAGGGGTTGTGATGCAGCATTTTGGTTGTAGTTTCTACTTTTTCAGCCAATATGTATCAATCACGTAACATGTGCTGATACCTCCTCAGAATTTTCCTACTAGACTCGTGTGACATTGCCTTGTACCATCAGAAACAATCTTAGATGCCATTTGCAATTCTAGTGCTTAGCATAATGTATGTCCCCAAGGAATATTTTCTGCTGATGAGACAATACGGCTTATTTGTGAGCTTAATAATGACTTTAGCCTGAATAGGAATTTTAAAAAAATAACCATGAGATGAAAGCTTTTCAATTGTGCACATTCTTTAACAGAAGAGAGAAAAGAATACTCTTTAAGAAGCTTTAATAATGCATAAGGTATCATTAAAAAGAAACTCATTTAAAAAATCATTTAAAAAATACTTTAGGACTCTGTTGCCAACTCATTGAAAGAGACAAATGAAGAACTTCCTTTAAGGGAAAATAGCAATGTTTGGTGATGCTTATTTGTTTCTGCCAGTTAGATACATTTATCAATTAAAATTTTATTGTAAAAGAAGAATGCAGGAAGATATCCCTAGTTAATGGAAAGAATCACCCCAAGAGGAAATGTGGAGGGAAGCAATGACACTGATTTCAACACAGCAAGTCGGAAGGGTTACCAGGAGTGGGATGCAGTAAAATAAACCTGAACCATCTCAAAATGACACAAGCATGCTTAAATTATGGAGTGACATCATCTGAGCATACTACTGATAAAAAGAAATGGGTCCATGATGTAAAAATAAATGACGTCCTGAAAAAAGGATATAGAAGCCTGTCTCTTTCCCCTCCCTTCCTCTCTACCTTCCTTACCTGCTCTCATTTTTTTTTTTTTAATAAAAAAGACAACCTATTTGGGGTACTTTGCAAGTCACCCAAACCCTTCATTCCTGCTCCCACGAGGAGCATCTACATGACTTGGGAGGCTTGTCCTACCACTCTGTCCCCATCAGCACTGAGTGTGGACAGCTGCCCGGGCCCTGCCTGGTCCTCGTCTCTGGGCCTTTGCTCACTATGGTTCCTCTCTTCTTCCCACTCCCCTGAGTGTCCCCTTCCTGACAGGGCCCGGGGGTCACAAGGCCAGTCTGTGATAGAAGTGACTGGTTAATGATTCGACTCTTTAACAATCTCCACATGCTTCATGTCTTTTTTAGAGAAATGAGTTGTTCAAGGGTTCAGATGGCCTGACTGACCAAACGTTTTAATACATGTAGATGAAATCTGTGATCTATAGAAAAATGCTGAAATAATCCCTTAGAGCTTGCAATAATAATAGACAATCTTTCTAATTTAAGAGGAGCCTTAATCACTTACACAACCAGGGTCTTGAATATCACTGCCTTGATTAAGAACAGTTTACATTTTCATGACAGGAAAAAAGAAAGTCTCTTTAAGTGTTGGGAATATTCCAAAACTGCAGCTGAAGTGCTTCTGCAGTGGTGACTTAGCTAATGGGGAACAAGGCTCGGGATAAATGTGGAGGTCCAAACTTGTAAGGAAAAACACAGGCAAACGTTCCTGGACCCATGTTACTGGTTCCCACCAAAACTGGAGATATTCTGGCAAAATTCCAAGTGCCAAGTATGTGCTTTCTCCTCAGCACCTTAAAAAACTAAAATTCCTGCTCATCTTTTGGCTTAAGAAATGGGAATGGAAATGCTTGTCTTTGTATGTGAGAGAGAACAAAGAATTTCTGAAATGTGCTGAGGTGTTTGCTCTTTTCCTGGCTTATATTGGGGGTGTAGCAAGACAACTTATTATTATTTTTTTTATTGAAGTATGGTTGATTTACAATGTTCTGTTAATTTCTGCTGTATAGAAAAATGATTCATATATATATATATATATATATATATATATATTCTTTTTATATACTTTTCTTTATGGTTTATCACAGGATATTGAATGTAGTTCCTTGTGCTATACAGTAGAACCTTGTTTATCCATCCTGTATATAATGGTTTGCATCTGCTAATCCCAAACTCCCAATCCATCCCTCCCCCACTCTCACTCCCCTTGGCAACCACAAGTCTGTCCTCTATGTCTGTGAGTCTGTTTCTGTTTCATAGATAGGTTCATTTGTGTCATATTTTAGATTCCACATGTAAGTGATATCATGTGATATTTGTATTTCTCTTTCTGGCTTACTTCACTTTGTATGGTGATCTCTAAGTCCATCTATGTTGCTGCAAATGGCATTATTTCATTCATTTTTATCACTAATATTCCATTGTATGTATGTACCACATCTTCTTTATCCATTCATCTGTCAATGAACATTTAGGTTGTTTCCATATCTTGGCTATTGTGAATAGTGCTGCTACGAACACACGGGTGTATGTATCTTTTTGAATTGTAGTTTTGTCTGGATATATGCCCAGGAGTGGGATTGCTGGATCTTCTGGCAATTCTATTTTTAGTTTTTTGAGGAACTTCCATACTGTTTCACACAGTGGTTGCACCATTTTACATTCCCACCAACAATGTAGGAGGGTTCCCTTTTCTCCACACCCTCTCCATCATTTGTTATTTGTAGACTTTTTAATGATGGCCATTCTGACCAGTGTGAGGTGATACATCATGTTAGTTTTGATTTGCATTTCTCTAATAATTAGCGATGTTGAGCATCTTTTCATGTGCCTGTTGGCCATCTGTATGTCTTCTTTGGAGAAATGTCTGTTTAGGTCTTCTGCCCATTTTTCGATTGGGCTAAAACAACCTATTACTGATCACTTTGTCAACTGTACATGAGCCGAACTGTTGATACATAGCAGGGGAAGAATTCAGAAGCTCTTGGTCAAGGAGTAGCAGATCATGGGGACACATGGCCATTAGGATATGAAACTTAAGTTTAAGTATAAGGAAGTGCTCTGGAAGTTCACTCAAATCTGTTGACATTACTGAGATGCTGGACATATAAGATATCACTGAGGCATCTATGATGAATGGATAAAATGCAATACATACATAAAATGGAATGTTATTCCATCATTAAAAGGAATGAAGTACTGATACATACCACAATATTAATAAACCTTGAAAACATTATATAAAGTGAAATAAGTCACACGCAAAAGAACAAGTATTGTACAATTCCAGTTGCATGAAATATCTAGAACAGGCAAATTTATAGAGGCAGAAAGTAGAACAGAGGTTACCAGGGGCTGGGAGGAAGGGAATGGGGAGTTATTGCTTAGTGGGTACAGAGTTTCTGTTTGGGACAATGAAAAGGTTCTGGAAGTAGATAGTGGTGATGGTTGTATGACATTTTGAATGTATTTAATGCTGCTGAATTGTACATGTAAAAATGGTTCAAAGGGCAATATTTATGTATGTATATTTAACCCCAATAAACAAATGTAACAACAAAAGAAGGTATTACTGATGACCTGACAACATGCCAGTGGACAGAATGTAGGGAATCTTTTTTCTTTTTTTGTAAATTTTTTTTTGGGGGGAATCTTTTTTCTAAGGGCTCTTCAACATATTGGAATTACATAAACTTAACAGAACTGGAAAACAGTTGATTCCAAAGCAGAAATTAAGCTTTAGTAAAAGGGTGGATTGTTGAATCCAATGTGCTATTGATTCACATAATATCATCCTTCACAAAACCCATTTATAGAATCCATTTCCCCTCATGTTTGAAACCAACACTGAGGTGGCCTCCAGGGGTGGGTTATACATTTGAGAAAATCTGTTAGATCTACATTGATTAAATTCACTTCCCTCTAGACCCATAGTGGCGTGAATAGTTAATGACTCTTGAAATAAGGCTGAAAAACTTTTTTTTTTTAATGTCTCCGAGAAGACAAATGATTTACTTATGGGGAGAAGAAGGGGGACAGTTATTTCCTACACAATGTATTTCAGGTGGGAAGCTGAGGCGACACTGCCCACCCCTCCCATCTTGAATCTTCCTTCGATTCCTCTCGATTCCTTTGCCTCTCAATCCCTGACCACCCCACAGTGGACCCTGACAAGGCTGAACTAGTGGATCTGGACACTTAGGTCTGCGGACTCTGCTGCAGCTAGGGCTTCACTGTTCCTCCCTGGCCAGCACTGGAAACCCACCGACGAACCTCTCAGTCCATTTCGGCGCACAACGAACACCACGGTGGGCTAAACACAGTCATAACTTGACTTGCTGCTTTCTCACTTAAGGTCCTATTTACTCTGACCCCGAGGCAAGGAATTAGACCATCAAGCACATGGTTCCTATCCTGTTTAGACGAAAAATATGTGGAGGATAGGGGAAAATCACTTGACCAAAACTAGGCAATTCCTCACCCCCCAAAAAAAAAAACCCAAACTGAAATCCTTCAATCACACAATCAGAAAACAAGAGCTTTTATCATTTATAAGAATACCCTGGCTTCTATGAAGGTACTTATAAAGAAGTATGCGTTATGGTACGGGCAGTGAAAATTCACTTTTTACCTCATATTTTAACCCTGTACTTGTCAACTGTAATGATAACATTATTCTATGTAAGCAAATCTTCTCTAGAATTACCATGAAAGAACCTATAGATACAAGGCAGAAAATTATTATGGATATAAACTGAAACTACATTCACAGAGCTGAGCATGACTTAGATGGAGTAATTCTGGGCTGGATTTTTATATTCATGGCAGTCTGGTGGTAAAAACGACTTTCTCTCTTACAATTTACATGTACTTGTCAGAAATCAAGAGATGCTAAGAGTACAGACATTTTCCTGAAGATTGGAGGAGACCTTTACATTTTTTTTTAAAAAAAGCACTTTTGAAACAAACACAAATGTCCCTTCCCATAGATTCTAACTCAGTGTTGCTGTAATCTAAGACTAATAATAGCAATACAAAACACAGAAGTCTTACTTTGGACTTGGTTCTCACACACCAATAAATGAGTCTCTGCCCATTTATATTTAAATGTACAATCATGTATTTAGTTTCAGTAGACAGAAAAATAGGAATAGTTGTAAGAACTACAACTAAAACTTATCAAACAGTTAAAAAAGCTCTTACTAAGCATTACACTTACTTTATGGCTTCACACATATCCAGTCCCATTTTCACACAATTCTTGGCATGGTTAGGGAGAGAGATAGGGAGTCCGGAAACACAGTAGTAGCAGTCTCCTAGAATTTTTATTCTCATGCATTCATTCTCCTGAAAGAAGAAATCACAGAAGTTCAGCTGCATTAAGCACATATATAATGATTTTGATTTACCAAATATCACCAAGTGCTAGTTCTACTGGCATTGCCACAATGAATAGGTTTTGTGGGGAGAAAGAAATGAGAAGTTCTTGAGTTTGAGTTTTCCTTAATTACCTATCAAGATTGAGCCACCCTCACCTGCATGCCCCTTTACCAAAGCAGGAAGAATCAGGGTAAGGGGTAGAAGGGGAAAGCTGAGAGAAAGTTCTGGAATGATTTACACTTAACACAGCTGAGGAGGGTAAAGATAAGACCATTCTCTTTAGTCTGAACAAATCCAAACATTGACAGTGAAATGAAACATTCTATGCAAAACAGAATCTTTCAGGATAGAAAATGGTAAGCAGAACTCAACTGGAAGTAGAATTTTTGTCATTTCCTACTGTGCTCACGATTTTTCTCATTTCTTTTAAAGCTGAAGCAGATTCTTACCTGCAGACATGTAGCTTCCGATAAACATCTCTACAACATAATAAGCCACCATTCAACGTTGCCAAGTAATTTAAAACTTAATTCTGATCTGAGGTTAAACCGTTTTAATATAAAGTTAGACAAACTCATTATTTTTCTTGGCTGGGTTGTATTTATATCATAATATTGAGATTAACTTCATTCATATGCATTAATCCTACATCCATTTCTAACCTTTTCAACTAGTTTATAGACTCTTCACTCAAATTTATAATAAATACATAAATAAACAAAGATGTACCAAACACAGATTTTTATTTTTTTGGCCATGCTGCATGGCATGTGGGATCCTAGCTCTCCCGTCAGAGATCAAACCTGTGCATTGGGAGCCTGGAGTCTTAACCACTGGACCACCAGGGAAATCCCAGATTTTTTTTTCTTCTTAACACTCGCACAGGCTTATGTATAAAATGAACAAATTTGAAATAATAAAATGAACATAAGATCTTTTTGTTCTTAAGTATGTGTTAAGTTTACTGAAGATTTTGCAGATTTCTTTCCCTGTCTCATAGAGAGCTGTGTACTTTCATGCTTATCTATAACATTATAGATGATGTGTTAGTAATTCCTGATAACAATGTTTTAAATAATAAAAAGGCAAAACATTGCTTATTAATAAGGTTTTTCTCCTATACTTCCTAAATATGTATCCTGAGTCTAGAAAACAGTAAGATTAAGAATAGTGAATTCTTGGCACTCTTATCAATGATCAGCTGACTGTATATGCATGGGTTTATTTCTAGTCTCTCTATTCTGTTCCATTGGTCTGTATGTCTATCTTTAATACCAGTATCAGACTGTTTTGATTGCGGTAGTTTTGCAATATATTTTGATATCAGGAAGCATGATGCTTCCAGCTTTGTTTTTCTTGCTCAAAATTGCTTTGGATATTTGGTGTCTCTTGTGGTTTTATATGAATTTTAGGATTTTTTTTTCTATTTCTGTAAAAACTACCATTGGGATTTTGATAGAGATTGCATTGAATCTGTAGATGGTTTTGGGTACTATTTTAACAATATTAATTCTTTCAACCCATGAACATGGAATGTCTTTCTACTTATTTGTTTCTCTTTATATTTCTTTTATCAATATTTTATAGTTTTTGGTGTATAAGTCATTCACTTAGTTAAGTCTATTTCCTAAGTATTTTATTATTTTTGATGATAATATAAATGTGTTTTCTTGATTTCCTTTTGAGATACTTCATTGTATAGAAATACAACTGATTATTGTACATTGACTTTTTATCCTGCAACTTTACTGAGTTTATTTATTAGTTCTAACAGATTTTTGTGGACTCTTTAGGGTTTTCTACATATAAGGTCATATCATCTGCAAACAGAGATAATTTTACTTCTCTTGAGTTGGATGTCTTTTATTTCTTTTTCTTGCCTAACTGCTGCGTCAGGAACTTCCAGCACTATGTTGAACAGAACTGGTGAGAGTAGGTATCCTTGTCTTATGCCCAATCTTAGAAGAAAAGCTTTCAGTTTGTCACTGTTAAGTATGATATTCACTGTGGGTTTTTCATATATGGCTTTATTGTGTTGAGGTAAGTTCCTTCTTATTAGTTGAGAGTTTTTAATCATAAAAGCGTGTTGAATTTTGTCCAATGCTTTTTCTGCATCAATTGATTGAGATGATCATATGATTTTTACCCTTCATTCTGTTAATGTGGTATATCCCATCAATTGATCTACAATGCTATCCAACTTGCATCCCGAGGATAACTCCCAGTTTGTCATGGTATATGATCTTTTTAAAGTGCTGTTGAATTTGACTTGTTAAGTGAAATAAACCAGACACAGAATGACAAATACTACATGATACCACTTATATGAGGAATCTAAATTGGTCAAACACAGAAGCAGAGTATAGAATGGTGGTTTCCAGGCCTGGAAGAGGGGAAAATGGGGAGGTGTTGGTCAAAGAGCACAAAGTTTCAGTTGTGCATGATGAATAAGTCCTAGAGATCTACTCTACAGCATAGTGTCTATAGTTAATAGTATTATATTGTATACCTAAACATTGGCTAAGAAGGTAGATCTTATGTTAAGTGTTTTAATCACAAAATAATAATGATGATGATAATGATAAATTAAAAGGGTGAGAGGAAACTTTTGTAGGTGATAGATGTTTATGGCATAGATTGTAGTGATGGTTTCAAGGGTGTATCCCTAAGCTCAGTAAGTTGTATGCATGTGAAATATGTATAGCTTTCTGTATGCCAATTATGCCTCATTAAAGTGGATAAAAACTAAGAGTGAATAAGCAGTGACGTTGAGTTCCTTAACTTAATGTGCTTTATGTAGTATTCCCTCAATGGACTGAACTATCAGTTTGCTTATAATGCTCACCAACTCCATGTTTTGAACTATGAGCCATGAACTGATATCCAAAGCATGCTGCCCTTGTGACCAGCAATGGATGGACCAAGCTATCCTAGGCCAGTCTCTGATATTATCTGGACATTCCTTTGTTACAATGATCAGAGAGGAGCAGGAAGTCACACTGAGTACCTCCCTTATGAGTTATAAATTGTGTCCGCCTCAGATTCACATGTTGAAATCCTAACCCCTGGTACCTGTGAATGTGACATTATTTGGCCATAGGGTCATTGTAGATGTAATTAGTTAAGATGAGGCCATACAGGAGTAGGGTGGGCCCCTAATCAGTTTGACTGGTGCCCATATGGAGAGAAGTAATTTGGACACAGAGCCTTGCGTGTGGGGAAAATGCCATGTAATCACTGGAGCTTTGTTGTTATCAGCCAAGATTAGGATATTTCTTCCTACTGTGACCAGGTAGTGCAACAAAAATGACCTTTTACTGACTCAAACTTTCAAGACGTTTTCTAAAGATGAGGCCCCCTCTACCCCAAACTCAACCTCTTCCTTTGGTTTGGTAAAGGAAGGAAACAGAGCTATAATCTTAGTGATTTTTTAGAATTCCCAATGAGATCTGTCATGGTCAGTTGGGCAACATAAGACACCTCATTGAAAGCTTGACCCAAGAGTGACTCTGTGAACATCTGCAAGCCAGATTTATGCCTAGGAGGCCTGGCTGGAATTTTCTTTATTGTTTAAAAGTGAGCAAAATCTCACCTATTGTTTTCAAAATCTCACCATGAACTAAACTTAGAGCCAACACTTCCTTATGTAAATAATGCATTTTAATAAGCATAATAATGTAGTTTTTGGGGGGAACAATTCAGAGACAAAATTAAGCTGACCAGAAACATTTTATGAGATAGAAGTAGAGGGCTAGCAGGAAAGAAAAAAAATTATCAATATTCCCACCAGAAACCTTAATAGTTCCAATAAATAAGTCTAGAATAAAGTCTAGTATGGTTTTAGATCAGTTGTCATCATTTCTTCTCTGTGAAACTTCCCACAAATGAGCATATGAATGACAAATACTGAACTTACATCTCTGCAAGTGGCAAAAGGGTCAGTGGATAAAAAGGGGACAACAGTCAATAAAGCGCTTAGGAAGAAGGGATGCATCCTATTTTAGGGATTTTCCCAGGATGCCACTTAACACTGTGAATATGTAATAGTTACAACGGGAGAGGAAATCATGTTTCCAACTCCTTGACATCGAAATGCCTAAAAAGAGAATCTTAGAGCAGCACAGTAGAGAGAGATGTGCAAATCAAATCTCATCATCTTGAATGCATTCATTGTATGTGTGCTGAGCTATATTTAAGCAGAAGTTTTAAAATTAGATGAAAACATATGCTAATTATATGCTATGACATCTCTCATTCCCAGTGTAGCTTTGAGATTTATCAGGGCTCGATGGCAAATAAATCCAACAAATCTACAAACAACATTCCTAAAGGATGCTTTTATGAAGAGGTAAAAAATTGATAAGGACCAGAGAAAAAGTAAGCCCAAATTTTATATATCCTCAAAATAGAAGGCAATCACTAATACTCACCTTTGCAATTTGATCAAATTTTCCAAAGAGTTCATTCAGCATGTGGACCAGTTCTCCTGGGGAGCAGTCACTGGCCAGACGGGTGAACCCAACAATGTCCGCATAGAGGATACTGTGGGAACAAACCAGTGGGTGCCATATTTGCAAGTTGATATTCGTTAAGAAAGTAATGGTAGTTTTTCCCATTAAAAGAGTATAAGTTTTTACATTTTATATTTTTACAAAAGGTCATTTCCCTGGGTATGGAATATGTAAACATTTTGCTAAACTTTCCCATTAAATTTTTTTTGATGTTAATTTTTTATAATTAAATCGTTGAAGAAAAATTCATGTGATGCACTTTCTCTATTCTAGTCTGTTTTTACTGCTCACCTTTCTTCTCTCAGGGCCAGCCCCTCCCCGCCTCTCTCATTTATATGGTCTTCAACCTGACAGTACATTACAGTGTCATAATTCTGATATCAAAGGAGTATGCTTCTATTTGAATCATTACATGATTTTATAGTGTAAGGATTCCTATGTAGAAGAAGCAAAATAATAAAAGTCAAATCCTGTTTTTATTGATTCAAAGAAAAAATTCTGGCTTCCTTACTACCTGCCAGGGGAGCAGATACAGAACATCTTTCTAAAGCTCAGAGTTTGGTTTGGGGGATGCATGAAACAAATAAGGACACCAACCAACGTCCAATTACGGTGATAATAAGTGCTATAAAAGAAAACAGAAGAGTGCTGTAAGACAGAACAGTGGAGGTGGTGAAGAGCCAGGGAAAGTCACTTAGGAAATGACAGCACAGCTTCCCTTTATGGGATGTACAGGCTGGGAGGGCAAATGTGAGATTCCTTAGAGTTGTGTATGTGTTTAGCTAACCTTGATGGGTCAGGATAGAGAAACTACAGTACCACTGTGTACATTACAACTTTACCTACACAATAACGTGTTTATGTTTTGTGTAAAGGACTAATAATGAAGCCTAAAATTCTGGGTTCTGGTAGTGAATATGGTATGGTTTAAGATGGGTCATGAAACAAAAATAACTGCCAATTCACAAAATTTTATGAAACATAAAATTACCATATATAGGATCCAGCAATTCCAGTCTTAGGTATATACCCAAAAGAGCTGAAAGCAGGAACTCAAACAGATATTCATATACCCATATTCACAGAAATATTATTCATAAAATGAAGCAAATGTCTATTGACATTTAAAGAAATGGATGGATGAAACTGTGGTGTATAATACAGTGGAATATTATTCAGTCTTTAAAAGAAATGAAATTCTGACACACACCACAACTTGGATGAACCTTGAAGACATGAAATTGAGTGAAATAAGCCAGACTCAAAAGGACAAATATTATATGATTTCACTTATATGAAGTACTTAGACTAACCATAGAGACAGAGAGTAGCATGGTGGCTGCCAGAGTCTGGGGATGGGGCATTGTTGTTCAGTGGGTATGGAGCTTCAGTTTGGGATGAAAAAATGTTCTGGACATGGATGTTTGTGATGGTTGCAGAACAACATGGATGTATTTAATGACACTGCACTGTACAATTTAAAATGGATAAAATTGTAAATGCTATGTATATTTTTCCTCAATTAAAAAAAAAAGTGTGGCAGCTGTCAGCCTGGTCCCAGGCAGAACATGGCTTGACCTCTGCTGCTGGCAACACTCTGCTCCTCAGGCAAAGTACAAGGCTGTGGCTTCACCTTGGAGGAAAGACTTGCTCCTCTGATGATGGACAGAAGCAGGGGGAGACCTCTGGTCCAGGGAAATCAGGACTGCTGGGGCTTTTGTGCTCTCCATTCAGATGGTGCCATAAAATCATCCCTACTTCTCCTGTGCTCTCCTGCAGAGGCAGGGACCCACAGATGCTGAGCCATGGTCCAACAGGAGGCATTACTGTCACTCAGAGGAAGATGCCTGATCCAGGCAGCATGGGAGGGAGAACGTGAGAATGAGTAGTTGACTCTACTTTTTCTTGACAACCTCCACAGTGTTTCCTGTGTCAAGACATGTAGTGGGTGAAGGAGCCCAAGATGGGCTGAATGTACAGGTCTGAAGCTGGCCCTGTGGTTACTGGGCAGGAAGATGCAGACTGTATATGAGTAACTGGGACACAATGTACAAAGAGTTATGGAAGAAGAGACGCAGAGCACTGCAGGGGTCCCACAGGAAGGAAACCCGACCTAGACTCGGATCACATCACCACTTGAGAAAGACCACTATGGCGGCAGCAACCTGGAGCTGGGCAGATCAGTTAGAATCTATCTGGTACATCCTGGGGAGCCCTGTGGAAGGTCTATAAGTGGGGGAAATGGGGAGAACTGGACAGAGAGGAGAGATTTGTAGGAAGAAGAATGAATCAGGCTTTGTTAGGGATTAGATGTTGTGGGAAGTGTCTAGGAAAAGGAAGTGCTGAGATAAAGACTGGTTTATGGCTGAGTACTGGGGCTGTACCTAGTGTACAAATCAAATCAAGCTTGCAGGAGAAGTTGACTAGCTCCACTTTGGTTGGGTTGAGTCTGAGGGTGGTGTCAGTGGGAGACCCAAGAAGAAAACCATTAGGTAGATGCTTATGGAAAACTATGGTTGAGTTCTGTGTCTTAGCATCATATAGATGGTCATTAAGTCCTGGGTGTGAGCTGGAGAGAACAGAGGAGTTAGGAGAGCCCTGGAAATGCTTTCATTTACAGAACAGCCTAGATTTAGGGATGAGAAAACAATAAAGAAGACTGCAGGGAGAAAACAAAGGGGAAACGATGGCATGGAAACCCAAGGATGTAGAATTACTTAAGTGCAAAGACAAGGCGAATGGGATCAAGCATAACCATGTGGTCAATGAGATAGGATGCAGAGGAAGTCATATTCAGATTTGTGAACAAGACATCTGGTGGTGAATGTAGGAAGAATGAATTCTGTGACATTGGGGAGGTTAAAGCCAGAGGGTGGTGATTTGAGGAGGGAGAGAAAATAAGGAAGTCTAGTTAGAGAGTGGAAAATTGTTCTGGAATATGGGCTATGAAATTCATGGAGGTAATTTCAGAGTTGGAGGGTGGCACTCGATTCAGGGATTTATGTTTGTTTTCAAAGACATGATGGGTTTGTGAATGTTTCAGCACTAGAGGGAGGGATTCAGAGGAAGACAATGATTCAGATGGCAACTGGTAGTTGCTACCTTCAAATCTATAAATTCTTTTTCTTCTCCACTTCCTCCTCATTCTACTTATTCCTATTATTATTATTGTTATTATATCAGTTAGTAAAGAGCTAATCAATGTTATTAACGGAGAATAAATATTTCATTGAATGAATCATCAGAGCAAAACTAAAAGTTACCCACAGATCTTTTTGGTCTATAAACCTAATAATTCTCATTAAAAAACACCCTCAGGTGTTGACTGAACTACCTGCATTAACTAGGTATTTTATCTGCTTCTTTGTTTATTATACCTGTCCTGTTTCAGGAGGAAAAGGCCATATGTTTTCATATTTCCTTTAAAATTAATTGGTACTCCATGCCATTGAAGCTTTTGCATTTTTAAGTTTTAAGAATTTAAGTTACTTTAGGATCCCAAATATGTTTTATGAATTTAAATTTAATTTAACACTGCAAACATATTCTACACAATCTCTGAAGACAGTTGAAGCTGCTTCACCAATCCTTTGCCTTAGATAAGTGTGTTAATCAGCTTCCAAGATGGCCCCAGTGATCCTCACCTCCCAGTACTCACACTCTTGTACTGTCCCTTCCCATAATGGGTAGGGCTGAATTGTGTAACCAATAGGATACTGCAGAAATGACCAGAAGTGACCTTCCAAGGTTAGATCATAAAAGATATTGCAGCTTCCACCTGGAACCCTCCCTCTGGGGAAGCAAGCAGCCATGTTGTGATGATACTCAAGCAACCTGTGAAGAGGCCCAATGATGAGGAACTGAGGCCTCCAGCCAACAGGAAGTTAACCTGTCCACCAGGTGGGAAGTCACATTGGGAACAGATTGCCCAGCAGCCTGAAGCCTCATGGGAAAGTCTATGCCAAAACCACCTGGGTAAGCTGCTCCCAAACTCAAACCCACAAATGTTGTGAGATGTTTGTTGTTCTTTTTTTAATTAGGTTATTTGTATTTTTATTGTTGAGCTGTAAAAGTTCTTTATATATTCTGGATTCAAGTCCCTTATCAGATATATTATTGCAAATATTTTCTCCCATTCTATGTTTTTTTTTATCATTCTTCTCTTTTGAAGTATAGCTGATTTACAATGTTGTGTTAGTTTCTTCTATACAGCAAAATGATTCAGTTATACATATATATATTTTTTTTTCATATTTCTTTCCATATGGTTTGTCATAGGATATTGAATATAGTTCCCTGTGCTATACAGTAGGACCTTGTTGTTTATCCATTCTATGTATAATAGCTTGCCTCTACTAATCCCAAACTCTCAGTCCTTCCCTCTTCCAAGCCCCTTCCCCTTAGCAATCACAAGTCTGTTCTCTATGTCTGTGAGTCTGTTTTTGTTTCATAGATATGTTGATTTGTATTGTATTTTAGATTCTACATGGAAGTGACATCATATGAGGGTTGTCTTTCTCTGACTTACTTCACTTAATGATAATCTCTAGGTCCATCCATGTTGCTGCAAATGGCATTATTACATTTTTTATGGCTAAGTAATATTCCATTGTATATATGTACCACATCTTCTTTATCCATTCATCTGTCAATGGACATTTGGATTGCTTCCATGCCTTGGCTGTTGTAAATGGTGCTGCAGTGAACATTGGGGTGCATGTATCTTTTTTTTTTTTTTTTAAAGAGAGTGTTTATTTATTTATTTTTTATTTTTTATTTTTTGTGGTATGTGGGCCTCTCACTCTCTCACTGTTGTGTCCTCTCTCTTTGCAGAGCACAGGCTCCGGACGCACAGGCTCAGTGACCATGGCTCATGGGCCCAGCCGCTCTGCAGCATGTGGGATATTCCCAGACTGGGGCACAAACCTGTGTCCCCTGCATCGGCAGGCGGACTCTCAACCACTACGCCACCAGGGAAGCCCTGCATGTATCTTTCTGAATTGTGTTTTTTTCCAGATATATGCCCAGGAGTTGGATTGCTGTATTATATGGTAGCTTTATTTTTAGTTTTTTGAGGAACCTCCATACTGTTTTCCATAGTGGCTGCAACAATTTACATTCCTACCAACAAAGTAAGAGGGCTCCCTTTTCTCCACATCCTCTCCAGCATTTGTTATTTATAGACTTTTTGATGATGACCATTCTGATTGGTGTGCTTATTGTTCTTTAAAGCCACTAAGTTTTGGGGTAATTTGTTACACAGAAACTGATAACTAATACAGATATTATGCAGACCATTATCAACTGCTTGAGATTGGTTGTGTCTTCAGTCATTTTTACAGGTCTATTGTTCCTGGATTATATCACAGCTACTTAAATATAGTCTGTGATCCTATTTAGATACAGACACATTTATCCTTACACATTTTGAATACCAATAAGTGACATAAAAATATTTCTGGAGATGGAAGGGGCATTGCTGATTTTCATATAGTTAAGGCTGGAAAGAGCAATTTCTACTATAGTATATCTTGTCAGACACCATAAATGTTTTTTCTTTAATTATGTAGGTAAAATGCTTAAAAACCTAAATGCAGTCTAGTGTTTTAAATAATTTTATTCCTTTTCTTTTGGCTGCACTGGGTCTTTGTTGCTGTGTGAAGGCTTTCTCTAGTTGTAGTGAGTGGGGGCTACTCTTTGCTGTGGTGTGCGGGCTTCTCATTGTGGTGGCTTCTCTTGTTGCAAAGCATGGGCTCTAGGCACGCGGGCTTTGGTAATTGCAGCACATGGGCTCAGTAGTTGCTGCATGGGGGCCCTAGAGTGCATGGGCTTCAGTAGTTGCGGCACGTGGGCTCAGTAATTGTGGCATGCGGGCTCTAGGATGCATGGGCTTCATTAGTTGTTGTGCATGGGCTCAGTAGTTGTGGCTCATGTGCTCTAGAGCACAGGCTCTGTAGTTGTGGTGCATGGGCTTAGTTGCTCCCCAGCAAGTGGGATCTTCCTGGACCAGGGCTCGAACCTGTGTCCCTGTATTTGCAGGAGGATTCTTAACCACTGTGCCACCAAGGAAGTCCAGTTTTACTCCTTAACATGTATGAATGTTCTCTGTCTCTGTGTATGTATATATATACATATACATATATATGTATATATATATATATATGTATATATATATATACACACACACACAAACACATAAATATATGCACATATACATACATACGTATATATATGTATATATACACACATAGTTCTTTCCTATTATTCCAAGAAAAAAAAAAGGTGGAGACTATAAAAAAATTTACTCTTGATTCCTCATTTATTCAATGTTTTTTCCTTAGTTCCTACTTGATATCCAACTTTTTTTCTCTGTTGTCTCCCTTTCAATGTGCATTTCTCATTGTATATTAGCTCTTTGTGTGCTTGGGCCATACCTTTTTCTAAAATCATGTGTTAAAATGTGATTTGTCTTAGCAATGCACAAATTAAGCTACAGTTAATATTGTTTCTTAATAAATTTCAAAAATCCTTGACCTGAAGTAACCAGATAGAAGGCTGCATCACGCAATGGAAAAGGTCTGGACTTGAAGGCAAACAGCCTTATTACAATTCTAGACGATTCTAAACACACTTTAGTTTGTGTTTGTGGTTGTTGTTATTAAATTTTGAATGGGGTGGGGGAGGGTGAGTAACCCTGACAACTAAAGGAATAACATAATGAGTGAGGCATGCACAGGTTACTTATTGAGATAAGCCAGCCAGAATAGCAAGCACCACTGCAATGTAATCGAATGGATGAAAGGACAATCCCCAGAGAAGTGGTATCAGGAATGGGTGGGCATGGACAACAGTGAGGACCAGGGCACCCATATGTGGAGAGGTCCCACACCACTGTAGCCAGAGATGGAGGGGAGCACAGGAGGGAGCACCCTCTCCAGACTGAAGTGAGGACCTGCACAGCTCCTCTCTAGAGCTCAGGGGAGAAGAGGTCCTATACCATCCTCCTTCCTGACCACAACCCCATGTTAGTTTTCCAGTTACTGGGAATCCAGGAATGGCTCGCTGGGAAGCGTGGATGGCCATACCACTCTTGGAGAAGCAGTACCTTTCATTATAACTTAATTAAGGTGAATGTTGGTCCCCTATGATGCTGGGTACCAGCCATAACCCAGAAACCCATCATTCCTGATTGACAGCAGAACATCCAGCTTCCCTGGAAAGTGCTGGCTTCCCAAGGCCCTGCCCTTGCCAAGTCCACCTTGAGGAACCAGTCCTTGTGCCTAGAGCCCATGACTCTTTAATCTTACTGATACTGAGTCCTGGGTTTCAGGGGCAAAGTGAGATCTGACCAAGGAGCTCCCAGAATAAGGGCCCCATTGTCCACTTCTCTCCCCTTTGTAATTGATGGTCACAAAATGCTGTAAGTAGAGGAACCCATTTTCTTATCTTAATGTGAAGGCCCGAGAGGCAGCACGTGGGTAGGTGGAGTGATAATTACTCTACACTCACAGATAAACAGTTCCAAGGGACACATGAAACTGTCAGATTATGGGCTCCCAGTTCAATAGGTCCCCCACCTGGCAGACAGGCTCCCCAGACTTTCTGCGGAAGGGGAACAGAGCAGCAGCGTACCTGACGTTAGTGTGCCGCTTGACGTACAGGTTGTGAAAGTTGTTGGTGTTTTCCATTTGGCCGGCTTTGGGGCCTTGCAGCCTCTGGATGATCTCAGCTTTCATCTCCATGGCTATGTGTGCTGGCAGCAGGGACAGCAGAAGCCGCTCCTGAAACCAGGTGTAGAAGGAAGACCAAGAGATGTCACACAACCAAGGTCACAGCCAAGTATCATCTGAAATCAATACTGATTTGTAGTGGGGCTAATTTGAGAACTCTTTACAAGTTAAAATACAGATTCTATAAATACATATTGAAAAAAATATAAAATTTTCTAAGGTCAGAGTGTGTTGTTATATTATTTATTATTTATTGACCTCTAAGCATGTCTTTTTCAGTATGGAGAATAAACGAAGGCATAGTTATTTCCCTGAGGATATTATTTATCTATTTTGATTTTAGAGTAGTGAAGCAGAAATAATATTAAAATGCCAGAAACCAGTGGTCAGTCTAAGATAGAAAACACTCATTTTCACCTGCTTGTTCATTTGAGAGATAAAGTACAAGCTTTATTGCACTTTTGAAAGTCAGCCAATATTCCACATTTCCTAAGTAACAGTCACATATTTTCAAATATTTCATTTCCTCTGTGGTGACCATCCGATCTTCTTTAATGCTTCTAAACTATTATAAAGACAGAGTCAGAAATATTAGTTTCTGAAAAAGACATCACCTATGAGAAACTATAGGTGGGACACAAATAAATGATAATATATGAGGTTTTCTTGTATTTTTAGTCTTTAAATTCAGTATAACTGGTACACAATAGCATGCAATATTACACATACTTTAATCTGTATTTATTAGAGTGGCAACTTTTCCATTCTCTTCAAGAAAACTATGTAATTTTTTTTGAGAAAAAGTATCATAGACGGCAATCTTTGCAAATTGATATTCATCCTTGAGTGTTTTAAACATTAATCTATTACAGAAAACACCATATTCTTCAGGCATTGTAGATTTAGCTAGTGGTATTCAGTGTGTATAAACAAACATTTGTTGAATGCCAAGTTTTCTTCTTCTTCCACATTGTCTCTTTTTTTCTTTAAAAAAATTCTTTTTGGTGGACAAAGTGGTGAGAGAGTAGAAGCAGGGGTGGGGAAGCTGGGCTTTGCTCACAGATTCACTGGTCCTGGTGTCTGTCCCCTGGGCCCACCCACAGTGCATATCGCTTTGGGGCTGTTGGGAACTTTCACCAAGGGAGCAGAGGGTAGGTCAGGAGTGCAACTTAATGAAGATGAAATGACCCTCACCACAGCCCATCCCCAGCCTGACCCAGGAAAAGACAGGTGCAAAGTCAACAGGAGACTCAGCGTGTGCTGGTATAAGGTCTCAGTGCATGGTAGGGAGCGTTTCTCTATGAACAGGCATAACTGAGTGTTGATTGTTTGTTCATTCCTTCCATCCTTCATTAACCCAATCAGAAAACATCCATCACTGCCCATTAAATGCCAGAGCCCTTGATAAGCACTAATGGTAAATGCAAAGATGAAGGGGATGGTGTCCCTAATGTCACGTTGTTCATGATCCAGGAAGAGGCACACCCACAGTACATAGCTGTTAGATGAGGCTAGAAAGACAGGCTGGTGTTTGGAAGAAGCCACGTGCCTGGGATCTGGGAAAACAGGGGGAGCTAATAGACGAGGAGCACCTGCTATGCACCACATGCTCCCAGGAGCCATCTTCATGTGAACCAATTGAATCAAAACAACAGCATCATCTGACTGGTTACCAACCTCCTTGCAACAGAGGCAAAACGAAGCAGTTAGGTAAAGGGCAGGGAGCTGACACTTGTCATAACACTTGTCACACACCAAAGGGAATTTTATTTGTACTTAAGAAAGTAAGAGAACACTTTTTATTTAATAATCATCTTTTCACTTTTTTGTTAAATTCCCCTTGATGTTTCCATCTAAATTAAGAAATGAAATGCAGAAATCAAAAAATTTTAATAAGGTAAATGTCCATATATACATCTGGGGAAGTATAAATTAACATTAACTGTACAAAATAATGAGGTTAATGTCTGGTGTGGTCTAAAATATAACAGAATGAAATACACAATGACAATAACACAAAAGATGAAATGGGAGTCAATGGAATAAAAATGTTCTGAGGTCTTAGAATTGTGTGAGAAGTGCCAAAAGAAAGCAATTTATATTAGACTGTAGTAAGTCAAGAATGGATGCAATTTCCACATCAGCAACAAAAAGCTTGAAAAAATGTATGACTAACAGGCTAACAGAGAAAATGGGAAAGAAATCCTTGATTAATCCAAAATAAGTCAATAAGGAAAAGTCAAAGAAAACTAAAAACAGGTAGGGCAAATAGAAAATAAATCATAAAATGACAGTTATTAGCCTGTTGTGCCAGAAATTATATTAAATGTAAATGGACTAAATATTCCAATTAATTGACTAATACTGTCAGATTGGACTGAAAAAAGACAAAATGTAACTCTAAACCACTAACAATAAATACATCTTAAATTAAGAATACAGAACTATCAGAAATAAAAAAAGATACACCAAAGAGAGATGAATTATAAAAACCTTAATAAAAAAATAGCAGTATACCTATACCAATATCAGAAAAATACTGTAGATATTCCAGTCTTAGGGGAAAAGATTGACAAGTCCACAAACTTTTTAGAACTTTTTTTTTGTGGGGGATATACCACTAGATTTTATTGTGGACATTGGCAATATAACCCCTTATGTGGTTCCTTCCACTCAAGGAGACTGGTGGTATGAAGGGCAGTGAAGTGGGGAGCTTGTCTATTGCTTTATTTCTCAATTACTGCAGGAGTTCCTGGAAAGTAGCATTTTCTCTGTAGTTAGTTTTTCAAGGAATGAACAATCTGCTGTGCATTTTATCTGGGGCGCAATAAAGAAAAATCTAATTTCAAAGTCTCTGTTCTTTGTTGGTACTACATAAGTGGAGACCAGGGTAGGCAGTGCTTATGATTTTTTTTGTGTGTGTGTGTGGTATGCGGGCCTCTCACTGTTGTGGCCTCTCCCATTATGGAGCACAGGCTCCGGACGCGCAGCCTCGGCAGCCATGGCTCATTGGCCCAGCGTCTCCATGGCATGTGGGATCTTCCCGGACCAGGACACGAACCCGTGTTCCCTGCATTGGCAGGTGGACTCTCAGCCACTGTGCCACCAGGAAAGCCCTGATTTAAAATCAGATTAATGACCTTCTTTTTTTTTAACATCTTTATTGGAGTATAATTTCTTTAAAATGGTGTGTTGGTTTCTGCTTTATAACAAAGTGAATCAGGTATACATATACATATGTCCTTATATGTCTTTCCTCTTGCGTCTGCCTCCCTACCACCCTCCCTATCTCACCCTTCGACGTGGTCACAAAGCACCGAGCTGATCTCCCTGTGCTATGCGGCTGCTTCCCACTAGCTATCTATTTTACGTTTGGTAGTGTATATATGCCCATGCCAATCTCTTACTTTGTCCCAGCTTACCCTTCCCACTCCCTGTATCCTCAAGTCCATTCTCTAGTAGGTCTGTGTCTTTATTCCCATCTTGCTCCTAGGTTCTTCATGACCACTTTTTTTTATATTTCTTATATGTGTGTTAGCATATGGTATTTGTTTTTCTCTTTCTGACTTCACTCTGCATGACAGACTCTACGTCCATCCACCTCACTACAAATAACTAAATTTCGTTTCTTTTTATGGCTGAGTAATATTCCATTGTATATATGTGCCACAACTTCTTTACCCATTCATCTGTCGATGGACACTTAGGTTGCTTCCATGTCTTGGCTATTGTAAATAGTGCTGCAATGAACATTGTGGTACATGACTCTTTTTGAACTACGGTTTTCTCAGGGTATATGTCCAGTAGTGGGATTGCTGGGTCATACAATAGTTCTATTTTAGTTTTATAAGGAACCTCCATACCGTACTCCACAGTGGCTGTATCATTGTACATTCCCACCAACAGTGCAAGAGGGTTCCCTTTTCTCCAAACCCTCTCCAGCATTTATCGTTTGTAGATTTTTTGATGATGGCCATTCTGACTGGTCTGAGGTGATATCTCATTTTAGTTTTGATTTGCATTTCTCTAATAATTAATGATGTTGATGATTCTTTCATGTGTTCGTTGGCAATCTGTATATCTTCTTTGGAGAAATGTCTATTTAGGTCTTCTGCCCATTTTTGGATTGGGTTGTTTGTTTATTTGATATTGAGCTGCACGAGCTGCTTGCAAATTTTGGAGATTAGTCTTTGTCCGTTGCTTCATTTGCAAATATTTTCTCCCATTCTGAGGGTTGTCTTCTCATCTTTTTTATGGTTTCCTTTGCTGTGTAAAAGCTTTTAAGTTTCATTACGTCCCATTTGTTTATTTTTGTTTTTATTTCCATTTCTCTAGGAGGTGGGTCAAAAAGGATCTTGCTGTGATTTATGTCATAGAGTCTTCTGCCTATGTTTTTCCTCTAAGAGTTTGATAGTGTCTGGCATTACATTTAGGTCTTTAATCCATTTTGAGTTTATTTTTGTGTATGGTGTTAGGGAGTGTTCTAATTTCATTCTTTTACATGTAGCTGCCCAGTTTTCCCAGCACCACTTACTGATGAGGCTGTTTTTTCTCCACTGTATATTCTTGCCTCCTTCATCAAACATAAGGTGACCATATGTGCATGGGTTTATCTCTGGTCTTTCTGTCCTGTTCCATTGATCTATATTTCTGCTTTTGTGCCAGTACCATAGTGTCTTGATTACTGTAGCTTTGTAGTATAGTCTGACGTCAGGGAGCCTGATTCCTCCAGCTCCGTTTTTCATTCTCAAGATTGCTTTGGCTATTCGGGGTCTTTTGTGTTTCCATACAAATTGTGAAATTTTTTGTTCTAGTTCTGTGAAAAATGCCAGTGGTAGTTTGATAGGGATTGCATTGAATCTGTAGATTGCTTTGGGTAGTAGAGTCATTTTCACAATATTGATTCTTCCAATCCAGGAGCATGGTATATCTCTCCATCTATTTGTATCATCTTTAATTTCTTTCATCAGTGTCTTGTAATTTTCGACATACAGGTCTTTTTTCTCCTTAGGTAGGTTTATTCCTAGATATGTTATTCTTTTTGTTGCAGTGGAAAATGGGAGTGTTTTCTTTATTTCACTTTCAGAGTTTTCATCATCAGTGTATAGGAAAGTAAAGATTTCTGTGCATTAATTTTGTATCTTGCTACTTTACCAAATTCATTGATTATATCTAGTAATTTTCAAGTAGCATCTTTAGGATTCTCCATGTATAATATCATGTCATCTGTAAAAAGTGACAGCTTTAATTCTTCTTTTCCAATTTGCATTCCTTTTATTTCTTTTTCTTCTCTAATTGCTGTGGCTACAACGTCCAAATCTATGTTGAATAATAGTGGTGAGAGTGGGCAACGTTTTCTTGTTCCTGATCTTAGTGGAAGTGCTTGCAGTTTTTCACCACTGAGGATGATGTTGGCTGTGGGTTTGTCATATGTGGCCTTTATTATGCTGAGGAAAGTTCCCTCTATGCCTACTTTCTGCAGGGTTTTTTATCATAAATGAGTGTTGAATTTTGTCGAAAGCTTTCTCTGCATCTATTGAGATGATCATATGTTTTTTCTCCTTCAATTTGTTCATATGGTGTATCACATTGATTGATTTGCATATATTGAAGAATCCTTGCATTCCTGGGATAAACCCCACTTGATCATGGTATATGATCCTTTTAATGTGCTGTTGGATTCTGTTTGCCAGTATTTTGTTGCGGATTTTTGCATCTATGTTCATCAGTGATATTGGCCTGTAGTTTTCTTTCTTTGTGACATCTTTGTCTGGTTTTGGTATCAGGGTGATGGTGGCCTCGTAGAATGGGTTTGGGAGTGTTCCTCCCTCTGCTATATTTTAGAAGAGTTTGAGAAAGATAGGTGTTAGCTCTTCTCTAAATGTTTGATAGAATTCGCCTGTGAAGCCATATGGTCCTGGGCTTTTGTTTGTTGGAAGATTTTTAATCACAGTTTCAATTTCAGTGCTTGTGATTGGTTTGTTCATATTTTCTATATCTTCCTGGTTCAGCCCCAGAAGGTTGTGCATTTCTAAGAATTTGTCCATTTCTTCCAGGTTGACCATTTTATTGGCATATAGTTGCTTGTAGTAATCTCTCATGATCCTTTGTATTTCTGCAGTGTCAGTTGTTACTTCTCCTTTTTCATTTCTAATTCTATTGATTTGAGTCTTCTCCCTTTTTTTCTTGATGAGACTGGCTAATGGTTTATCAATTTTGTTTATCTCCTCGAAGAACCAGCTTTTAGTTTTATTAATCTTTTTTTATTGTTTCCTTCATTTCTTTTTCATTTATTTCTGATCTGATCTTTATGATTTCTTTCTTTCTGTCAACTTTGGGGTTTTTTGTTCTTCTTTCTCTGATTGCTTTAGGTGTAAGGTTAGGTTGTCTATTTGAGATTTTTCTTGTTTCTTGAGGTAGGGTTGTATTGCTATAAACTTCCCTGTTAGAAATGCTTTTGCTGCATCCCACAGGTTTTGGGTCATCGTGTTTTCATTGTCATTTGTTTCTCGGTTTTTTTTTATTTCCTCTTTGATTTCCTCCGTGAACTCTCGGTTATTAAGTAGTGTATTGTTTAGCCTCCATGTGTTTGTATTTTTTACAGATGTCTTCCTATAATTGATACCTAGTATCATAGCATTGTGGTCGGAAAATATATTTGATATGATCTCAATTTTCTTAAATTTACCAAGGCTTGGTTTGTGACCCAAGATATGATCTACCCTGGAAAATATTCCATGAGCACTTGAGAAGAATGTGTATTATGTTGTTTTTGGATGGAATGTCCTATAAATATCAATTAAGTCCATCTTGTTTAATGAATCATTTAAAGCTTGTGTTTCCTTACTTATTTTCATTTTGGATTATCTGTCCATTGGTGAAACTGGGGTGTTAAAGTCCCCTACTTTGATTGTGTTACTGTCGATTTCCCCTTTTATGGCTGTTAGTATTTGCCTTATCTATTGAGTTGCTCCTATGCTGGGTGCATAAATATTTACAATTGTTATATTTTCTTCTAGGATTGATCCCTTGATCATTATGTAGTGTTCTTCTTTGTCTCTTGAATAGTCTTTGTTTTAAAGTCTATTTTGTCTGATATGAGAATTGCTACTCCAGCTTTCTTTTGATTTCCATTTGCATGGAATATCTTTTTCCCTACCCTCAATTTCAGTCTGTATGTGTCCCTAGGTCAGAAGTGGGTCTCTTGTAGACAGCATATATACAGGTCTTGTTTTTGTATCCATTCAGCCAGTCTATGTCTTTTGGTGGGAGCATTTAATCCATTTACATTTAAGGTAATTATCGATATGTATGTTCCTCTTACCATTTTCTTAATTGTTTTGGGTTTGTTATTGTAGGTCTTTTCCTTCTCTTGTGTTTCCTGCCTAGAGAAGTTCCTTTAGCATTTGTTGTAAAGCTGGTTTCGTGGTGCTGAATTCTTTTAGCTTTTGCTTGTCTGTAAAGGTTTTAACTTCTCCATCACATCTGAATAAGATCCTTGCTGGGTAGAGTAATCTTGGGTGTAGGTTTTTCTCCTTCATCACTTTAAATATGTCCTGCCACTCCCTTCTGGCTTGCAGAATTTCTGCTGAATGATAGCTGTTAAACTTATGGGGATTCCCTTGTGTGCTATTTGTTGTTTTTCCCTTGCTGCTTTTAATGTTTTTTCTTTGCATTTAATTTTTGAAAGTTTGATTAATATGTGTCTTGGTGCATTTCTCCTTGGATTTATCCTGTATGGGACTCTCTGTGCTTCCTGGACTTGATTAACTATTTCCTTTCCCATATTAGGGAAGTTTTCAACTATAATGTCTTCAAATATTTTCTCAGTCCCTTTCTTTTTCTGTTCTTTACCTGGGACCCCTCTAATTCTAATGTTGGTGTGTATAATGTTGTCCCTGAGGTCTCTGAGACTCTCCTTAATTATTTTCATTCTTTTTTCTTTATTCGGCTCTGCAGTAGTTATTTCCACTATTTTATCTTTCAGGTCACTTATCCGTCCTTCTCCCTCAGTCTTTCTTCTATTGATCCCTTCTAGAGAGTTTTGAATTTCATATGCTGTGTTGTTCCTCACTGTTTGTTTGCTCTTTAGTTCTTCTAGTTCCTTGTTAAATATTTGTTGCATTTTCTCCATCCTATTTCCAAGATTTTGGATCATCTTTACTATCATTGCTCTGAATTCTTTTTCTGGTAGACTGCCTACTTGTTCTTCATTTGTTAGCTCTGGTGGGTTTTTGCCTTGCTTCTTCATCTGCTGTGTGTTTCTCTGTCTTCTCATTTTGCTTATCTTACTGTGTTTGGGGTCTCCTTTTCGCAGGCTGCAGGTTCGTAGTTCCCGTTGTTTTTGCTGTCTGTCCCCAGTGGCTAAGGTTGGTTCAGTGTGTTGTGTAGGCTTCTGGGTGGAGGGGACTAGTGCCTGTGTTCTGGTGGATGAGGCTGGATCTTGTCTTTTTGGTGGGTAAGTCCACATGTGGTTGTGTGTTTTGGCATGTTTGTGGCCTTATTATGGGTTAAGGCAGTCTGTGTCCTAATGGATGGTATTGTGTTTCTGTCTTGCTAGTTGTTTGGCGTGTCCTGCACTTAGCTTGCTGGTCATTCGGTGGATCTGGGTCTTGGCATTGAGATGGGGATCTCTGGGAGATTTTCACTGTTTGATGTTACATGGAGCTAGGAGGCCTCTTGTGGACCATTGTCCTGAACTTGGCTCTCCCACCTCAGAGGCACAGCCCTGATGCCTGGCTGGAGCACCAAGAGCCTGTCATCCACACAGCTCAGAATAAAAGGGAGAAAAGAATGAAAGAAAGAAAGAAAGAAAGAAAGAAAGAAGATAAAATAAAATATAATAAAGTAAAATAAAATAAAGTTATTAAAATAAAAAGTAATTATTAAGAAATGTTTTTAAGTAACAAAAAAAAATTTTTGAAAAGGAAAGAAAGAAAGAGGAAAGCTGTGAAACCAAAAAACAAATCCACCAATGATAACAAGTGCTAAAATCTGTACTAAAAAGTAAAACAAAAAAACAGACAGACAGAACCCTAGGACAAATGACAAATGCAATGCCATACAGACAAAATCACACACAGAAGCATCCACATACACACTCACAAAAAGAGAAAAATGAAAAATAGGTATATATCGTTGCTCCCAAATTCCATCTCCTCAATTTGGGATGATTCATTGTCTATTCAGGTATTCCACAGAGGCAGGGTACATCAAGTTGATTGTGGAGATTTAATCCGCTGCTCCTGAGGCTGCTGGGAGAGATTTCCCTTTCTCTTCTTTGTTCGCACAGCTCCCGGGTCTCAGCTTTGGATTTGGCCCCGCCTCTGCGTGTAGGTTGCTGGTGGGTGTCTGTTCTTCTCTCAGACAGGACGGGGTTAAAGGAGCAGCTGATTCGGGGACTCTGGCTCACTCAGGCTGGGGGGAGGGAGGGGTACGGATGTGGGGTGAGCCTGCAGCGGCAGAGGCCAGCGTGATGTTACACCAGCCTGAGGTGCACCGTGAGTTCTCCCGGGGAAGTTGTCCCTGGATCCCGGGACCCTGGCAGTGGCGGGCCGCACAGGCTCCCTGGAAGGGAGGTGTGGAGAGTGACCTGTGCTCGAACACAGGCTTCTTGGTGGCGGCAGCAGCAGCCCCATCGTCCCACACACGTCTCTGGGGTCTGCGCTGTTAGCCGTGGCTCACGCCCGTCTCTGGAGCTCCTTTAAGCGGTGCTCTTAATCCTCTCTCCTCGCGCACCAGGAAACAAAGAGGGAAGAAAAAGTCTCCTGCCTATTCACCAGGTCCAGACTTTTTCCCAGACTCCCTCCTGGCCAGCCGTGGCACACTAACCCCCTGCAGGCTGTGCTCACGCCGCCAACTCCAGTCCTCTCCCTGTGATCTGACCGAAGCCCGAGCCTCGGTTCCCAGCCCTATCTGCCCTTGCAGGTGAGCAGACAAGCCTCTCAGGCTGGTGAGTGCCAGTTGGCACTGATCCTCTGTGCTGGAATCTCTCTGCTTTGCCCTCCACACCCCTGTGGCTGTGCTCTCCTCTGCGGCTCCAAAGCTTTCCCCCTCTGCCACCCGCAGTCTCTGCCTGCGAAGGGCCTTCCTAGTGTGTGGACACCTTTCCTCCTTCATGGCTCCCTCCCACTGGTGCAGGTCCCGTCCCTATTCTTTTGTCTCTGCTTTTTCTTTTTTCTTTTTCCCTACCCAGGTACGTGGGGAGTTTCTTGCCTTTTCGGGGGTCTGAGGTCTTCTGCCAGCATTCAGTAGGTGTTCTGTAGGTGTTGTTCTACGTGTAGATGTATTTCTGATGTATTTGTGGGGAGGAACGTGATCTCCACTTCTTACTCTTCTGCCGTCTTGAAGCTCAACCCTAATTACCTTCTTGGTCATAAATACCAGGCCTGGGCAAAATCTGGATCAGTGATGTTCATACAAAGGGAAATTTTACTACTCTTCAAAATAACGCAGTGATTACTTTGGGGTTTTTCTCTCTGGCAGACAATGATACTGTGGGTATGGGAGAGGAGTGAAAGACTCATTCATGGGGAGGGGAGACCCCAGCTTCACATCAGCAGGTTTCATCCAAGGAAAAAGAGAACATTTAAAGTGTCTCCTGGTTGGAAAAGAGTTGGTAAACATTAGCAACCACTTGAAATTGAATTTTGATTTGATTCGTATTCTGAGCTCGAATTCCCTTCTGTTATTCTCCAAATTTCATTAATGATCTAACAATATAGCAGCATCATATTAGCTCAAAGGTGACAAAGCAAGTTCAAATTTTGGACTAGAGCAAAATGTGTTAGACATCTCTGCATGCAGACAGGGCCAAGATAAGCAAAAGTAGAAGGATGGAAAATAACTGAGGTCAAAAATAGAGTAAGAAATCAAGTAATGTTTTGGTTTGTCAACAGAACAGATGACCCCAGAAAAATGGAGCCACTTGGAACTCAGATTACCAAGAAATTACTAATGACGTGAAAAATAGATGTCCATATTTTAAAACTTAGAAGAAAAGCTGTGTCCTTGTTACACACAAATTGAGAGTTCAATACATTTGATTGTTGATCTAGTGTCTATACAATTCTGCTCCCTCTCTGATCTCAGAACCCACATGGAAAGACAGTGGGATTTATTTTTTAAAATAAATGGCACTTTTCTACCTTTTGTAATCTTAATACAAAGAGCTGTTACAACATCTACTCATCTTTTGCTACCCACCTGTCAAATACATCTATTTGCCACTTATTGTCGTTTTTCTGTGTTTTGGCTTCCATGACCAACCAGATGGTTAGACATTTGGGAAGTCTGAAGGTAATAAAACATGTGATACATCCAAGGAAGTACTTAGACAACAAGACAACAGACTTTGTCCCTTAAAGTTTGGAACTGAGTTATGCTAATGTTGCATTCACTTAATTCCATTCTGGTAGCTATTGAACACACTGTATGTATTGAGTAATCCTGTATGGAATGATCTCTGCTTCTCTTTCTGTTTATTGATCAGTGTATTGCATCACTGGATGTGAGGTCAAAATATTATAAAGGGCTCATAATGTTCAAAATCTATTTAAACAAATAGAGGAAACCTATTGAGGAAAGTATGAAACTGCTGTCAACAAAATCAGAAGACCTGTCTGGTCACCCTCTCAGACATGATCAAAGCAGTCGCAGATGGGAGCAAAAGTAGGCATGTCACTGAGAGTGCCATCAAATCTCTGTCATAAAGCAAGTAGACACTGAATACAAATTTGTTAACTTCGAAAACAGTGACAAGAAGTGTTGGCATGTAGGAATAACAGATTATGAATCTGGTCTAGGCTATCTGTTTAGAAATTTCAATGGAATCTGTGTCTACAGAGATGTCTGATGAATAGCTTAAGTAGATTAAAACCAATTTTTTGTACCTTTTGATGGGTGATGGAAGAGTCAAGGGCTAAGAAAAAACAAAACACACAAGGTCACAGTGCGTAGTTAACATTGTTCTACGTTATTACCATATGATGATAACCTGAGGGTCCACGTGTATTTGGTACAGTCAGTCGACTCTCCCAATGTTTATATTCATTTCTAGTTATGCTTTCTGGAGCTGCTGTTGTTGGTGTCCTAACCATATTCCCTCTGCCTTCCTTGGAGGTCACCTGCAGCCTGTTCCTTTCTAAATCTACAGTTTCCTGTGCCTCAACCAATGAGAAAGTAATTGGTGGATATTAAAAAAAATCATTTATAAAATGATGGATAAATACCCCAGTTTCTGCACCCACACCCCTCAGTGGGCAGGTCTGAGAATCTTCCACACTTCCCTTGGAGGGCCTCCAGATGGACTGAGCCCCTGTTGCCAGTTGCCCCTTTCAGGAGCTGGAGTGGGACCCTGCCTTGTCCACTCACTCTGCCACCTGGAACCACTTCCCAACTAAATGTCCACACCCACATCCTTGTCTTAGGGCTGCTTGGGGCAAACCTAACTGAGACATTTCTAAACATCTTCTCTCTTCTGCCTACATTCTATAATAAGAATACACTAAACCCCAAAGCACACAGAGCCAGCCTTTCCTGAAAGACAGATTTTATGAACAAAAAAGATGAATCAAATATAGTAATTCTCTTTCATGCCCATAACTTCATTTAATGATCAAATGTAAACCATGATCTTCATTTTAGCACCACATGTAGACAGATGACTGGCTTTTTATAGGTAGTTTGAAAAGTACAGGAAATCAACTCCATATGTTGTGTAAACCAAATTTTTTCCTTTTCTGTGTGTGTTAAGAATTTGTGTGAAGGTAGAATGGAATAAAGATTTTGGTAACAGCCAACCAGCCAAAGGAAAAGACCCATGGCTTCTCCACTATCATGTGATTCTGGTACCACTGGTGGATGGCAAGACCTGTGATCAGAGTCCACGGACAGGATCCACGCTCTGGGGTCTGCACATCTCTTCTTGGTGATCACAGCATTGGGTATTGGGGTAAGCCTTAAATAAAAGCCTGTACTCAAGTGTGGTAAATCAAGTCACTTTTAAATATCTTTCTTCCATTATAAAATGCTTTGCTCTGAAAGAAAAGCCCAATATTATGGCACACATGATAAATTTCAACTCAGTTCATAATCTGACAAGGTTAATATTTCCATTAATATTTCAGCTTTTTGCTAATATAGCTGTGTGCCCTGCCAAATTATCTGAAAGCAACACACAAACTTCAGTGTTTAATATACTGGATATGACTTAGCTACATTACCTCGAAATGCATTGGAGAAATTTCTTAAGGGGACTTTTGGAAAATCAAGTTGTCACAAAACTGATTGATACACACCACTGTTATTTCTTTCTCTTGCTAGAAAAGATTGTCTACCTACAGAGAATCTGGATAATTCCAGCCTATTCAAAGGTTATCCAGTGAACAGCTTGACCTTGGCTTGAGAGTTCCATTTTAACACATCCCTTTTTTTCTGAGAACTTGTTCTTTTAAATTGCGCCTCTGAGAAAAGCTACAGAGTTTGTAAATTTCAACGTACTACTGTTCAAAATTCAGGACACTCTGCACTCCAAAGCATTTCTAATATAATGAAACAAAGCAGATATTTAACTTTATATTTATGCTACTTTTGACATTATTTTGGTTGATGATAGGAAAATCCAACTTAAGCAAAGATAACTTGTACTTAAATTTTGAGCTACGATATAGAGATGTACATTATATAATGTTCCTGCATTAAACCATGCATGTAATAAATATTTAAACCTGCTGTATTTTTCAAAAGGGAGGATGAAAGGGCCATGCTTTTTTATAAGAAATAATTTTTTTTCTCTTTCAAAATTCTTATTTCTATTTAGTTCTTATTTTAAGTGCAATTCAATTACATCAGGATGCCAAACCAATTCAATAAATAGAAGGGATATTGTTATATATTTTTCTTCTCCCAATAGAAAGTAGCTACCAGAAGAAACAGACACCAGATCCCTAAGCAGCCACTGTGTTACGTGCGGTGCTGAGGAGACAGATGATGTTATTCAATATTTTCCTGCAGTATAAAAGGACCAGATATCCACTCAGAGTCAAATGCTGAAAACTCTGTACTTGGAAAATACCTGCCAGGGATGTGCATATATGTCAGTATCTTCCCTCAGCTGTATCTTGTCTTGTAGCCAGCTTCATGCTTGCAGGTCTCTGAGAAGAAGCATCCTCCACTGGCACCAACCTCTATCACTTGCAAATCTCTGAAGTTAAGGTCTAGTAACAATTGCTGTTGCCACTGTTTCTTGTTATAAAATTTAGTTTGTTTCTCTTAGGTCCATACTTAGAAATCTTGCTTTACATCAATCAAATCAGAACACATTTAATACTCTTACTGTTTGAGAGGCCTTGCTTTATCTTTCTTTGACTTTTACAAAAAAGCCAGTAGTCATATTTATGTATGATTGATAGAAAGCAGAAGTACTTTAGAGTAGAAACGGCACCTAGGTAAGAGTATATGTGAGTCCTGCCCTTTCTCTGTCACTACGTAGAAGACCTCAATTAAATCACTCCAGCCTTTGAGACCTAGTTTCATTGTCTAAGAAATATGTCTGTTGGACTCAGTGAGTTGAAGATCTCCATGCCCCTGTAAGTTCCTAGAATTTTATGGAACTACAAGAGGTTCTTTCTGGAATTTACCTCTCATTGTTTCAAAGTCGAACAATTAGTGACACAGAGGAAAGGATCCAAGTGCCCACAACCCAAGACCATGGCCAAGACTATAAGAAGGACTGTGGGAAAGGAGAGACCACTTGAGATCTTGACCAAGAAGACAAGGAGGAAGTTGGGTCTGTGCTGGTTCTTGAAGAGTGACTTCAATGAATTGGAGGAGGATGAAGAAGGGTCAAGAGTGCAGGTGTGGGATAGCCTCATCCACCAGAGGGCAGAAAGCAGAAGCAAGAAGAACTACAATCCTGCAGCCTGTGGAAGGAAAACCACATTCACAGAAAGACAGACAAGATGAAAATGCAGAGGACTATGTACTACATGAAGGAATAAGATAAAACACCAAAAAAACAACTAAAATGAAGTGAAGTTAGGCAACCTTCCAGAAAAAGAATTCAGAATAATGATAGTGAAGATGATCCAGGACCTTGGAAAAAGAATGGAGGCAAAAATCGAGAAGATGCAAAAAATGTTTAACAAAGACCTAGAAGAATTAAAGAACAAACAACTAGAAGAATTAAAGTACAAATAAACAGAGATGAACAATACAATAACTGAAATTAAAAATACACTAGAAGGAATGAATACCAGAATAACTGAGGCAGAAGAACGGATAAGTGACCTGGAAGACAGAATGGTGGAATTCACTGTGGCAAAGCAGAATAAAGAAAAAAGAATGAAAAGAAATGAAGACAGCCTAAGAGACCTCTGGGACAACGGTAAATGCACCCACACTCTCCTTATAGGGTTTCCAGAAGGAAGAGAGAGAGAAAGGGCCAAAAAAAATATTGAAGATATTATAGTCAAAAACTTCCCTAACATGGGAAAGGAAATAGCCACCCAAGTCCAGGAAGCACAGAGAGTCCCAGGCAGGATAATCCCAAGAAGGAACACACCAAGACACATAGTAATCAGACTGACAAAAATTAAAGACAAATGAAAATTACTAAAAGCAACAAGGGAAAAATGACAAATAACATACAAGGGAACTCCTATAAGGTTAACAGCTGATTTCTCAGCAGAAACTCTACAAGCCAAAAGAGAGCAAAATATTTAAAGTGATGAAAGGGAAGAACCTACCACCAAGATTACTCATTCAGATTTGACAGAGAAATCAAAGCTTTACAGACAAGCAAAAACTAAGAGAATTCAGCACCACCAAATCAGCTCTACAACAAATGCTAAAGGAACTTCTCTAAGTGGGAAACACGAGAAGAAAAAGACCTACAGAAAACAAATGCAAAACAATTAAGAAATGGTAATAGGAATGTACATATCGATAATTACCTTAAATGTAAATGGATTAAATGCTCCAACCAAAAGACACAGACGGCTCACTGAATGGATACAAAAAGAAGACCCATATATATGCTGTCTACAAGAGACCCACTTCAGATCTAGGGACACATACAGACTGAAAGTGAGGGGATGGAAAACGATATTCCATGCAAATGGAAATCAAAAGAAAACTGGAGTAGCAATACTAATATCAGATAATATAGACCTTAAAATAAAGTATGTTACAAGAGGCAAGGAAGGACACTACACAATGATCAAGGGATCAATCCAAGAAGAAGATATAACAATTATAAATATATATGCATCCAACATAGGAGCACCTCAATGCATAAGACAAATTCTAACAGCTATAAAAGAGGAAATCGACAGTAACATAATAATAGTGGGGGACTTTAATGTCTCACTTACTCCAATGGACAGATCATCCAGACAGAAAATTAATAAGGAAACACAAGCTTTAAATGACACAATAGACCAGATAGATTTAACTGATATTTATAGGACATTCCATGCAAAAACAGCAGATTACACTTTCTTCTCAAGTACCCATGGAACATTCTCCAGGATAGATCACATCTTGGGTCACAAATCAATCCTCAGTAAATTTAAGAAAGTTGATATCATATCAAGATCTTTTCTGACCACAATGCTATAAGATTAGAAATAAATTACAGGGAAAAAATGTAAAAAACACAAACACATGGAGGATAAACAAAACCTTACTAAATAACCAAGAGATCACTGAAGAAATCAAAGAGGAAATAAAAAACAATACCTAGAGACAAATGATAATGAAAACACGATGATCCAAAACCTATGGGATGCAGCAAAAGCAGTTCTACGAAGAAAGTTTATAGCAATACAATTGCACCTCAAGAAACAAGAAAAATCTCAAATAAACAATCTAACCTTACACCCAGAGGAACTAGAGAAAGAAGAACAAACAAAACCCAAATTTAGTAGAAGGAAAGAAATCATAAAGATCAGAGCAGAAATAAATGAAATAGAAACAAAGAAAACAATAGAAAAGATCAATAAAACTAAAAGTTGGTTCTTTGAGAAGATAAATAAAATTGATAAACCTTTAGCCAGACTCATCAAGAAAAAGACAGAGAGGACTCAAATAATAAAATTAGGGAAAAAAACCCCAAAACAACAGCTCAGGTGTGCCATGTTAATGACCACTGTTTGTGGAGGGGAAGTCAGGTTGTTTATTTCACATTCTAGGAAAACTGAAATGCTTTGTGCAAATTAAAATCAATATGCACATCAACAGATCACTGTTCCCTTTTACAAAACAGTAAGTCCTTTGGTTGCATTCATGTATTGTTATCTCATCTTATAAACCTGGGTCACATTCAATTTTATTTAAATTTAAACATTTTTGACCAAAAAAAGGGAAAAATAGGTATAGGTGTGGCTCAGAGAGGGTATAGGGAGGTGGTATTCACTAGGGGGTCAAGACCAGAGGAAACTTGTGTCTTCCAACTTTATAGCCCCTGACTGCTTGTCTCGCTTGCTCTGATTTGCAAGGTCAATGAGAGGATTGAGATGGCTGAGACACTTTTAGAGAGCACATCTTTAATAGAAGGTGGGAAAAAAGAAACAGTCCTTTACATGTGATTACTCTCCAGTTCGGAGAAGTTAGAGAACAAAAACCTAATCAAGTCAAATTACAAATTATGTCTCTAGTCACAGGTGACAGAAAATTGATACTTCTAAACTTGAACTGTTTACCATCAATCCAACTCTTTCTTTAAAATAGAGCCTCTAGTGGAAAAAACATCACTCATAAGGTAAAAACCATTCAATCCTTGGGTGGGAGACTATGGATGTCCTAGGATAAGAGGCACAGCTCTGTTCCCTGGACCGGGCAGCAGGGCACATGGCTGTACAGGTGCCCAGAGCAAGATGGTGGAAGAGTCCATGGGCATCACCCACATCTCCCTGGCCACTGCTCCCACGTGTTCTGAGACAACACAACTCAACACCAGTTCTGTTATATCACCCAAAGGGGATCTCACCATGCAAACAGACCTTCTCACTCACTGCTATAAAGTATAAAAGTAAAATACTCCAGAGTAACACTGATTCTGGTCCGATTTGCCTCTCAAAGGTCATAAGGAACACCCTCCAGCCTGAAATAGGTAAAGCCAGTTGAAGAAGATGGCAGAGAGAATGTGTGAAAACTGACCACACTACTGGATTTCAGAGAAAAGAAAAAACTCATGACGTACAGGTGTCCAGGTAATTTCTTCTGAGAAGAAGGTGGAGATGCTGACAGTACCATCGACAGAAGGAAATGATAAGGTATAGACGTAATATGTGGGATCGATTGTACTAAATATTGCAAGGAGTAAAATGGAATATTTTAACATTCAAACGCAATCCCTCAATGAAATTGTATGCCATAGACGAGAGGATAACAATGTAGTTATATACACACAACACTGTAACTGAATAGTTGTTCTGAAATATGTGTTGGCCCTTCCTTTCCTTGCCCCACTGATCATAAGCTTGGTCTCGTGGTTTGGTCTGACCAACGAAATGTGAGGGGCATGATGTGTGCTTCTTCTGAGCAGAAGCTTTAAGAGCAGCGTGAAGCTCACCAAGCTTTCGTTTCCCTATGCTTTGGGGACCAGTAATGTCCCAGGTAGAAGCTACTCTGAGCCTGAGTCCAGTGTAGGATGCAGCGTGGCAGCTCATCTATACTGGACAAATACAAGGTCTCCCTTCCATTATCGTTGGCAACTCCTTCAGTTTGGGGGCACTTTTTGCCACTGCACACCTTAGCTATTCGGACAGATGCAACACTGTGAAGGCTGTGTGCACCACCCCATGTGCTCAATCCTTGTGTGCATGTGATCTTCACAGCTGTTCTGACTTGGTGAAATTTCACTTACTCACTCAGGCACTTGGGGTTGCTTTGAGGGGTGTAGGAATTATATAGGGCAGGAATTTCCCTACCCAGGATCAAACGTTTCTCTTCAGCTATAAAAAACAGGGATCACTTCTCCAAAAGATTTGTTCTAAGGAAAGGCTGAAGTCTTGAGAATTTACCCATTCTGCTTGGCTGTAGCTGTTATCCTATATACAAATTCCTGTTGTCTCTGTTCTCCAATGAAAGTGTTTGTTCTCATTGGTTGCCAAGCAACGGGCTTTCATCAGCCAGCCAAGTGCTCTCATACTTAAGAATGTTGGCAGTGCCGTGTCACACAGTGATGTTTGTACCATCAACCATGAAAAGTACTGAGAAAGAGCCCGGGAGTGTGTCTGCACGGGCAGATCCTTATGGTGGTGAGACTGCGGGTTCACTCTGTTTAATCCCTCAGCAGCTTGGGATTCTAGTCTGGACTGGGCTGCTCAGTCTAAGGCTGGATGTTTGGGTGTTTCATGTTATGAAACCATGATGAGTATAAGAGATGTGGGGAGGGGTGAGAGTGGGTGCCAGAGGCTATGCAGCTTTGGAGGGGAGACCAGTCCCTTCAATGCTGCTACTAAGTTTGGCCTCAAAAAAGGTCTATACATTCATGTTTGGAACATTCAGAATTGTTGCTCAAAGAACAGACCTCTATCTTACATGGAAATGAACTTTCTCCTATTCTTCCCAGGAAATTATAGAACTACTCTACTTGAATGCTGTTGCTGTGCTCTGTTTTAAAAAATTATTTTATTGAAGTATAGTTGATTTTATAATGTTGTGTTAGTTTCTTGGTGTACAGAAAAGTGACTCAGTTATATCAATACATGTATGTACATGCTTTTTCATATTCTTTTCCATTATGCTTTCTCACTGGATATTGAAAATAGTTCCCCGTGCTCTACAATAGGACCTTATTGTTTATGCATTCTATATATTGAATATAATAGTTTGCATCTGCTGACCCCAAACTCCCAATCCTTCCCTCCTTCACCCCTCCCCCTTGGCAACCACAAGTCTGTTCTCTATGTCTGTGAGTCTATTTCTGTTTCATACATAAGTTCATTTGTGTCATATTTTAGATTCCATATATATGATATTTGTCTTCTCTGTCTGACTCACTTCACTTAGCATGATAATCTCTAGGTCCATCCATGCTGCTGCAAATGACATTATTTCATTCTTTTTATGGCTGAGTAATATTCTACTGTGTATATGTACAACTTTATCTTTATCCATTCATCTGTCGACGGACATTTAGGTTGTTTCCATGCAGTTGCTATGCTCTTAATTCAATATTTTTTTTCCATTCAACAGATATTAGTTGACTACTTTCCATGTACCAATTCCAGTTCTAAGTGATTTGTAATCATTGTCTTGCTTAATTCTTCCCCAACCCAATGAAGTAGGTATTTTTACTTTCCTCATTGTTACGAAGAGGAAACTGAAGGAAAAGAGGTTTGGAGACTTGCTAAGTATCCCACATCAAGCAGGTGGTGGAGTCAGTATTTGAGCCCATGGAGGCAGTCAGTGGGTAGAGCTCTTCTTACCATCCAGACAAAGAGGCAACATACAAAGAGGTACAAGAAGAAATGACAGCTCCAGCCAGTGATGGGGATAGATATTGTCCCACATGTTAGTGTCTCTGGGTGTGGTTGATTCCCCTCCCCACTCCTTTTTTTTGGGTGGGGAGAATGATCCTTTTTCCTAATTGTGCTGAAATTGGAGACCTGAACCCCAATGCAAACTTGGTCTGGGGGTAATTCTCAGTCTCCTGTGGTGTTAACAGCCCTCAACCTCTTCCCACCCCTCAATCCAGACCCCTTCCAGAGGTGTGCCCCCGGCCACACTGGGGCTCAGAGCAAATACCAGCAAATATCAGAAGGCTTCCTTTGAGCAGGGAGGGAACCGAGGAGATTTCTGGAAGAAACTGCTTGCCATTTCTCTCATGAACACAGGACCGAATCCTGAAGTGGGCATTTGCTTTTTCTCTGCTGTGAATGCAAAGCTGAGGAGCTGGCTTGGAGGGGTGATCCAAGGACTCTCCAGCACGGAGGTAGATGTTCACATTTCTGCTTATTTGTCCTGAAAACTGAAGCCTCCAGAGGAAAGCCTCTAAAGTCAAAACCTTGCAGATAATACCCTTTAAACATGGTGCCTACCCTTAAACACTAATTGTCCCCTTGGGCACTGATACTGTTGATACCAATGAATGAGAAAAAAGAGAGAGCGGAATTGCACTAATTCTCATTCTGCTCATTAAGCAATGTCCTAAGGTTCCTCAGGTACAAATGAAAGATGCAGTCAGCAAATTGGACTGCAAAATCACCATGGCCAAAAGTAGAAGGGCAGTCCTGTTGCTAGAACTGTACTAAAGTAACTCAGATGAAAGGACTGTGGTTTGAATGCAGGAATGAAGGTGCTCTTTGGCTGCAGTTTGCTGGACTGTTAACTTGTTATGCACCCGATCTCTGAACAAATACTGTTGGCACATGATTTTTAAGCTTTATCTTTGTCTTTAAAAAATATGTTCTCTGTAATCAGACTGCAGATTTTCTGTCAAGGATTCTCCCACCTAGATTTCACTAAGAGTTCTGTCTTTGGAGAGAACGACATCAAATATTAGCTAAAAACAGTGACTCTGGTTCAGGATCTCAGATGCAACTGCTAGGGCTCAGGGCAGCCCCCTACCACACTCCCAACCACAGTGACATCCTGGTTATTCTGAATTACAGTTACTTGAGAAACAGCCAGTGCAAAAGGAATACTCTGACCTGCCCTCTCTGCCCCCCTGAAAGCAACAAATAAATCTCCCCAGTGAAAGGTACACTCCCAGTGCCAGGAGGTAGACACACCCTTATGGTCAGAGAGAGGGAATTCAGGGCCAAGAAGCTCCTATAAACAAACCTCGTTACTCCTTTAATTTACTACCCAAGCCCAAACTCAGTTTTGATTCTTCACTAATTAAGCACCCAAGCTTAAATTTCTTTGTCTTGTCAGTTTCTCACAAATGTATTGTTTCTTTGTCTAAAAATATAAAAACTTCCTGCTTTGGCCCCTTCTAATGTTCTATTTCTATGAGATCTCCAAAGGTATGAACTAAATTTGTATTTTTTCTCCTGTTCATCTGTCTTGTGTCAATTTCATTATTGGACCAGCCAAAAGAACCTAAGAAGGGTAGGGGGGAAATTTCCTCCTCCCCAACACACAGCTACCTGACAAAGAAAAATAAATTGTGGCTTGAAGCTTCTATAATTTAAGAAAAACATCTCATAAGAGAGTTTATTGTTAGTTACATATGATGATAACTCAAGTCTAAATCATGCAGGTAATGTAGCAGGAAACCTTGATTTGGTGTGTTTGCTAACTCATTTATTTTTTCTAAACATATACATTCTTAAGAATTCATCAAAATTTTAAGCCGGGAGAAAGCAAACTGGCAGCCCGTGGGCTGAGCCTTGCCAGGCAGATGAGCTCTGACTAGCTTGCAGGGAGCACACATGCATGTTTGTGTGTGTGCAGGTGGAAAGAATTTGAACGCTATTAAGTAGGACATGTAATTTCATTGTACACATTCACCTTGTCGGCCAGTCCTCTGAATCTGACTTCTTGCCTTCAGCACTACGGGCATTTGGGACTCGATAGTTCTTTGTTTTGGGAGACTGTCCTGTGTATTGCAGGATGCTTAGCAGCTTCTATCCTACAGACCTAAACCTAAACTTGACTTCAAGAGTTCCTACCCACTGGATACCAGTAGAAATCCCATCCCCAGTCGTGATATCTGGAATCACCTCCAAGCATTGCCAAATGCCCCCTGGTGGGGTGGTGGCAGTCAAAGTCTCCCCTGGTTGAGAACCATTGCTCTACACATGAGGCTCCTCCTTTGGACCTCTAGCCCGACTACTTGTCCCCCTGTTGCTCCTTCCCTTTCCCTACTTCATTCCTTTCCTCCCTGGACTCCGAGGTCCATCACTCCAATCGCTTTCTTGCCTCCATCCTTCCAGAATGGAAGAGGACACCTCCCTAGGGCATCCCTTGGAAGATATCATGGCTTCTGCACACACGCCATTGGCCAGAGGTAATCATAATGTTATAATCACGTCTAACGGATGATGGGACATGTCTTTGTTCAGGATGACATGTGCCCAGGTAAAAAGATCCTCTTAGAATAGAAGGAGAGAATGGATATTGAGAGAAAAAAAACAGTGGTCTCTGTCACATGCAGGGAACTCCAATGCTGCACTTCCAAGATGGAAACTATCACTTTCCTTTCCAGAGCTGTTCCTCCCCTTGTAACTTAAGTTAAAGGTTGACCATCTTCCCAGTTGCCCAAGCAGAAACCCCTCTCATCCTCGATTACTCTTCCCTCTTACCACCCCGCATCCAGTGAAGCAGCGATTCCTGTCCTTCACACTGTGGAACTTGCCCCTTCCCCTTGACCTACTTGAACTCCCCAGTTCGCCGTCACCCCTGCCACCCATCTGGTGAGTGGATCATCTCCTAACTGGGCTTCCCACCTCCTGTCTTCCCCTCCCCCTTTCTCTCCTGCAGCAGAGGTCTTTCTTAAATGTGAAGCAGGCAAATCAGGTCAGTCCCAGCTCCGAATGTCTACGGACAAATCCTAAGCCATCCAGGATGTCACCTCTGGTGTAGTGTATCTTGTATCTTGTGTTCACCAGAGGTGAACCCCACCTCCTTCATTTCTTCCTCCTCAGCCTCGAGCCTGTGGTCCAGCTCTTCTGAGTCACGTGCAGCCCCAGCCTGGCTCTGCACTCACCTCTTCCCTGGACGGCATGCTCCCCTGGGACTTGGACCCCAGGTTCCATCACTCCGTTCCCACCCATACCACCGGCATTCACTAAGGTCAGCCCGGCTAACTCTTCAGTCAAGCTTCTAATCCCACACCCGCCACCTCTTCCATCACCTCCTCTCTGAGAGCTGTCTGGTTAGGTGTTGTGTGTTGTTTTGGCATCCAATGTTTACCCTCAAACTCTAATCATCTGTTTACTTTCCTGCCCGATGCTGTAGATGGCACTGTGCCCAAACTGTGCCTTCTTCAATATTGTGTCCCTGGCGTGGAACACAGAGCTGGGAACACAGTAAACACTCCATAAACATTTGTCAGATGGACACAGGAAGGAAGGCATGGATGTGTGACTAAGGCCTCACTACACTTTGTATAAGTGGGCAGCTCATTAAATAGTCTGTTTTTTCAATGATGGAAGTCAGGAGAACATTCTGGCCTCAGCTCTCATTAAGTGGATGGTGGGTAACAAAGTTGGATGATGTGTAACTTCTTTGGCTACCAGTGCCCTCCTAGTAGCCTGAGAGTTGTTTGAGTATGTTTCTGCTGTCTCTTCCACTTTGAGCTTTCTCCCACTCTGTAAGGTGTCAGGGGGAAATGGGAAGACATACTTGAGTGCAGCAGCAAAAAAGAAATATATTTTGAAAATTTGGGGGTAATTTTGAAAAACCTGTGATGTTCTCCATTAGAAGAAACGATGGGAGCATGTACATAACAAATATATGTCTATATATTATATAAGTATGTAATACATGTGCATATATATCCATATCTATATACCTCTAGATTTATAGATGTATTTTAATCTTGTCACCATACATATTAGTTGGCATGTGTGCATTTACATTCTTTCATGTATTTTTCTTAAAGTTGTTCTAATATTTCATCTTTCTAGAGCTGATGAAGCGGGCACTCTCCTTTTTGTTATTCTGCAGGTACAAATTCAAGTGCTCATGTAAATTACATCGGGAAGGCTTGTCCTGTCTCTGACTCAGTGATGAAAGACGCACAGCCCAGAGCACAGTGTGGAGGAGGTGAAGAGGAGCAAATAACTGATGAACTGCAGTCCTGCCACAGTGCAAAGGGGGCAAGTTTTCTGCCAGGAAACCGAAACCGAGATCAGCATGGGAATGAAAGCTATGGCTCATGAGAAGATATTATGTTAAACTTAATATATATATATATATATATATATATATATATATATATATATATATATATATACACTTATCGATTAATAACTACATCAGCATATATAAACTTGGAATTCTCAACTTTGTCATGCCAATAAAAATATTTGTCAAACAGTAAACATATTTTTAGGAGCACTAAGTTGAAAGTGTGAAAGGCTGGTGTCTGATACAATATCGAAGCCTATGCAATGATTTCTAAGGAAAATAGTATCTTATTCTAAGCAGCTCCTGGGTCCCTGCTGACCCGAGCTCAGGCCTGCTTTGGATTAGGGATGTATTTCAGTTATCTGCTGCTGCAAAACAAACTGCCCCAAGACGAGTGGCTTAGAACAATGATGTTTCTTTTTTTTCCCCCTCCTGATTCTGTGGATCAACTGGGTGCTTCCTTTGCTGGTTTTGCTGCGGGCCAGTCACATGACTGCTTTCAACTGGGGAGGGCTGGCCTGGCTGGAAGGCCCAACACAGGCCTTTTGTTGGTTTGGCAGTTGCTGCTGGCTGGCAGCTGGGCCTTGGTTCTTCTCCCTGTGGCCACCCATCCTCCATCAGGCTGGACTGGTTTCCTGGTGGTGATTCCAGAAAGCAAGAAGGGATCTCGGGGCCTCGTAAGGCCTTGGCACAGACTTCCTACGGCATTAGTTTCCCGTATTCTATTAGGCAAACAGAGAATCACGCACACCCAGATTCAAAGGATGGGGAAAAATGGCGGTGTTTCCATCAGATACAGACTGGATGACAGACGTTTCCAGCATTCCTGGTTCCAAAGGCATGGTGGATCCAAGGGTTAAATAATTTCTACAGGCCCTGGAGGCCCAGGGCCTCTCCATGCGGGACCCCAGGAGCCCAGTTCAAGTCACGTCTCACCTTGACTTTCTGTGAATCTACCTTGTCTCCAGCTCTGCACACAACTTCTCTCTCTTCTCATTCTCATCCAAACACTTGCTCCAGGCTGGGCTGACACTACATAGGATGAGATGCAGGAGGACTGGCTCTTGGTGAGGAACTGAGGAGAATGCTACTTTATTCTCTCTATGATGTTCACATTTTGGCTTCTACCTCAACTTAAAACTTGGCAAATAATTCTTAGAAATGCCTTAAAGCAAACAAGATAGACAATGGAAATTTAGCAGCTGTCTACAAATGCTATGAGTCACTTTCAATTTTTTTAAGATTGTTTTAGACATAAATTCATATGAATTAGCTCAGTAAAAATGGGTTCTTTAAAAAACTAATGTTGACTTTTTTGTCAAGAAAATAAATGTAATAAAAATTAGATAGGATTGAAGAGATTTCTTAAAATAAACCATCTTGAAAGGGAAGGGGAAAATTAATGAAATGGGATTAAGATATGTTTCATAATTCACTCTTAAGTGATCCATTGAAATATCTGGGAATGTTCTGTTATTTGTTGGTGGTTTGACTAAACTGCTTTTCTGGTAGCTGATAAAAGCATACCATACCATACTACCCAAAGCAAGATGCTCTTGCATATGGAATAGGCAACTTAATAGAGCAGAAGCACCCAAAACATTTAATTCAATTGATGGACCTCAAACTTCTTACTCAACTTGCATTCAAAATCATGAAACTCACATAAAATGAGATGTCTGACTCACAGTCATCCTTTAGTCAATACTGCAAAGCTACAGAATAAAAAATCACATTTTAAAGTACCATACATTTCAAAAGTGAAATAGAATTATCTATTAACTTCCAAAATAATTATTTCAAAAACAATCACGACTGTAGATACTTATATTTACAAATCTTCTACCGTAGCTGAATGCTTTTGTCAGTACAAGGATGCACTTGCTGACTGTAATCTGCTTACAATAGCAATACATTATCAACAAAAATATCAGTGACATCACTGGTCTAGTGAACTCACCAATCCCTTCTGCCACAGTGAAAAAAAAAACTTCTGGTCTAAACGTTTCCACAGCGGTCACCATCTGACCCAGTCTCACCTATGCAACTTTCCACCATTTCATTCATAACATTCCAGAGCTGCATCTGCTAATTTCTCCTTGAACGCTCTCTCCTGTTGTATTTTGCGTTTTGTTTCATTCTTCCTTTTCCTCTAAGATTTGCTCTTGCCCCTCATCTTAAAGGGGATGAGAAGAGCCCTCTGCAATGAGATTGCTGTGGGGTTAAAAGGATTAATGCTCAGAAAGGGCTTAGAACATGCCTGGCACACAGGAAGTCCTGTACGTTAGCCTGGATGATCAGAAATCTCCTTAGACTAGTTCAAGCCCACGTTCATGGTGCTTTTCTCTGAATGCCCACTTGTCATTTAATTATTCTCTAACTCTTTCACTTACATTGGTTCCCCAGGTGCAGTCAAAATTACTTTGGGGGGAGGGAGAAGCGTGCAGAGATAATGCACTTTATTTACACATCCTTTGCAATTCTAGATGTTTTTTACACTTATTAAGTGATCAGTAATTATGGTTGTGTTTGTTGATGACTATAAGTATATAAATAAAATTGACAACCAAATGTAGGTGTCATACTAAAACTATAGGGCAGAGTTTCCTGCTCACGATACCGAAGAGAACAGGCCAACACTTATAAAAAGCAACAAGGAGGGCTTCCCTGGTGGCGCGGTGGTTGGGAGTCCACCTGCTGATGCAGGGGGCGTGGGTTCGGGCCCTGGTCCGGGAGGATCCCACGTGCTGTGGAGCAGCTGGGCCCGTGAGCCATGACTGCTGAGCCTGTGCGTCCGGAGCCTGTGCTCCGCAACGGGAGAGGCCACACGGTGAGAGGCTCGCGTACCGCAAAAAAAAAAAAAAAAAAAAAAGCAACAAGGAAAATTCACCAACTGCAGCAACAAAACACAAAAGAGCATGACCCAGTAACATAGACTCCAGGACCCAAGGGCCAAGAAGAGAAAGAGAAGATTCCAGCACTGAGCACTAGATGGGCTATGGCTATATGTGGCGCTTAGCACGGCCCACCCTCTCAAGCTGTCTCCCTGAGTAAACAAAGGCCAGATAATTCTTACTAATCCCTACAAACCCAGAGAGAGGCAAACCAAAAGGCATTCTCCATTTCTGACTCAGGGAGAATGGAGATCACTGCATGATGGAAACACTCTGGAACACTAGCTACTTTAAAAGTGCTCCTGCTGGATCCCAAATAAATTAGAAAAAAAACCATCACTACTACAACTGACAAGGGGGGGAGGAAGAGAAGAGTGGTACGGGTCTCAGTCTACACCAGTGGTTGCAACTGGGGACAATTCTGTACCTCCCTAGGGAGCATCAGGCAGTTCCTGGAGACGTTGGTTGTCACACCTGGAGGATGCTACTGGCACAGAGTGGCTAGAGGGAAGGGATGTTGCTCAACATCCTACAGTGCACAGGGCAGCCTCACAACAGAGCAGGATCCAGCTCCATGTGTCAACAGTGCTGAGGTTGAGAATATCTGCTCTAGGCATCCGTTTCATCGCCTGTCGGGTTCATTGAATGTGCTTAAAATTTGGCTTTGCTTAAGAATGTGATGAAATAATTGGGTCAGTAAAATCATGTCATAATTCTTGTCCTCTGGGAAGCAGTGGAACTCACGGACCTTGGAGAATCACCCCATGTTATTGTTACAAATATATGTGGGCTATTTTATGCTGCGCCAGCCTGCTTCCATGTTGAGGGTGTCAAGGTGGCTACATGCCACTGTATTAGTTTTCTAGGGCTGTCATAAAACGGTGTCACAGTCTGGGTTCTTAAACCACAGAGATGTACTTCCTTACAGTTCTGGGGGCTGGAAGTCCAGGATCAAAGTGTCAGCACTTTTGCTGGTTTCTCCCAAGGCCTTTCTCCTTGGCTTGCAGATGGCTGCCTTCCACTTGTTTGTTCACACGGTCTTTTCTCTGTGTGTGTCTGTGTCCCGATCTCCTCTTCTTATAAAGACACCAGTCAGATTGGATTAGGATTACTCTAATGACCTCATTTTAATGTAATTCCCTCTTTAAAGACCCTGTAACTACATACAGTCACATTCTGAGCTCCCGGGATTTAGGGCTTCAAAGTATGAATATTGAGGGGGACGCAGTTCAGCCCCTAACAGAGTCCTTCATCAGCAGGACAGAGAAGGAGGTTGTCAGGACACAGGATTCCCAAGTGGCTGCTGGGATCCATGGGCGGACAGACACTCCCTGCTCGGCCTTGCTACCCGCTGCCTTTTCATCTCCAGTGCTTCACCTGCTACTTGTGTAAATATTCTCAAGTGTCCTTAAACATTCTCCAATCTCTTCTCTAACTGTCCTGGCCCTCACACTGCCGCCTTCTCTTGACCCCTGTCACCCAGCTGCACCTACACTCCTAAGCAGCAGGAGGGGCCGCTGGGTGGCTCCCAAGGCTCGCCATTTGGCAAGGAGCCATTTCCTCTCTGGAGGGGTGGGATACTAGAGTCTCATAGCCTCTCGGGAGAGAAGCGGAATTCTAACACTGGGAGGAAACGGCACCTGGCACAGAGATTCCACCCATACAGGCTAGAGCAGGGATTGGCGAACTTTCTGTAAAGGGCCAGGAAATGAATAGTTCAGGCTTTATGTGCCAAGTCACTTCTGTCACAACTGCTCAGCTCTGCCATTGTAGCAGGAAAGCAGCCACAGACAGGGAGAAAATGAATGAATGTGCGGTGAGCCAATACTTTATTTATAGAAATGGAAACCCTAATTGCATGTCATTTTCATGTGCCATGGAGCATTATTGTTCCTCTGATTTTTTTTCTGATTTTTAAAAAAATCATCTAACAATGTAAAATACTTTCTTAGCTCATGAGGCCATTACAGAAGCAGGTGGTGGCCAGATCTGACCCTTGAGCTGTGGCTTGATGTCTCCTGAGGTAGAGAAAGTTCTCTTGAAAATCACACTTAATGACAGGGCAGACACATCAGGACTGTCACCGACAAGTGAAGGAGTGAGAATAAAGGGTATATCCTTCAACCAAAGGGCATTATCACTATTATTTCCATAATCTCTCTCTCTCATTTGTTGCTCAACTTAATGGTAAAATCCATAAAATAGATCTTCTTGGAAACTTAATGCCCAAGTTCTTACTGAGCTCTCAGCTGAGAAGGAAAGGGCAGGGATTCCAAGCACGTGCTTGGGTGTTTTCAGGTCTGGAAGCAAATCCCAAGTCCCCCATGTCCTCGTGTTCTGATGGCATTGACTTATGCAGGGATCTGGATTTAAATCCACATCCTGGATTTAAGTGGCTGGTTGCCCTACAGGTGGCCATCTCACCACGTCATTGGGATGATGGTGGGGCAGCAAGTCGTTCGTTGCATAAAACCAGACGATGGAAGTTCATGTCTGAGCTGACCGTTCCTTTGCGTGAGACTTCAGGCCACCCTCTTACCTCCCTGGGCCTCGTTTTCCTCACCCTAAAATGGAGAGTCTGGACGAAACAATTCCCAAATCCTTCTCGCTATAGAAGTTGGTGAAGCAATAGTTCTATAACGCTTATTTTTAGATAAAGCAAAAAAAAAAAAAAGTCAACTTCAGTTTAGCTGCAAACAAAAGTATCTCATTTCCCCACTCAATAGCTAATCCTCCAGCAGTCAGAATTCAGAACACATGTTGCTTGATTTACAGTGGCAACCAGTAATTTGTGTGAGAAAGACTTAATTCAGAAGAATGCAAATGTCATTTTTTCTCATAACCAAGTGAGAGTTACAATTAGTTTGATTCATATGCTGTCATGGATGTCTCCACCACATGCACAGTGAACAATACAAAGTTTTTCAGGCAGCTCTTTGATAGAGAGAACTATTTCTCAGTTGTGTAATTAATACTAAACATAAATCCTCCTCCATTTTCCTCTTGAACATCCCATGCCCACCAAAGCATCATCTCCTATGAGTGGAACACTAAGGAGAAAAACCACAGGATAGGCTCACTTTTAGTGAGTTTTGCTCCAAGCATTCAACCTTTGGGAAATTGCCAGAATAAGTACATAGCAGTGAAACTTGCAAAATAACTACCACCAACAAAAAATGTCTCAACTTTTCTCCCATTTTCACCTGTATCTTAACATGTAGCAAATTTTCAATTAATTTCATTCTATCAAAAACCAGATGAATCGAAGTGTTTTCCCATGTTTGATTTAGAAATCAAGGAGATATAAGACTGGGTTTAAAATAAGGAATGGGTATGACGTTGATAATTGAAGAATCGAAGTGTTAATGATCACTTCATTTCTAGTTGCAAAATTCCTCACTCCCATGTCTTCTATCTGTCTGACTTGAAAGTTAAATAAAATCACACAGGGACTGATTTCATCAGGAAGAAATAAAGAACTACCCACCAATTAAATCTTAGAGAAGTTATTATAGGGGATATAGGATAGTGGATATGGGATAAATGTTATGTTTTTTAGAATATGTTCGTGTGTATACACATTTCACATACCATTGAGAAATATACTCTTTTATATTGAAGCATAGTTGATTTACAAAATTGTGTCAATCTCGCTGTACAGCAAAGTGACTCAGTTATACATATATATACATTCTTTTTTTTAAAAATAGATCCTTATTGGAGTATAATTGCTTCACAATACTGTGTTAGTTTCTGTTGTACAACAAAGCGAATCAGCCATATATGTACATATATCTCCATATTCCCTCCTTCTTGAGCATCCCTCCCACCCCCTAGGTCATCACAAAGCACAGAGCTGATCTCCCTGTGTAATGCAGCTGCTTCCCACTAGCTATCTATTTTACATTTGGTAGTGTATATATGTCGATGCTACTCTCACTTTGCCCCAGCTTCTCCCTCCTTCCCTGTGGCCTCAAGTCCATTCTCTATGTCTACGTCTTTATTCCTGCCCTGCCACTAAGTTCATCAGTACCATTTTATTTATTTATTTATTTTTAGATTCCATATATGTGTGTTAGTATACAGTATTTGTTTTTCTCTTTCTGACTTACTTCACTCTGTATGACAGAATCTAGGTCCATCCACCTCACTGCAAATGACTCAATTTCATTTCTTTTTATGGCTGAGTAATATTCCATTGTATATATGTGCCACATCTTCTTTATCCATTCATCTGTTGATGGACATTTAGGTTGGTTCCATGTCCTGGCTATTGTAAATAGTGCTGTATACATTCCTTTTTTATAGTCTTTTCCATTATGGTTTATCACAGGATATTGAATATAGTCCCCTGTGCTATACGGTAGGACCTTGTTGTTTATCTATTCTAAATGTAATAGTTTGCATCTACCAACCCCAAGCTCCAAGTCCATCCTTCTCCCTCCCCACCTCCCCTGGAAACTGCAAGTCTGTTCTCTATGTGTATGAGTCTGTTTCTGTTTTGTAGATAGATTTATTTGTGCCATATTAATGCAACAGAATAGAGAGCCCAGAAATAAGCCCACACACCTATGGTCACTTAATCTTCGACAAAGGAGGCAAGAATATAAAATTGAGAAAAGACAGTCTCTTCAGCAAGTGGTGCTGGGAAAGTTGGAGAGTAAATCAATGAAGTTAGAACACACCCTCACACCATGCACAAAAATAAACTCAAAATGGCTTAAAGACTTAAACATAAGACCTGACACCATAAAACTCCTAGAAGAGAAATATACTCTTGGTATATAAAACAGGTTTGCATTTTCTGTTTAGGAGTTAAATAACTCCTAAGGTCTTCAATAAAGCCTTTCAGTCTGTGCATATTTTGTCACAGAAATGAATATAAAAATTATTCTTTTAAAATATTATCAAATGTTTTGCATATAATATGCACTCAGTAAATGCTGAATGACGACTATTTTGAGACACCATCTGAGTTCCATTGGGTTACAGCAGCCTCTTAAATTGGAGAAATATAGAACAAATTAGTTAGGAAGAAGCAGCGTGCACAGGGAGGGTGGGATAGAGGACCACATCCTTCACAACCGGCAGACCTTCCATCACTCAGATGCTCACAACCCTGGGATCGAGGCCAACAGCTCTCCCAGTGCTGTGGGACCTTTCTTTACTACACGTCTCATAGTTTACACCGTCTATCTTTAGGTTACCTGTGCAGTGTTTTTCACATACTAGACTCTGAATTAAAATAAATACATTAAAAACAAACATTCAGTTAATGAAAAACACAATACATGATTAATAACAACTCATCTGTCTTGGGTGGTTGCTATGTGCCAGGCACTATACACGAACCATTAACTCTGACAGGAAGCCCGTGCATTATGAATGTTATTAAGGAAAATGACCCACGCTCACACTGCCTGGAGGTGGCAGTGCTTTCATCCTGCTCGGGGTTCACTCATCTACACCGTTTCCTCCTTTGGCTCTTTCTGTGTTTATTCCCTCTAATTGTGTTGCATTGCCTCCTTTTAAGAAATACCAGTAGTTTGGGTGACTCTCACAAAAAATCATGAGTCACACTAATTTCTACCATCAGACCCACGAAATCTACTTACTCTACCTCTTAAACCAGGCTGCGGTTAGATCCAGATACAGTTCAACATATGTTTTAGGAAATGAGTGGTGCCGTGATAGATACTCCCAAATTAGTAAAGACTGAGCAAGCCATGAATAAACATCACATCTCTCATCACAGTTCACATCTTTGTGTCAGAATCTCAGAGCACTTGGCTTCTTCCAGTGCCAAGCTGATCTCAGATGCCTAAGAAATAAAATGACAAGAAAGGCTCTGATTGATGAAATTCCCATTGATAACACAATGTCATATTCTTTTCTTTCTACAATTAAAAAATACCTTTGTTTTCTAGATCATCATTTTCCAATGTGTGCTTATTGTTTTTGATTTATCCATGGTGTTCTCTTGATTTCTAGTGATTTCTCACCTATTCACGTGTCTTAGTCAAGTTTGTCCAGAAAAAACAGAACCCAGAGAATGTGTGTATATCTATCTACCTATCATCTATCTATCTGGCATCTCTCTATCTATCTATCATCTATGTATGTATGTATGTATGTATCTATCATCTTTAATTTAAAGAATTGGATCACGTGATTCTGGGGGCTGATAAGTCTGAACTGTGCAGGGCAGGTGAGCAGGCTGGAATTGATGTTCTTCTGATTTGAGTCCAAAAACAATCTGCTGACAAAAGTCCCTCTTTCTCAGGGAACCTCAGTTTTTTCCTTAAGACCTTCAACTGATGCATGAAACTCACCCACTTTATGGAGGGTCATCTGCTTTACTCAGAGCCTACTGATTTAGATGTTGATCTCATCTAAAAAATATCTTCATGGCAATATCTAGACAGGTGGTTGACCAAACATCTGAGTACCATGGCCTAGTCAAGTTTACACAGAAAGTTAACTATCACACCGTGGTTTTCCATAGCTTCAGTAATGAAATACATATGTGATAGGAAAAGTATTTAATCTCAGCCTCATGAGATTTTCACTAGAGCTGTTTGTGTAGAAATCTAGGAGGATTATATGTTAATTTTTCCTCTCTTTTTCTCCAAAGGAGTAGCAGAGTCACTGAGAAATGGCACAAGTGGGCAGAAGCGAAGAGGTAAGCATCAATCTTGAGAGCTCAAACCCATTACCAGCACGTCATCCTGCATCCCTGGTACCATCTGTAGTTGACTCACCTCATATCTACCTGTTCAACACTTTAGAACATCTTATTTTCAGTAGAGGGCAGGAGGTTAAGTAAGCAATCGTTTCACTTTTAATGTCCTTTACATTCATGAAATGCTTTAGTTTTAATTAGTTTGGTTAGTTAAAGGCAATAAAATTTTAGTTAACTTTAGTGAAAGTAATAATACACAAAATTATTCTATATCTAAGATGGTGATTTTATTGCTCTACACACATCAGTACAGAATGTATTCCTTCCAATCAAGGGAATGGCTTCTCCCCTCCTGAACAAGAGTTTGGCATGTTATTTTATTATTTTAGAAGAAAATAGTATTATGTTGACAGTATTAAGAAAAATGAGTGAAAGCCATAGTGAATATTGAGAAATAGTTACTCAGAAAAAGAAGTATCTTTTGGAATTTGGAAGCAGATGAACAGTTATCAAAAATACTGGTTCTCCTGCCTCAATATCTCCTTAGGACTGATACTTCCCAGTGACAGTGGATCACACAGTCCTTGCCAAAACATCTTCTAGATATAGGAACCTGAAGGTGGGACACCAAATGGAGAGGAACAATGTTCTTCCTTTCCAGCCATGTCAATCATCCCTGACAATATACCGTATTTTGTTTACATTTACACTTTTCCTCAGTAGGGAAATACAAAAGCCTAGGAGTCAGAGAAGTAAACTCCTCCCCTTTTGACAATTTACGAGACAGTTTAGTTGCCCATGTGCGTTGAAGAGTTCTTTTATTTATCCTAGCCTTAGTCTTTACCTCCTTCTTCCATACGTCTCTTGATAGACACCCGATTATCCCATCAAATGCCAGGACTGTGCTAGAACACCCATGACACAAACCCTGACCTCAGGAGTTCTTAGTCTGCATAGAGGACCTCGGGTATGAAACAGATCCCAGCAATGGACTCTGTTGGCTGTTTTACTAGAGCTACATTTCGAGGTATGGATGAGATAGGATGGAAGACCAGTCCAGGGAAAGGAATCAGCGAGCAGGACCCACAGTGGGAGTGGATGGAGCAGGAAGCCAGAAGGGCACAGCTGAGCCCAAGCTCTCAGGTCCGTGGTGTGGGGCAAACGGCAGGGCATTTAGACCTAGACCACCAGGGCAAAGGTCCCCATTCAGACATTATCTACTGCTGTGTGATTCTGGACTTCGGAGATTGGAATCTTAGCTTTGTTGTCGACAGTATAAGAAAGTTCCACCTACCCTGCATGTTTTCATCGAAGTTCCTAATAATAACATGAAACATTTCTGGCGTGATGTGGGCACCTAGTAAATGCTAGTTTCCTACCTCCCAGGAAGCCGAAAGACATCTTTAATGTGTGGGCGGAACGTGGGCACACGGGGAGGTGGTTCCTCTCCTTCCTGGAACTTGGAAAGAGTCATACAAAATTTTCCTCTAAGAATTATACCAAGGGCATCCCTGGTGGCGCAGTGCTTAAGAATCTGCCTGCCAGTGCAGGGGACACGGGTTTGAGCCCTGGTCCAGGAAGATACCACAGCTGCGGAGCAATTAAGCCCATGTGCCACAATTACTGAGCCTGTGCTTTAGAGCCCACGAGCCACTACTGAGCCCACGAGCCACAACTACTGAGGCCCGTGCGCCTAGAGCCCATGCTCCGCAACAAGAGAAGCCACTGCAATGAGAAACCCACACACTGCAATGAAGAGTAGCTCCCGCTCTCCTCAACTAGAGAAAGCCCACACGCAGCAACGAAGACCCAATGCAGCCATAAATAAATAAATAAATAAATAAATTAATTAAAAGAAAAAAAAAGAATTACACCAAAAACCAAACATAAATAAACCCAGAACAGACATCTTAAAGAGTAATACGCTGCAGAATGGCATGTCAGAACCCAACAGAGAGCAATACAAATGGGCAGTGATGACACACAAGAAAAAGGATGTAAGAGAGGCAAAGGATGATGTGGTCCAGGGAGAGGCTGGACAGGCTCAGGACCACATTGTCCAGGGTGTGACCTTTGTGGGCCTCTATGGGGAGATGGAGGTACTTTGGGGATACCGGTGGCCCGGCCATTACAACGGTCCCTCTAGGCCCACTCATTCTGATTCCTGCTCCTGGGACATAATTACAAATATAACTGAACCTCCAATACACATGGCATAGACTGACCTGCAAACATGAGCATCTTGTTTAGGCAGCAGTGGGACTTCTCAGTGTAAATACATGAATGGTCTGTCTTCCCCTTGTGATGCTGGTGTATGTGACTGCTCCCAGAGTGCAACACATGCTTGGGATGCCGACAAATTGGGCTGCTGAGCTTCCAAAGTGAAACACCAGCCCCTAGGTGGATACCCAGGACAGGTAGGGGACACCTGTGATCACACAGTACCTTTCAATGCAACAAAAGAAGAGAGCAGGACAGATGGTCAAGTGGTAGCCTGAGCACCAGCTTCTCATTTCAATTGCCTAAAAAGAGAGCCTTTTTTATCATCCCTCTTTAAACTGGAAATCTTTTTGGAGAGTAGAAACAGTTCTTCACAATTGAAGTCCAATTTTTAAAATGAGTTTTCCATTCAGCAGTGGGAGAAAAACAAAACCTCACATGTTTTTCAGATTGAACAATTTGTGGTTCTGTCCCTTAGGCCATTTTGCCCCATCTTTTGCCATTAAATGTTCTTTATTAGATGCTTTATGAAGAGATTCTTTTGAAATATTCATATAACCTCAGTTTTGATGTTTTCCATAAACAGAAACTGTCAGTGTTACCTTGAAAAACCATTTCTACTTGACAAGGCTTTGGGGCACTAAACCTGGATGCTTCCAGCTTGCACTCAATGGAAAGGACGGGCTGTTTTAGGCATTGGAGATCCACACAGATGCCTCTCCAAAGAGTCATTCTTTGGAAACCACCTTCCAGCCCAAGTTGCTGAGTTCCTTCAGATCCCCTGCAATTCCTAGTTCAAGAAAGAATTCCTGGATAGTGCAGACCACCTACCTCCTTCCCAGAGAGTTCTGGGACATGCAAAACTCCATGGAGGGTGTTCCTGGGTCCCTAGAGCCAGAATTTTCACCCAGAGCATTTGGCCTACCCCAAATGTGTTCCTCTGCCAACCTCAGGTAGTGGAGGGCTTCCAATGGTCTTCCAGATGAAGCAGTGTTCAAGGATCAGGATCCCTAAAGGGGCCAGACCTCAATGAGCCCCGCCCCAGGCCTTTCTTAAGGATCCCGCAGAAACACCCTTAATTTGTTCCCCTGACATGGGATTCCATTGGCCCACCAATGAAGAAGCCATGATGTCTTCAGGGTCTCCCAGTTAAAAGCTACAGTTCTGAGCCCTGGGGTTCCGGGTACCAGGCCGGAGGCTCCAAAGCGAGGTGTTACAAGGGCAGGATATCAAATACAGGGAGAGCATCCAAGGACACGAGTTAACTCTCACATCAGAGTGAATGGTGGCAGTGCCGGGGGCCTCCGAGGAAAGCATTTTTCATAGGCCCGGTTATGTTTTCCACCATGTGAAATGCCCAGGCAATGAGCTGATGCTGGTCTAGGATTTACTGTCTTGTTTTGTGTGTGTCTAAATATGTATCAATCTAGAAGTTATGTACATACTCGGTCCACTGGAGCCATTTAATACATGCCTATTAGTAGTAGGATTAATAATTCTGCCAGTGATGTAAAAAAAAGAGATTATACCTTCCCTCTGTTTTTAATAGGCTTGTAGGACATATATTAAGTTAACCTTAAAAATCCATTCCAATATACATGTGGTGCAAATACTGCTTGATTCCACTTATACGAGGTACCCAGAAGAATCGAATTCATAGCATCACAGAGTACATTGGTCGATGCCAGGGGCTGGGGCATGGGGGATGGAGGAGGGAGGAATGGGGAGTTAGTGGTTAATGGGGACAGAGTTTCAGTTTAGGAAGGTGAAAGATTGGGGAGATGGATGACGGTGAGAGTTGCACAACAGTGTGAATGTACTTAGTGCCACTGAACCGTACAGTTAAATATGGTTACAATAGTATGTTTTATATTATGTGACTTTTACCACAATAAAAAACATTTTAAAAAAAACAAGAAATGCTGGAGAGGGTGTGGAGAAAAGGGAACACTCTTGCACTGCTGGTGGGAATGTGAATTGGTACAGCCACTATGGAGAACAGTATGGAGGTTCCTTAAAAAACTAAAAATAGAACTACCATATGACCCAGCAATCCCACTCCTGGGCATACACCCTGAGAAAACCATAATTCAAAAAGAGTCATGTACCACAATGTTCATTGCAGGGCTATTTACAATAGCCAGGAGATGGAAACAACCTAAGTGTCCATCATCAGATGAATGGATAAAGAAGACGTGGTACATATATACAATGGAATATTACTCAGCCATAAAAAGAAATGAAACTGAGTTATTTGTAGTGAGGTGGATGGATCTGGAGTCTGTCATACAGAGTGAAGTAAGTCAGAAAGAGAAAGACAAATACCATATGCTAACACATATATATGGAATATAAGAAAAAAAAATGGTCATGAAGAACCTACGGGTAAGACGGGAATAAAGACACAGACCTACCAGAGAATGGACTTGAGGACATGGGGAGGGGGAAGGGTAAACTGTGACAAAGTGAGAGAGTCGCATGGACATATATACGCTACCAAACGTAAAGCAGATAGCTAGTGGGAAGCAGCCGCATAGCACAGGGAGATCAGCTCGGTGCTTTGTGACCACCTAGTGGGATAGGGAGGGTGGGAGGGAGAGGTAAGAGGGAGGAGATATGGGGATATATGTTTATGTACAGCTGATTCACTTTGTTATAAAGCAGAAACTAACACACCATTGTAAAGCATTTATACTCCAATAAAGATGTAAAAAAAAGAAGAAACAAGAGATTAACCAATGGACATATTCATAGACTCTAACTCTTCTGGACCACTGGTTAGGGCTCTAACACCTACCTAACCCAGTTTAATATATTAATACACTAGAGAACATTTGCTTATCTTTTTCTCATTCAAACTGAATGTGGGGATGTGATAAGATGCTGCCCTGAAGTCCACTGCTGACCTAAAGAAGCAAGAGAGATTAAAGACCTCACACTGTTCTTCAAACAGATGCAGGTTTGGGCAAACTCTGTTCACTCTCCCGATTACCTGGCTCTTTCTGACTTTCTGCGCATGTTTCTGAGTATGGCAAGAGTACTCAGAACTTTTCTGAGCTCTCGTTGTCTTCTAAGAAACCCTTAAATAAAACTCTTCTCTCCCTGGAGGCTCTTTACTCAGAGCTGACACCCAGGGAACAACGTCCATTAGGGTATCCATGAATGATGCCATCCAGGCAAGTGGGGGCCGTGGAAGAAGTTCCAACCCGAGTGGCTTTGGGAGAGAAGGGATAGCTTTCTGGGCAAAGCTCTTCTAGATCAAACACAAAATGTGCTCCAGACCATGTGAAATGCTAGTGAAACAACCCTGGTCCCAGCACTGTAAATTAAAAATAGAACAGAAAGCACTATAGCTGCGGTGTGGTGCTGCCAGCCGGTCTCTGGGCACCAAGAAGCAGGAGGGCGTCTGTCGACTGGGATGGCTGGGGAGGGGAAACCGGGCTGCTTCTTCTGGCAGCAGCTCAGCCCTGGGGAGGGCGGCAGCTGTTTCTGCACTTGCAGCAGCTGGAGGAAGGAGTCTCAGCTGTGTTTCTGCCTCTGCCCTTGGAATGGGAGAAACATATTTGCCTTTTGCTTCCAGAATACTAATTGATGCCAAATTTTGAACATTTGCTTGATTGCAAAATGATTATATGCCAACCTAAGGAGTTCTATTATTCTTTTGACCCCATCATTGCCTCCCTAAAATCTGCAATCTTTGTTTTTTTCTTTTTGGTGTATGTGTGTGCTGGACCAGCAACTTTTATACTACCACTTGAGTGGCAGTTATCATAAAAGTGACGAGGCTACGTGTATTCGACTGAATAATGGTCTCCCTAAGACATCCACATCCTAATCCCAGAAGCTGCGGACAGTTTACCTTACAAGGCAAAAGAGACTTTGCAGATGTGACTCAGATAAAGATTTGGGATGAGAAGATTATCCCTGATTATCCAGTCGGGCTCGGTATAGTCACAAGGACTCTTATAAGAGGGGGACAGATGGTCATAGACAGAGAAAAGGTGACGTATGAACAGAAGCAGAGGGAGAGACCAGAAGATGGCACATGGTTCCCTGTGGTTTTGAAGACGGAGGAGGGGCCGTGAGCCAAGGTTGGGGGCAGCCTGTAGAAGCTAGTTTTGAAGTGTGTCCCCTACATATGAACGAGCTCTGTTCTGAGAGTGTGTTCGTAAGTCCAATTTGTTCATAAGTCCAATGTGTTCATAAGTCCAACAAAGTTAGTCTAGGTACCCACCTAACACCATCCGCTGCTTTTACGCTTGCTTCTGGACATCTTGGGCTTGAAATAAAGATACTGTACCACTGTACTCTATACAGTACTGTACAGTGAAGTATACAAAAGCACAAAAATTTGTAGAGGCTGCATGCACCTGACAATGTACGTCAGGCACGTGAACTAACTTACGTGATTGGACATGCAAATGCACATTCGCAGCTGTGAAAGTTAGCAACTTGAAGGTTCGGAGGTAGGGGACTTACTCTACTTACTTCTCTGTTCCTTCTCACCCTAAACAAGGTTGACTATGTGACCTCAGCCAATCAGATGTTTTCTAGGTTTTCTCTTTCTTATTCTTTATTCTTTTTTTTTTTTTTTTTTTTTGCGGTACGCGGGCCTCTCACTGTTGCAGCCTCTCCTGTTGCAGAACACAGGCACCGGATGCGCAGGCTCAGCGGCCATGGCTCACGGGTGCAGCCCCTCCACGGCATGCGGGATCCTCCTGGACCGGGCATGGACCCGTGTCCCCTGCATCGGCAGGTGGACTCTCAATCACTGCGCCTTCAGGGAAGCCCCTTCTTTATTCTTTATCCTGCAAAAGCCTCCTGCCTTCTGCCGCATTTTGCAGTCCTCCGAATGGAGACTGCTTCAGGAAGCATTAAATGAAGTTTGTTTGTATCACCTGAATTGTCTTCTTTTATCGTTTTTTAACGCTAGGAAAGACAAGGAAACAAATTCTCCCTTAGAGTTTCCAGAAGGAACAAGCCCTGCCAGCCCATCTTAGACTTCTGACCCTCAAAAGGGGAAGCGAATACAGTTGTGTTATTTTGAGCCATGATTTGTAGTGATTTGTCACAGCAGAAATAGGAAAAAGTACTACCTACGTATAAGGACGAGGCTACCAGACCAGTGGACCAGGGTGTCCTGGAAAGGAAACCGGTGGGTGGGTGCAGATGTGAACTGTGCACTGTGGTGGGTTTGGGTGGCAGGGCTGGACGGCAGAGTTGGGTCACAGCTTACAGTGCAGCTGTGAGCACGTGGATGGGTTTGTCCAGCCTGCAGTGCTTTGTCATGGGGCTGCAGCACTGAGACATGACTTGTGTTACAAACATGGACTTGAGGCCCAGGGAAAGTTTCCGAGGGATGTTCTGCGCTTGACATCTTCTAGTCTTGTTGCCTTCGCTAACACTTATTTAATATGATCAACTAATAAAATTGACCAAAATAGATAAAAGAGGGACGTACTATGTTCCCCATGATGAGGGCACTCTGGTGATTTATGGGTTGGCGTGGAAAGAAGGCTTTCTCTAGAACAGGGATTCATGGAGTGTGTGAAGCAAACACTGGAACTTCTACTTATGCATATCTTTTAAAATTAAAAGTGAGAGACATCCTGGTACTTAATACCTTGATTGACAGTGGCACCCTCTCTAGGTGATGGCCAGACACACAGGTGTCACCTACAACAGAGGGGGCACGAGCAGGAAGACAGTACTTCCCGGGCAGAGTGCTGGAGCTGGCGCCTCTCCGATGTGTTAGCTCATAGTGTGTGGTGACACACCTTCTCTAGAATGTTCTGCGTGGTTAATTCTATAGACAGTAAAATCTGTATAAAACCTCCTAATATGATGGACTTTCATACCACACAGTACTTTCCTGGTTACCTTGTGCATAGACATTAAACTGAAATAAGTATTTTGTGGTGTTTTTAATTTATTTATTTTTTGATGTATAGTTGATTTACAATGTTGTGTTAATTTCTCTTATTTTTTTAGTGTGGGTTTTTTTTTTTTTTTTTGGCCAAAATTACAGCAGTCCAAATTTGTTGATCTCTCCTGTCATGACAAAACTTCTAATATACTATCTCGGAAGTAGTTTTAGACACACACACACATACATACGCGTACAATTAACCTGTTCTTTCAAAGTAAGATCGTCATTTTAGCCATGAGGGACAAATTGCTCTTTCAATAAGAACACATGCTATGGAGAAATCACGTGAAAGGCAGGCACTTAGAAATACTACTTCTTTATGTGATTTTCTTGCCAAAAACAGTATAAAAACTCTCATAATTGTACATTTGTATTCCTTACAAATAGAATTTTAAAATTCAGTTAAAAATCTCCCAAATGAAGATTCAGGACATCTTGAGCAAATTCAGTACATTTGCTAAAAAATAAAAATGCAATACCTTCCGGTTGATTTGCAAGGACTGACTGACATCAGGAAACAATGGAGCATTTAGAGCTGAATTTCATCAAAAAATCTCTGCCTAAGTGCGGACATGATTGGAAAATGAGTATCATGATTTAAAGACCCAGTGTCCAAGCTTTTCCTCGGTTGGATCATTTGATCATTAAACAAAGTGTCAGAAATAACTGAACTTAAGTACAGAAAAGCATTCTACTGCAAAGTGTTAACCAAATAATTCTTGATCAGTGAAGCATATTCCATCATAATGCTCTTACTAAAAGTATTCAATATTAAAATAATACTAAATAAAAGCATCTAGTGTATTTTCAAACTATAAAAAATTACTAAAAGATTATTTTCATTCTTGTCTACTCTTAATGCTAACCTGTTTTAAAATGTACTTAAAATATGAACATATATATCTTATGAATAAACAAATATGCATACCAAGGTGCATAGTTAATATTTTTTAACCCTGTCTGCACCATAAAAACCAGTTTCATGCCCTCTGCCTTAGAGCTATGCCTCCCTGCCCAAATCACCTTTCACTGGCTCCAAAGTAGTGGAAAGAAATAAACATGTGGGCAAAGTCATCCATGTAGGGCAAACGTATTGAGGATCCATGGGGCTTGGTGTTGGGGAGACTGCCTCGAAGAGCATGTGGAAGGATGTAGCCCACCTTGCCTCACTGCTGCTCTCTCCTGTTTCCGTGCCGTGATGGTTAGCTTTATGTGTCATTATGGTGACCAGCTGTTTGGCCAAACAAGTCTATGTGTTGCTAGAAAGGTTTTTTTTTTTTAGACGTTATTAACATTCATAGTCCTCTGATTTTAAGTAGATGAGTTTCCAGCCATCAGCTTCAAGACCGAAACATCACCTCTTAACTGAACCTCCAGACTGCGGGCCTGCCCTACAAATCGTGAATTTTCAAGCCGCCACCAATGTATGAGATAATTCCTTACAACAGATTTCTCTGTGTGTATCCGCACATCTCCTATGGGAACCCTGACTGGTCCACAAGGAAGGGAGCCAAGTTAGAGTCCACCAGCTTGTCCCGGCCGTGCCTCTCGCTCCTCCTCGGAGGACAAGGATTGAGGGCAGCTCCTGCCCTCTTTTCCTTTCTGGCAGCACCCTGGTTTTCTTATCTGCTCCTTGCTGCCTTCCATTTTCCAGGTTAAGTGTCCAGTGGGGGCTCCTGCAGCTGTTTAACTCCACTAGGGACTGGGGCTAAGTGACCTACTTATGCTACTTGAGGCCAGATCCAAGCCAAGCTCTCCAAGACAGCTTCATCAGTAATAGATGAAGGTCTCCATCTGTCTGACTTCTGTTTATCCTTCAGTTCACTCTGCTCTCACACTGGGCAATGAGGGGAAAGTGTATTGGGCGCCTCATAGCCCACAGAGCACATGGGCCACGGCGCACAGCTTACAAGCCAACGGTTGATGTTGGGTGTTACAGGTCAGCGTGGGGATACATGGGCAAGGCTGTGAGTGCAGAGTGTAAGCAGCTAGCTCTGCAGAGCTGCTGATGGCTGTCGTTCTTTGGGTTGCCTCCCTGGGCTCAGCTGAGGCATCAGCCAGGCTGATGGGAAGTCAGGGAGAGTAGAGGGAAGGAGGAAGAGATGACAGGCAGAAGGGGAGAGAGGGCTTTGCATGTCTGGGGGGCTGCAGGTCGGTGGGCAGTAGTGGCATCCTAACGGCTGAGGTCGACCTTCTGAAGAGGGCCTGATTCTACCCCCATTCTCCCTGTAACCTGCTCCTGTGTTGCCATAGCTGCTTGAGTCGCAGTTGAAAAGTCTAGATTTAGGAGCACAAAGCAAAGAATTATAGTGAAGAGACATGAAAGTTAAATGTCCACAATTATATGCCTAGTTCCATATTGAATCACTGCGTTTACTTAGGCCTGGCTTATCCTCCCGTCATAGGCAATTAATTTCACACACCAGTTTGGAAAGCTGGTAGTTTGTAAATGAAGGCTCTCCATGGGTACCTGAACAGTTGTGTGTAGCTGGGCCACAAGTCTAAATATAAAGGAGAACTTCTGAAGTGCTCTTAGGAAGTTTCACTTCTGTGCAAATTGATTAGACAAATGAAACTGTTTCCTGTAAGTTGCACCACTCTGGTAGAGATGGCTCATAGCAGAGGCATTATTTATCTTTAGTAACTGGATGTCCCAGTCCCACAAGTGTCCTGTTACAAGCCATGGATATTTGAGGACTAACTGGCAAGTGTAACTCTTAGAAACCACAGAGCTGTGGATTTCAACACCAAATGCTAGAGGTTTTCAGCACGTTTGCAGAGAAACAACAAAGATTTTGGTATCAGTTTTACCAGACTGCTTTCATTATCTTTCCAAAGTTGGTGGCAAGCAATGCCATAGCCTACACAGTACAGTAACCTGGGTATTATGAAGTTCTTGAATAGAACACAAACACACACACACACACTCCTGCACACAAAGGAGACACGTTGGTTTATGCCAAGCCTCATCTTAAAGTACACCATGTTGGAAAGAGCTAAATACTTACACATTGTTTAAGTGGTATTGCATTGAATAGAGGGAACAGCTGCAGAATAAGAAAAACTGTACCTATACTGAAAAACAAACCCTTGCAAAGTTAAAGCCGATGATACTTCTTGTTTCTTTCATCTCAGAATCTGAGTGATGAGCCTGTTGAAATATCTGGTTTTCAAAAGATTCTTGGCATGAAATACATCTTAGTGCTTTAAATGCAAGCACTGAGAAAACTCAGTATGGTGGCTAATTTTATGGGTGCTCAGATATGTGGTCAAACGTGATTCTAGGTATTTCTGTGAGAGTGTTTTGGGATCAGATTTATATTCAAATTGGTGGACTTTGAGTTAAGCAGAGTACCTTTCATAGCATGGTGGGTCTCATCCAATCAGTTGAAGGCCTGAATAGAACAAAAGACTGTCCTCCCAAAGCAAGAAGGAATTCTGCCACAGATGGCCCTTGGACTTGAGCTGCACTAGTTGTTCTCTGATCTCGAGCTGCCACCCACCCTGAAGATTTTGGACTTGCCAGCCTCCATAACTCTGTAAGCCAATCTCTTAAAACAAATCTCTTTCTATGTAAACACACATCATTTTGGTTCTGTTTCTCTGGAGAAGCTTGACTAATAGATTCAGGATTAATAAAAACTAATGATTCTGTTTCCTTAGCTTCATGTTCTCAACGGAAGTGCTGCAGTGAATACAAATTTCCTCGCTAATGAGAAGGGAAAACAGAAACTTGCTGCAAAAATACAGTGAACATATCAAAGAACAGCATAGCCCAAGAGTGAAAGAAATCTCAAGAAGAGGGGTTATGGTAATCCATCAGTTCACAAGAAAACTCTGGGGACAGTGAGAGGGCCCATATGGAATGGGAACTTGTGTCCAGGAGAGGCAGTGGTACCCTCTGCCCAGTTTCCGGGTTGCCAAGCAATCCCCAGTTCAGTGCATTTGACCAGAAATCCCCATATTCAGAAAAGTCTGAAGAAGGTAGGGTTGTCACTGCACCTATAGGTCAGAGCCCTGAGGCCAGGGACACTCATGTCCATCATGTGGTTCCTTCTATCGGCCTGGACAGCTGGGCAGCTGCATCACACCATGTCACGATGTCACAGCTGTCCCCTTGCAGGGTCTTATGACTCTGCAGGAAAATTATTTGCTGGGAATTCCGGCATCTGATTTTCAGCAGAGAGAAAAGCAAAGGTCTGGATTGTGTCCATCTGATGGGATACTGTGTCCCCTGCCAGAGGCTTTGATGTGAGGGGTCATTTCAGAGGCATGGGGTGGGCATTGGTTGGTCCTCGATTCAAAAACATAGGTCATTAACCCTCTACACTAGTTAAACCCTTAGGAGGAAAGAATAAAAGAGAATAGTTCTGGTGAGCACTTTGCTTATGGGTTAAACATCAAAAAGGCACCCTTTTGTGTACGTGTGTGTGAGGGGTGGAGGCAGAGCACAGACAGAGACGGAAGGCATAGACGGCCTGGGGATGCAGAACCACGGGCAGCATCCTGTGACATACGGAACCCTGCTCGATCCTCCTGGTTCCCTGTGCCAGAGGCAGACCGCCCCACAGCACGCAACTCTCGTCCCGTCTTCCCAGAAGACCTCACCCTCACCTACACATCTACAGCAAAGTACCCACGATGAGGGGGGCAGATACTCACTTAGTCTCACTGATTTTTCAACGACCCACTACTCACGCCCATCCAGTCCCACTGTGAGCCAGCACTTTCCATGCCACTTCGCTGGGCAGTGTATGTTAGTATCACCTGTTCGGAATATGATGGCTCCATCATAGAAGACTGCACGCCCAGGGGTTCCTCCTCCCCACTATATCTGAACCCGGTGAGCTCTGTTGTTCCTCCTTCCCAAGGATTCCTGGCTCACGTCTACCTGAGTGGGCTGAGCTGAATCCCATGTCTCGCCATCTTGCTTTTGTCCTGAAGTGAGAGAACACTGCTATCTGGAGGTCAGCATCCAGTCCTCCCAGCGCTGTGAGGTGGGAAAGGATGTTTGGCCACAGGGCTACCTTGACAGTGAGGGTCCCAGGTTCACTTTGACATGAGATACTAAAAATATTGGTAAGCACATATAGTGCTTCTGCTCAATATTATCTAGTGAATGAATCTATATTCTCCAATTAGTTCCCTCAGCGTGCTGATTACTCTGAATCCGTTGGTTAATCTTGTTTTAAAGAATCCTGAAAAATTTTAAAGTGTAGCATCAGTATATAATCAATGCAAACCATTTAAGGAAGTGTTTCAGAAAACAGTAGCTTACGTCTGTGGAGAGCATTCTACGGGTCAGAGCTGTGCTAAGCGCCTTCCATCCTTCTTTTATAAGATGCAGCTCCTGGGCAACCAGGAAGCATCTGAACCCAGCATATGCAGCTCTGGGGGCATCTCCCACGTGGCGATCAGACACAAGTGGGAGGGGGCTTTGCTTGTTTTTCCCACAATTCCTAAGCCATCATAAACAAGGTTATAAAAATTATGTAGTGACTTCAGAGAACTAAAGTTTGGGTTTTCTCACAGTTCCAGTAATGAGTCCTGAAAACATTCAGGAATAACAATAAAAGCAACAAAGAAACACAACCCAATAAAAAGCCAGAAAGTAGAATTCCTCCCTGATGCCATCAATTTGCAGCTACCATGGGATCACTTGGCTCCAGCCTTGAGGCAGAGGAAAGAGGCACCCTGAATCCTCCTGACACAACAGCCAAGAGGCCTTCTGTGGGATGTGTCAATCCCAAGCCCAGACACGTGTCTCTAGATACCTTAGTATCTAAAACCTAACAAGGATCTAGAAGTGATTCTAAAACTTGATGGAAACATTTATGTTCTGGCCACTAATATCTCCGAAGCACATATTTCAGAAAGGTACTATGGCTAGGAAGCAATGCTCATGTACATATTTCTTTTCCTAAATGAATGTTTCCTTGTCTCAAGGTTCGGCCTCACTTTTTAGTATTTTAGGACGTCATAGGTTATTTATCCAGACTACTGATGTCAATATGTGGGTGATCACGTTTTCCAGACTCCCACAAAGAGTAGACTTTGCACCTTTCTTTAATGTTTCTCCTCTTCTCTCTGCTGGACCTGCAGCCAGGAGGCTTTCTCCCCTGTTGCCCTGTTAGAACCTGCTGGAACTGCTCTCCTTGAGGACACAGCTGATTGTTTGCCTTCCTTCTGAAACGCTTTATTTACTTGGCTTTCTGAGCACCACCCTGGCCCAGCTCCCCACCTGCTACAGGATTCACCTCTTCTTACTGCCTTTTGCTGACATCTCCTTTTCTCCTGGGTCTTTGGATGTCAGGGCCCCTTGGTGTATGAGTCCAGTCTCAGAGCCTTGAATCAATCTGCTGGCTATCCTCAGGGTGCATCCACAGCCCAGCCCATGGCCCTGGACTCCAGACTTACAGCTCTAATTGTCTTCTCAACACTTCTCCTTGGATTTCTAAACTGAACTCCTAATTTGCCCCACAAACTGCCTCATGTCCCAGGAGCCAAGATTTACTCATCCCGAGTGATGGTAAAAGTGTATAATTTTTGAAACCTCATGTTTCTCGTGAGAGGGAAAAGCAAGTGGTAATTTTTCACCCTCATTAAACACATGAAAATAAATGGTCTCAATTGCAGAAGATTATCTAAGGTAATTTTAGCTTGAATCAATAAGTAAATATTCCTTATGGCATCTTCAGTGTTCTCAATAATAAGTAATTACAGACGATCTAAAGAATAATAAGCTACCTACTATCTCTTTAGCTATATGTGCCAGGAAAAGAGTAAACTCCTTACATCTTGTATTCATTTAATCCTCACTAAATGCTGCAACATGGGATAGGGATGATTACCATCCCCATTATTACATCTTGGAAGTTTGAACATCTCAAGAGAGGGTTTTGCATGACATTTCACGAGTGAGCCAAACCCAAACCCAGGCTGGCTGAATCCACTGTCCACACTCCAGGGGAGGGTTATGGGAGTTGTTCTGGGAAAAGGAAAGGAACAGAGGAAATATTCTGAAATCCAAATTTCTTAGTAATTGTACTTAGTGCTAAAAAAAAAAAAACAACTGTTAACAGACCTACTAGTACATTGCATTTAAATCCAAGCCCTCCCCTGTCTACACCTGCAATCCCAGTAGAGTCAAGCGAATTGAAACATTATCAGTTCCAACATAGTGTAACATGGATAAAACCCAGAATTGTGGAAGTTACATTTTCTGTTTATTCCAAAATCTCATTCCCTTTTCCCCGCTTTTGTTTTTTTTTTAACACTATATTTTCCCTCTGGATAATATTTCATTGGTTTTTCCACAAACTTCACTGCAGAACTTATGTAATGATGAAAGTTAGCATGTCATGGTTAGGGCAAGTCCCAGGGGAAGAGAAGATCTTTTCCTAGAAATGAAGTGAAGCAGTAATTCCAAGATATTCATAAATAACCCAAGCCTTGCCCTCTTGATTTAATATGTGCATGTTTAACAAAATAAAATGAATGTCAAAAGAGCCACTTTCACATCAGACACTGAGACCCAGACACACAACCTCTTTGAGGTCCTCACAGGGACAATGGGCTCCATCTGATAAAAGGAATTATAAAGGATGGATGAAATTTGCAGAGTGGTATACAAATGTTTCCTCTTATCATTAGCACTGGTAACAATTACACAGAAAATGTAATGACAATTTTTTTATAGCATATCCAAAATGTATCCTACCTTCAGGGGTAGATAAAAGAAATATTTGTTTTTGTTGTTGTTATGTTTACAATATTTCCACACTAAAAAAGATCAAGGGCAAAAATTTTTTATGGTTAAAACTTGAAAGCTGAGTTTTCCTTCAGCAAGAGAAATAGCAATTTTATGGACTTCCCTGGTGGTGCAGTGGTTGAGAATCCTCCTGCCAATATAGGGGACACGGGTTCGAGGCCTGGTCTGGGAAGATCCCACATGCTGCAGAGCAACTGGGCCCGTGAGCCACAACTACTGAGCCTGCGCGTCTGGAGCCTGTGCTCCACAACAAGAGAGACCGCGATAGTGAGAGGCCCACGCACTGCGATGAAGAGTGGCCCCCACTCGCAGCAACTAGAGAAGGCCCTCGCACAGAAAAACGAAGACCCAACACAGCCAAAATAAATAAATAAATAAATTTATTTTTAAAAAAAGAAAAAAAGAGAAATAGCAATTTTAATCAGTCTTTCCCATCAGTCTCTCCCTTTCTCTCCTGTAATGTAAATGGCTCAATATTTTTATACATGTTACTGCTTAATGGAAAAGGTAATGGAAGTGCCCATAGCTATAATCAGAGAATGATTTAAAACTCTTACCTTTTATAGTTCTATTGATCCGTTTTTATGTCTGTGATAAATGTTTATAAATCTGCTTAGGGCTGGAAACCTCAGCAGGGTGAAATAAATTTGAAGAGGTGGAGGTGGGAGGATATTGTTATTAATAGACATGAAATTTATTTACTAGAAGAGGCAATCATTAAGCAAATTGCACTTTTTACATCAGCCCCTCTGTAGTCTTGCCCAACAAATGGTTTTAAAGAAGAATCCTTTGATGCTGGGTTTCAAATCAGGACCCCCGGACCCTAGGCTCAAGACAGCTGCTGTTTACCCTGGCAGTTACATGACCCAGAAAGAAGAGGAAGCTGCTAAACTGTTGGACGAGCCCCATGCACCATCTGCAGACCTTTACAGGCTTCCTCTCTGCCAAACCTCCAAGGAATGGAACACTAACCACTGAGCAAGGTCTCATCAGCAATTTGTCCCATCAGCATCTTTATATGCTGACAGTACTCCCTGGGCAACTGTCCTACAAACAGAGAGGAATAATTTCTGTTCCCGGGGAGGATTTCCCAGAACCAAGATGCCTCACTCAATTCCTTTTTATTAAAATGTGGGAAAACATCTCTTCCTTCTGCCTTATTTTCTTTTTTATTGCTCCTTATTCCATAAGGCTCTAAAGCACTGAATTTTTTTGAGAGAGAACTTCTGCACAGTCTCTAAGCATCATTTCATTTAGAGCAACAGCAGCAATACCGGAATGTGTACAAGGTGCGAGAGGGTAGGGAGGAAGGCCAGGACATGCCCGCACTCAGTGGCCTCACAATTGAGGAAAATCTTCAGGATTTGTGTTTCTGGAGGTGCACTTGTGCTCCTCTCATCTATTTTTTCACTTACATAGTTAATGTTGTGAAACATTTTTTTCCAGCATTACTACTATCCCTGATCTTGAGGTGCTCTGTGTAACTTCATTCTTTCTTACTTGATGCCTCATTTGTAATGTACCTGTGATTTGTCTTAATCGGGGATGGTAAGACATGGATACACAGGAATGACGGTAATGGAAGAAGTTTCTAGACTTACAGATCCCTTGGAACAGGAGGCATGGCGTGCCATGAAGGGCCATGGGGCCAACTGGAGGAGAGGGAGTGAGGGAGAAAACGTGGGTGAGTTTTTCTGTGGTTTCCATGGGAAAAGGGAGGCAAGGGAGGGCAAGCAGACTGGCTAGTTTGCATAATCACAGTAGGCTCTGGGGCCGTGGCTTGTTGTCTGGTACCTGGCCTTGAAGTGATTGGGCAGGCGGACCATGGTCTGGAGTGTGAGAGCCTGACAGAGAAGGTGGTTGGGGTATTGGCCCTGGATTGGTTGGTTTACATATGAAAGGTGTCCAAGCAGACAAGTCCTTTTCTCCCTCCATGGATTATCTCGAGGGGGCAGTCTCCAGGAAGAGCCAGGCCAGACATCAAAACATGAGATAATACAGAAAATAAAAAGGCATGTGTCATACAGGGCTCTCTGTGTGGTGGCCAGTATTCTAGAGGCCATGTATTTATCATTTCTGAGTGTGCTCACTCAGGGACAGAGAAGTGAAGGGTGGTAAGGAGGAGTGTGTGTGTGCCTGTGCACACGCAGACCAGGGAAGGTTGCATCTCATCCACGGGGTAGTGAAAACACTGCTTGCAAACAATTCCAGTGAAATAGCAGGGGCTCAGTCACAGAAACAACACTCTCAGAAAGCAGAAACTGCTATTGTTTAGGTAGAGACAAAAGAAGAAAAATGACAATTATACAGTACCCAAGTACTGCAGAGAGTCCTGCAATGGAAGAGTGGTTTCTGAGGGCAGTGGTTTGATAATGATGATGATGATGATGATGATGATGATGATGTTGATGATGATGGTGATGATGATTATTGATGATGTTAATATTTATTGACATCTTTCAATAAATAATAAGGCATAAATCTCCATAAATAGGAGTTCCTACATGAGGTCAGAAAGGTTTCACTTCTCTGATACCATGTGCTGTCAACTTCCCTGTCACAGATGGGAAAATCACTGCCAATGAGATGAAATAAGCAGATAGGAGATTCCTTGGGGATGAATTTGGAAATTTGGGATGTTACCACTTTTTGGCTATTATGAATAATATGTAGTGATCCAATAAACACTCACGTACAAGTTTTTGTGTGGACATATGTTTTCATTTCTCTTGAGTATGTACCTAGGAGTATAATTGCTGGTTAATATGGTAACTCTATGTTTAACTTTTTGAGGAACTGCCAGGATGTTTTCCAAAGCAGTGACATCATTTTACAATTCGATCACCAGTGTACAGGGATTCCAACTTATCCAAATTCTCCCCCAAACTTGTTACTTTCTGTCTTTTTTATTGTAGTCATTTTAGTGAGTGTAAAGTGATATCTCAGTGGTTTTGATTTGCATTTTCCAGATTGCTAATGATGAGAATCTTTTTATGTGCATATTGGCCATTTGTGTATCTTCTTTGGAGAAATGCATATTGAGATCCTTCAGCTCTTTTCAGTTGGAGTATTTTGGAATTTTTTTGTCACTGGGTTGTAAGAGTTCTATATATATATTCTTAATACAAGTCCCTTCTCAGATACAGGATTTGCAAATATTTTCTCCCATTCTGTGAGCTGTCTTTTCATTTTCTGGATGGTGTCCCTTGAAGTGCAAGTTTTAAATTTTGGTGAAGTCCAATTTACTGATTTTTTTCTATTGTACTTTTAATATCACATCTAAGAAACTTTGCTTAATCTTACATCATGAAGATTTATGGCTATATTTTCTTCTAAGCGTTTTATAGTTTCAATTCTTACATTTAAGTCTTTGAACTATTTTGAGTTAACTTTTTGTAGATGGTGTGAGGAAGGGGTCTGACTGCATTCTTTTGCATGTGAGTGTCCAATTATCACAGCATCATTTGTTGAAAACATTATTCCTTCTTTATTGAATTATCTTGTCACCCTAGTCAAAAATAATTGATTACAAATGTGATGCTTTATTTGTGGACTTTCCATTCTATTACACTGGTCTGTATTTATGCCAATATCATACTTTGTTGATTACTATAGATTTGTAGGAGTTTCAAAATCATCAAGAATGAGTCCTTCATATTTGTTTTTCTTTTTCAGTATTATTTTGGTTTTTCTGGGTCACTTGCATTTCCACATGAAACTTAAGATCACATTCTCAATTTCTATTTATTCTTCTCCATTTGTGTGCTATTACTGTTGCATACAACAATAATTATTGCACACAATCATTGCTTTTATAGTGTGGCATAGTATACATATTACATCTATATAGTCACAACCTCAAAAAACACCTTGTTATCATTATTATTGTACACAATTTTATGTTTTTTAAAGGAGAGAAGAAAGAAAAACAAGTATATATTCATAGAGTTTGTTATATTTATCTTTTTAACATGAATTTTTTGGTTGAAGGGTAATTTTTTCCCTTTTAGTGCTTTGAATATGCCATCCCACTGCCTCTGGCCACGATGGTTTCTCATAAGTTAGCTGTTATCCTCGTTAAAGTTCCCTTGTAAGTGATGAGACATTTTTCTCTTGCGGCTTTCAAGATTTTCTCCCTGTGGTTGGCTTTTAGCATTTTCAGTATGATGCATCTGGGTGTGGATCTCTTTGTATTTATCATACTTTTAGATTCTTGGCTATATCAGTTTTGGGGAAATGCTCACAATTATTTCTTTGAATACTTTTTTCTGCCTTCTCTCTGCCCTCTCCTTCTGGACCCCCACTATGTTCATGTTGGTGCACTTAATGGTTTCCTGCATTTTTCTGAAACTGTGTTCATCTCTCTCCATTCTTTTTCTCTCTGTTGTTCAGTCTGCATAATATTTATTGATCTATCTTCAAGTTTACCAATTCTTCCTCTTGCCAGTTCAAATCTACTATTGTTGACCCCTTTTAGTGAATTTTTCATTTCAGTTATTGTACTTTTAATTCTATAATTACCACTTGGCTCTTTTAGAATTTCTATCACTCTATTAATATTCTCTATTTGATGAGACATTGTCATCACACCTTCCTTTACTTCTTTTAGCATATTTTTTTAGAAAAATTTGAGCATATTTATTGTGGCTGCTTTGAATTTTTGTCTTCTATGTTCCAGGGACATAGTGATAAACCAAATTTTCAAAGTTCATTCTATAATGATGTTTACTTTTTAACTGAGTAATAAAATCAGGTGTCATCAATCTATGGCCCACTGGCTAAATCTTGTTTCCCACCCATTTCTCGGTGGCTTATAAGCTAAGAATGGCTTTTACATTTTAAAATGTAAAGTGTGTGTGTGTATATGTAACAATATGCCTTTGATGAGACCAGTGGTTTGATTTTATCTCTTGGCCCACAAAACTTAAAATGTTTATTATCTGGTCCTTTACAGAAAAAGTTTACTAACTTCTGATACAGACAAGAGATAAAAAAAAGTGAAAAATAAAAGAATAAAAAAGGAAAAAAGGGAAATTATGTAATGCATTGGTAAGTGCTACTAAACAATACTATTGGGTCAGCAAAGGATCATGGTGGTACTATTATCAGCATAGTCTCAGGGTCACCACTAGGGGTTGGCACTGGAGCAGAGACTTAATGGTATGAAGGCAGAGAGCAAAGGGAACAGCGAGTGTCAAGAGTCCTTTTGCAAAATGCACCCAGCCAAAGAGAAAAAAAACACAGTCCGAAAGCAGATTCCAAAATCCACAGATGCTCAAGTCCCGTAGTTGGCCCTCTATATCCATGGTTCCACATCAATGGGTTCAACCAACCACAGACTGTGTAGTACTTTAGTGTTTATTGAAAAAATCTATGTATAAGTGGACCTACACAGTTCAAACCCAAGTTGTTTAATGGTCAACTGTAGTTTCCTTCCTCTTTCCCTCACTCTCTGCCTACAAATGCATATAATGGTATGCAGATTAGGGAAGGTTACATTTAGATATTCCAGACTCTCAGAACCTGTTACATTTATGGTGCTTGATGAAGAACACTGAGATTTCAGCTGTGTTTCTTATAAACTGACTATGCATCGGGAGAGAAATAGCGTCCAGAGAACTCAAGTTTCTGTGCTGAATCCTATATGAAATCAGAATGTAAACAAAAATAATTTTGATATCAATTCTCCATTCCAAATCAACACAATATTTGTAGTTCAATAACATTTTACTCAGTTGTTATTCTAAGTGAGGAACAGAACAGGAAAATAATATTACTTCTGCTTCCAAAATTATCATATTGTTTGAGAAAAGAACAAGGCAATTCCTTCAGTGAGTGTATCTCTAAATTTAAGAAGACCACACTTGTGTGACTCTGAGAATGTAAAGATGATAGGCATTTTCTTAGCCAGAGGAGTGATTTATTAAATGGTTTTATGTCCAGTAGCATTAGTAGCTTAACTTCTGAGCCATTATTGTTTGTGTAACCCATAGCTAAGAGCAAAAGAATTTATCCAATTCTATTGTTTATCAGAACTTGACAGCATATTTATTCTGCAATGGTGGAAATGGCTTGCTTCACGAATCTAAAATAATACCTTCTTGCTCATCAAAATTCTATTAAATAACATAAAATGATTTTAATTCATTTTATCTATATTTAAAAAATCTACGTTTTATGACTCAAGATTAGTTTATTTTATATATTTCAGTTCTCACAATAAGCCTGTTTTTCTGTCCCTAGGCATTTTACTTGACAAAGATTTTCTTAAATTATTAAGAAACTCTGCCTTTTTCTATTGTCAGGAAATGTGCTTTGGTGAGGGTGTCCATTATCTGAAATGACTAGAATGAAGAATACTGACATTCTTGGGTCACCAGTTGATGATATTTGTGGTAGAATATACTTCTAGTCTAAATAGTATTTTTTTTCCATTATGTCATTGTAGTACTCACCCTTGTAAATACAAAGATAACTGTGAACCTAAGAAACTATTTTAAGTGGATGCTTTGCTCTGAAGAGCTTCTTGTAAGGAGCATACGCGAATTTCTAAAATTCCCAAAAGGAATTAGCTAATAAAATAGGAGTAATGTGCCATGAGAAATGAATGCCATGCCCACAAGATAGAAATGAATGTCCACAGATAGGAAGGAGTTAAAAGCTTAGTGGCAACAACTAAAAATCATAGCCAGAACTTGAGATGCAGTGAAAATGAAAGAAAGGAAACCAGTCATAGAATTTTCTTTGAAGGTTTCTGGGTTATTTAAAATAAGATAGGTAAAATGTAAAATCACGGGCCACTAGGCAGGTAGGAAGTCTACTGAGGCTCAGAACCCTCATTTTACACACGAGGAAAATGAAGCCCAGTGAGCACTGAAATCACTCAGAGGTGTGCCTTTCCCCTGGGCCCCTCCAAGGGGAAGCAAGAGTAAGGCAGAGGGTCTGATTATTTGTCCCTTTGCTTTGCACTTTAAGTTTGAAATATTTCGATGCAGAGAGAAAAAGAGAACAACATCAGGAAACATCAAAAGTCAAGGACAATGCTACTCTCTCACTTCATCCCAGCTTCCTCTTCCCGCCACTGTGTCCTCAAGTCCATTCTAAATGTAAGATAGATAGCTAGTGGGATGCTGCTGCATAGCACAGGGAGATCAGCTCGGTACTTTGTGACCACCTAGAGGGGTGGGATAGGGAGGGTGGGAGGGAGACACAAGAGGGAGGGGATATGGGGATACATGTATATGTATAGCTGATTCACTTTGTTATACAGAAGAAACTAACACACCATTGCAAAGCAATTACATTCCAATAAAAATGTGAATAAAAGTCAAGGACACTTTGAACTGCAGCAATTAGAAGTGATGATTCTTTGTAGAACTTTATGTACTTCTAAAATGTTGCCAAATGCTGGTGGAGAGAGAATAGAAGGCACAATTAAGAGGCCAAAGGTCCAGCAACATACTAGCTGGTTTACAGCTTTCATTCTTGGTCCCTTTGTATCTTCTTATGGTTGTTACTCTCTTAATTTTTAAGAAGTGTCAAAAGCATTGCAGGTTTCCAAAAGTTTAGATTGAGGCTACTTTTCTGCAGAATATTCAGGGATACTTCTCAGTGTTCATGCAGTAGGTGAATCCCTGTGAAAAACCATCAATTCACAGCTCACAGAGACCAGAAGCCTGCGAGCTTTAAGATCCACACAACCTCCACCTAGTGACTAAGGGCCCAGGTGCACTGTATGCTGGCTGCCACTCAGTGATACTCCAGAACCCTGACATACATGCTTCATACCTAGAACAGCCCCATCGGGTGGGGCAGATTACTACCACTATTCACATTCGACAGACCAGGAAATCCAGGCGCAGGGAGGTTAAAAATCAACAACCAAGTCAAGCAAAAAACACATGTCCAGGGTCGGTCACACAGTCAGACAGGGCTCCACATTAGAAGTTGAAAGGCACACGTACACTCCAAGGAGGGACAGAAGGGTCTGCTCAGTGAGGGGGTTCTGGTTAGAATGGAGGTCCTCAACCTTTCCTGAGAGCACCGAGCTTTCTTGCAGTAGCTTTTTACAGGAGGCAAGCTTCAGGCTGAACGCGTCAGGAGGATGACGCTGGGACATGTGGAAGTAAAGAAAAATGCTCCCAAGAGCAAATTACTCCCAAATGAAGCCTATTCCTGAGTCTTGTCTTCAGGAATTTGGGTGAAATCACCCATCTGCACAAACTTTTGCTAAAACCTCAGTAATTCCCTGCCATATGTATGTATGGCAAAAACACCACAGCATAAGTCGACTCTACGTAATGTGATATTTATGATATTTATAAAGAATTCGGTTCCCTTAGATGAAAGATGTTATGTAAATGCAGGTACCAATAACGCTGAAATGAATAACATGCTTCAGGGGATTCTGACTTTCACAGCTTAAATGTAATAAGCTCTTTTTACCTGGTCCTTAAACTGAGATTTTATGGCACGTGGATGGAAGAAAGATATTAAATCCTCAGTGTATGAAACTGCATCATTCAGGATGGCTTTTCCTTACATAAGCAATGTCTTTTTCCTTTGCAATGAAATTTGAATTACCACTTAAAGAGTTTTTCAAATTTAACACAGGACCTGCTTTGATGAATATAAAAATCTAATTCTCCCCTTTAATGCTGTTTGAAATTAAAAATATTCACTATGGGGCTTCCCTGGTGGTGCAGTGGTTGAGAGTCCGCCTGCCGATGTAGGGGACACGGGTTCGTGCCCCGGTCTGGGAAGATCCCACATGCCGCGGAGCGGCTGGGCCCATGAGACATGGCCGTTGAGCCTGTGCATCTGGAGCCTGTGCTCTGCAATGGGAGAGGCCACAACAGTGAGAGGCCTACGTACCGCAAAAAAAAAAAAAAAAACAAAACACTATGACTGAAAGCAATGGGGTAAACCACTTCTTATTTTTAAATGTTATGCTCTAGAAGAAATCAATTTTTCTAGACAAGATAAGACAGCCTCAACCCAATAACTCCCAAGCTGAAATCATCTGATTTCTAAAGTGTTAGAATTTTGTTCCTCTTGCTGTTCAAATTAATAGTGTTATTTTTACACTAGGCAGCTATAATTATTTAGTTTTACTACTTAGTATGAATTCTCAAGTTTTACCAGTTTCTTGGCTCACTAAGTTTCTCTTATCCCCTCTTTTGTTTGAACTTATTTTTATTTGTTTCACTGGAGGAAAACCTCAAATTTCCATGTCATTATACCTGTAGGGGGTTGCGTTTTCTGAGCCTACGTGTGCCTGAAAATCAAACTGCCCATTTATGAATGGTAGTTTGACTTGGTGAACAAATTGAAGTGCAAAATACTTTTCTTAAGTATTTTTAAGATTTTGCTCTACTACTGGCATTGATTATGAGGAATGCAAATCTGACTCTTGTCCCACAGCAATTATCCTTGTTTCCTTCTTTCCAGAAGCTTTTAGAATTTCTCTCCTTCTTCTTAGTACTGACATGTTAACAGCATAGACATGAGTCTAACATGGATATCTGGACTGCCTGTCATTGAATAAACAAAGAATCAGGCTCATAACTCAAGTATCTTATAGTTTCATTTTTTCAGTATAAAGAAATATCTTTAAATGATGGCTTAAAAGAAGACGAGGATAAAGATATTACTAGAAAGAAAATAGTGTATGTGATTGGGAATTTGTTCACTGGTGACCTTTTGATACATGAGTCATCTTCCCTCCCAAAGCTCTTGTACAAACTGGACCCTCTCTCACTGGTGACAAGGTGGGGACATCCTTTAATCTCCCCAGTTTTCAACACTTCCTTCTTCATAGTCTGTCAGCTGAAAAAATATCTCCTGGCTTCTATGGGTTGCACTGGCTCTTTTTCCCCACAGGACTTTGAAGGTGCATATGCTGGTTGTGTTTTTATTATCACTCTTCAAAACTCCCCAGTGAAGCCAGTACCCTATCACATGAGCCTCAGTTGTCTTTCAGTCCTGATATAAAGTGTCAGCTACCTCCTGTGGACTCTCTTTAGGCCATCTGGAATTCAGAATGCATATAAACATACTCTAAATATATACATTCAATACATGTATTTATAAATATGTATAAATAAATATATAAACTTAGGGATCACATATGAATATATTTATATATATAGTAAATATATATATTATATATGTGTACTTGTGCACATGGGGGGAGCATGTGTGTGCATACACGCATATGTATTGGGAACATGCCCCTGGCTCAGTGATAATAAAAATATATAAGACACCCACAGTTCTACTGAGGTAGGTAATGTCATTACTCCGTTGCTTTGGTCTGAATGTCTGTGTCCCCCTGGTATTCATATGTTGAAATCCTAGCCTCCAGTGTGATGGTTCATTGGGGGTGATCAGGTCATGAAAGCAGAGCCCTCACAGTTGGGATGAGTGTCCTTATAGGAGAGACTCCAGGAAGCTCCCTTCCTCCATGTGAGGAAACAAGGAGAAGTCTGCTGTCTGCAACTTCTTCAAGAGGTTCTTCACCACAACCCCATCATGCTGGCTCCCTGACCTTGGACTTCCAGCCTCCAGAACGACGAGCAATAAATTTCTGCTGTTTACAAGCCACTCAGTTCATGGTATTTTGTTACAGCAACCTGACTAGACTAACGAACTCACCCATTTTACAGATGAGGAAACCAAACACCAGAAAGGTTACACAACTTTCCCTGAGTCATGCAGGTATCAAGGGGTGTCAAAGGATTCAAAATCAACAATGAGGAAACAGAACCACGCTTACAAAAATTACACAATACTGCCTCTCAGCAAACAGTTCAAAGAACAGCTGTTAAGGACACTGCATTATTAACCAGATCAGTGTGTTTACATGCTCAGCTTTGCCCTGATACTAACCGTGCCTTTCAAGGATTAATATGACATGAATCTGATGAGGGCAGGGTGCAGGAAAAACCTAAAGAGGTGGCAGTGGGGATGTCAAATATAAATGACACAGCAGAGCAATTGTTTTTTTGGGATATTCAAAGGAGAAAGCACAGACAAAGTGTATGGTCTGGGTTAAAATGGGGTTTGGACATTCTGAGTATGTGGTATTAATGAAAAATGCATCTAGAACCCAGGAAAAGATGGAGGCAGAATAAGTGCATTGAAGCCATCAATCCAGGCAGAATGACTGAAAATGTGTGATGAGCTGAAAACTGACCAAGACAAATATGGAGAAAAGATGGCTCTGTGCGGAGTCCTTACGAAAATGTGTGTGTGCTTGGTGGGAAAGAGTGTCTACCAAAAATATGGAGAGAGAGAAAAAAGTTAGGGATCCCAAGTGGTACCAGGTAATGGGAACCAAGAGAGAAGGTTTTTGTTTTTCCCTCCAAGAATATTTTTTTCCAAAAAAATATTGGCAACAAAAGTCAACACTACAGAAACTTAGGATGCAAATATCTTTACATTTAGCAAGTGTTTTCAGCTGAACAGTGAGTTTTGATAGCAGTTGGGTAGTGAACTTAGGAAGTGGGTAAAAAGGAAAGAGAAACAAAGAGTGGTCCCTACTTTCTCAAGAAGTTTAGTGGTGAGTGAAATGGAACAAGAATGAAGACACTCGTGAGATATCTAAGCAAATATAACTTTTTCTTAGTTTATGTATTAATTTCAAAATAAGAGAAACTGGAACGTTTATTAGCAAAGAAGAACATAGATATGTGTTATTGGGACAACTTAGATAAAAAGTAAGTACAATGTTAAAATGTTGGTGTATATTCTAAAATGTTCACAAAATACATTAGAAATAAAGCAGACACCTTACAAATAGTAATAAAAAGGAAAGGACATACAAAATAGGATGACGTTACTATAAAAAAAGATTAGGAAACAGCATTCAGTATCAGGAGACAGAATGAGAGAAGCTAGATATGGTGTAACCATTATGATGACAAATGCAAATGGTTTATATTTATCTCTCTAAAGTCAAAGGTAAGTTTAGATTTAAAAGCAAAATCAAAATGCCATGGCTTAAAAAAGAAATGTTTAAGGAAGTAGAAAAAATAACAATACTTTTTAAAAGTTTGTGTATTTAATTGTGAAAGACAAAATGATGGACATTTCCTGTAAGCACAGGCATCAAGAAAACTGCCCCATAGAACAATGTCATTCAGTATAGTATTGGAAGCTCTTGATACCAGAAAATGTAAAAAAATTAAACATATAAAAACATAAAGTGTAGTTTGAAAGTGATTATCATATCAGGAAGAAAGCACTCTTAGAGTAAATAGAGAATTTCCTGAGGGTCTGGTTACAAGATAAACACACATCCCAACAATATACTGTTACAATATAGAGCATACTGTTCATAGACAGACAAAAGTCATGGTGAAAAGAAAATAACCTTTTCACAGGAACCTATAAAAATTTCAGAATGAACTTATTAAGACTGTGTGGGATCTTTGCAGAGAAAACATTAAAAGCTTTGCTGATTGAGTTAATGATACAGTTTCTAAATAGAGAAATCCAACATTTCTGAATGAGAAAGCTATAGGAATATATTTAAGAACCTGAAAAAAATGATACCCCCCAGTCTATGCAGAAAAATAAAAGACGAAAAATAAATCAAAGAAAATTCTAATTAAAATATATATAAAAGGGAAGGGTGGTGGTAATCTTGTGAGATGTAGGAAATACCGCAAATACAACAATTACAACGTGAAATTACTAAGACATGGGCACAGAAACAAACTTCTGAATAAAATAGACTTGGCCTAAAAACTTAAAAAGTTGATATATGATAAAATAAACTTCATCATATAATAGAACACAGAAGGATAACTCAGCAGAAGGAGAAAAATACAGATTCACATCTTACATTGTGATTGTTATTCTTTAAGTTTGGGGTGTTGGGTAATCTCCGTGCTTTTGATCTGCATGTTTTTTACAACTCCAAGTTGATTACAAAGCACTGTACACAGAGCTTCACAGAGTCTGAGAATCCTGGGGCAGATGGAATGGGCAGTTCAGGTCCCTCACGATGCACAAACACTTTAAGCACATCCCTGACAGGTGATGAACCCGCCTCCTGAGCACCTGTGAAGGGGCATGTAGGTTCCCTGCTTCCCAGGAGCTGGAGCACTGCCCAGGGAGAGGGGGTGTGATGGGAGCATCAGACCTGGGTCCTCTCTGGAGGGCATAGGTGACACTGGGGACATAAATGGTAGCACTTGATTTTCAAATTTCTCATCTCTCTACTCAAGGGGTGTCTGGTGAAGAAAGGCTGAACAGGGAGAAAGTACAGAACTTTCTCTGAAGCATCAGAAAAGTAACTTTTCCAAACCCACTCCCAGCTGGAGGATGGTATTAGCCATTATTACTTCTTTAGATATAGAAGACAATTCAGCCCATCACTCTCTATTTCACCAGTAAAGATAGTAAGACATGAAATGATTAAACTCATCATTCTCTAGAGAGAATACCCGCAAAATATCTTAAAATTGGTATTTCTCTTTTTTGGCATGATAATATTCTTGATTTGTCCTCTCTAGCCTTCAATCTCATATTGTTCATTCCCCAATGAAATAAAGTCAAACCACGATGTCATCAAAGGCAAAAGACAGTTGCTATAAATGCTAATCTACATGGCAAACTATGGGAACATTTTTCTGGAAAGCATATAAAAAGCAAACTTTATTTAAAAGCAAGTTTCATTTTTTTTCCATTATTCCTCAGCAACTCTGAGAGATCTTTCAATTCTCTCCGGTATAGAAGTTGTTACATTTTATATTCATGTATATCAGCTGATGAAGTATCAATACATTACTCTTTAATGGAAGGATTCTCCTCTGTTTTTCAGTAAGCATTCAAAATCTCACTCAGAGCTTTTCAGGAATCTCACTCATTTGAAAGGGTTACACCTTCAGAGCCCAAGTTTTGAGCTCCATCTCTCTGCCCCTTTTAAAGAGTAGACTCTGTCCTTGACATTTGTCTCTCTGTGCTGACCCATCCTTTGGAACACCCAATCCTAAGTATGCCCCCTAAACATTTTTTTCTCAGCTTGATAATAACATTCCCCAGGAAAGAGCTGAAATAGTAATTAAGCTCTGTATTCATCTACATCAAAATCTAACGCTGTTTTTTTTTTCACAACTTTATTGGAGTATAATTGCTTCACAATGGTGTGTTAGTTTCTGCTTTATAACAAAGTGAATCAGTTATACATATACATCTGTTCCCATTTCCCTTCCCTCTTGCGTCTCCCTCCCTCCCATCCTCCCTATCCCACCCCTCTAGGTGGTCACAAAGCACCGAGCTGATCTCCCTGTGCTATGCTTCCCACGAGTGTAAGCTATTCTCACAATTGTATCCATGAGCCCAGTATTTCAATACAGGCTAGTTTAAATGCACGTTCTCCAGCAGATCTGGAGCAACTTAACAGGCTGGGTGATTTCATGCTTGTATTTTACCTTTGACATAAAAATTGCATCATTCATAACACACACACACACAATTCTGTGTGTGTGCTCCCTACTGTAAGGATATTGCTCACTTTCATGACAATGAGGCTAAAAGAACACACATTCATAGAAATATTTTAGCTAAAATTACACTAGAAACTTCTGGGGAGAGGCATATGGGCCTGAGAGAACAGGAGATTGCAAAGTTTTGCTGTTTTTCTTTATTCTTTTTGAGGATTTAACATGACCAAATATTACTTATGAAAGTCATGAATAACCACGTAACTGAGCCTCCTAATGGAAAGATGTATCTGATAGCACCTGGGTTCGTTCAGAGCTGCCGTGTAAGAACAGTTCAGAGATGACATTTAACCTGCAGAGAATTCAGAAGAGACAAAAGGAGAGATTTATGAATGGTGGATCAAAATGGCATATGAGCTCTGAGGAGTCCAGGGGTTGCTATAAATCATTCGGAGTCCAAAGTATCAGAAGATCCTGTTTTGGGACCATTGATAACAAAAAAGTTAGGCTAATTACTTCCACATAGCTATATAATTAATAATGGCATTATAGGGCTTCCCTGGTGGCGCAGTGGTTGAGAGTCCGCCTGCCGATTCAGGGGACACGGGTTTGTGCCCCGGTCTGGGGAGATCCCACATGCCACAGAGCGGCTGGGCTCGTGAGCCATGGCCGCTGAGCCTGAGTGTCCGGAGCCTGTGCTCTGCAACAGGAGAGGCCACAACAGTGAGAGGCCCGCGTACCTCAAAAACTAATTAATTAATTAATTAATTAATTGCATTATAAAGGTTGAATGCATTATAAAGGTTGAATGTAGAAAGAGAAGGGTGGGGGGAGAAAGACAGCACAGGATACATGGATGTATCTTGACACATCTGGAGTGTCATAGTACGTGTCCTTGCCTACTCCATGCAGGCAACTGTACCAGGATATAAGAATACAAAGAAAAATAATGAAATAATAGACAGCCCCACCACCAAAGGATTCACAGTCAGGTTTCAGGATGGCAGGAGCGGGCCCCAGGTAGGCCTCTGGAAATGAACCCCAGAGTCACTTCGTCTGGTGGTAAACTCTCGGGCAGCTGTCAAGATGGCAGCCACATTTTGACACCTAGTGACCTGTGGATGGGAAAGGCCATTAGTAGGAGCCTGGGCAAGGATACCTTCACTTGTGGCACCTTTTGCATTATGTGAGTGGGTTTTGTGTTTTGTTTTAATGCACTTTTCTTCCTCCAACCTTTGGATCTTGTCCCTGAGTGACAAAGGTTTCTCACGACAAAGCTTGTCCAAGGAATGGCCATTTCTTTCAGGGCTGAGATGGTTGCATGGCCTGCGGGCCTTAGATTCCATCAGATTGGTCTGAGTCAATGATAAAATATTCCTGTTCTTATTCTACACTACTCCTCTAGAAAATGAAGTCATCTGGCACACAACGCACCAGAAAGGAGCCTAAAACAGGACTGGAAACAACAACAAAGAAAATTCCATTCTGAGGCCAAACATTATTCCCTGGACTCTTGTCACTTGGAATCTGGCTAATCAAGATGTGCAGGGGTCCGTGGACAATAGTAAGAAAATCTCAATGTATCTGCTGCTGCCTTTTCATGCTGAATCTTAAGGAGGTGGCTGAAGCTGCCATCTACTGCTCTTTGTTTGTGCTTTTCAATTCAAATAATTCTGCGGCTTGCTGATGGATTTTTATCTTCAGGTGAAATACCCAGCCTTGCTTTTCCATAATGAGAATTATGCTTTTAGTAAAACTGTGTAACCTTGAAACTTTTACACTCTGGGTAGTGATCCTCCCAGGAATACGTTTATCATGGCACATTCATTGATATGTAATCTTTTTTTTTTTTTTTTTGGCGAAGAGGATGAAGTATTTTTCCTTTAACATTTAGGCTTATGGTTTCAATTTAATGGGTTTCTAAAACATAGTTAACCCAAGTTGAGGCTTGAGTTTTTGTCTTAATTTGTTCTCTTTACTTTACCCATAGGCCTCCCAACTTTTTTGTTCCCTTTCATGGTTTCCATGTTGTTACTATTTGCCTATTTACAAAAAACTTTTTCATTGTTTCTATTTGGGTTCAAAACTTTCTAGTAGCTGTTACCAGAACATGAGCCAGCATACACACGAGCCAGCTGTGATTATTTAGTAACTGTAATCCAGGAACTGAGTTGCCTTTCTAGAAAAATCAATCAGTCCCTCTGCCCATCCCTTCCTGAGAATGATTCAATGATTCAGAATAAAAGAAAGACACGTTGGGAAAACTATGTAATATAATACAGTAGAAACTATTAATAGCTTAAAATGTACTGCCAGAGATGCCACAGTAAGTATGTAAGACAACGTTGGTTTCCATCTTGTGTAAAGAAAGTCTTGACCAAACAAACTGCTCCACATTTTTAGCTTCCCTTTCCTGCTACACATGTCAAAGGAGCCGTCAAAACTCGTAGCATGCCCTTCCTCACCTCCCGTTCAATTTAACCCCTCTGCCTGGCGACCGCCATGCTGCCAAGACCAATGGTCACTTCTTCACACTCTGCCCTCTGCGACTCACCATTTGACTAAGTTGACTGCTATCCCCCTAAACTTCCTTTTTTGGCTTCTACTGAACCACACTTTCTGGCTTTTCTCTGATGTAATGGGTGATCTTTCTCAGTGAATGGCTAACTCCTTACCCTCTATCTCTTTTCAAATATTGGTACGCTTTGGGGGTTTGGCCTGGGTCATTCTTGTCTTTTCTAAACCTAATCTCTCCTTAGGGGTTCTCATTTCATCCTTTGAATACCAACTATATGCTGATGTCTTCCAAATTTACATTTTCAGCTCCTGATTTCATTTACAACTGCCAGCTAGGCATCTCCTCTGGGACATAAAATAGGTATCTCAAACTCAACTGTTCAAAACACAACTCGTGATTTCTACTCCACCCCCTGATAAGTATTGTTCCCAAAGACTTTGATATCTAAGAAGTGGCACACCAACCATGACCCAGTTGCTGGAATTCCAACTTAGGGTTCTCTCTTGATTATTTTCTTTTCTTCTCACCCAACATTTAATCCTACAGTAATCCCTACTGGTTTCATTTCAAAATAGGTCCTGAATCTGTCCACTCTGATGCAAGCTGCTCTTAGCTCAGGTCTGGACTACTGCCATAGCTTGTAATGGGTCACCCTGCTAACCCTCCTTCCTCCTCTAATCCATCAAAAATATATGCACCCTTATGTTCACAGCAGCACTATTCACAATGGCTAAGACATGGAAGCAACCTAAACGCCCATGGACAGATGAATAGATAAAGAAGATGTGGTACATGTATACAGTGGAATACTACTCAGCCATAAAAAAGAATGAAATAATGCCATTTGCAGCAACACAGATGGACCTAGCGATTATCAAACTAAGTGACATAAGTCAGACAGAGAAAGACAAATATATGCCATCACTTATATGTGGAATCTAAAAAATGATCCAAATGAACTTATTTAAAAAACAGAAACAGACTCACAGATAGAAAACAGATTTGTGGTTGCCAAGGGGGAGGGGGTGGGGGGGAGGGATGGACTGGGAGTCTGGGATTAGCAGATGCAAACTATTACATATAGAATGGATAAACAAGGTCCTACTGTATAGCACAGGGAACTATGTTCAATATCCTGTGATAAACCATCATGGGAAAGAATATAGAAAAAGAATGTATATATATATGTATAACTGAATCACTTTGCTGTACAGCAGAAATTAACACAATGTTGTAAATCAACTATATTTCAAAAAAAAAATAAAAAGAATGTTAGCCAGTTCACATCACTGCCTTATTTAAAACCCTTCAGTGACTTCCCACTCCATGTATAATAAACTCACAAGTCCGTAACACACCTTGTGGGGCACAGTGTGTGGTCTGGTATCTGATTGCTGTCTCCTTCTCTCTTCTCTTCTCATTTCCAATGATCCCACTGACCTTTATGGTCCTCAAACAGGCCAATCAGTATCCTAAGTCTAGACCTTTGTAGGCCCACTCCTTCTGCTGAGAACATTTCTCATCACATCATCATAGGGCTGCATATTCCTGTGACTCATGTTGCAACACAACTGTCACATCCCCAGAGAAGCCCCCATGACTGGCCTCTCCAATGCACCACTCTACCTACCCCACTAAGCTTAGTCACATTATCTTTTTGTATCTTCTCATGAAAATTCTGCCTTCCGACAGTTATGGTCTGTCTCCTGCCATTCAAAGGTAAGCCCAAAGACAACAGGGGCCTTTAGTCTGCTACTAAGATACTACTCTATTCCCTGGGTTAATCCCCTGGCACATAACAGATAATCGAAGAAAAAACTCTGAAATAGAAGTTTAAATACATAAGAGGGACTTCCATAACCTTCATAATCCTGTATTTAATGGAAGAATATATGTAAAATCCCTATTTTAATTTAGTAGTTTAGACACAGGTTTATATGCATGCCATTACCTTTAATATTCCCCAGATTTCATTCCTGAGTGTATCATATAGCCCTACATTCTTTCACATTTATGGAAAACATAGGTTTGGGGGAAGAATTTTCACATCCAATAACATACATATATTAAATGGTCAATAATAGACCAAAGGCTTCTTCTTGAGAAGCACAAGAACAAAATTTCCTAAAACTCTGAGGGTACTCAGACAACTTAAAAAGGGAAAACTCCAAAGAATAACACCTTCTGAAAACATACATGCATTAACAATATTCTAAAGCTCCTAACTGGTAGTTTTCAATGTGTTATAAACATTGGGGAGTGCCTTGATTCAGCAAGCATAGCCCTAATGCGATGGGAGGTGTTTTTATCTGTGACTATGCTTATGGTGATAGACTCTTAAACACAAATTCAATAACTTTAACATTTTGAAATCAGCCCCATGCTGGTGAGCCCAAAATGCCTTTTTTCCCCATTAACAGGTATACTGGACTATCTTTGACTCCGTTTTCAGGAAGAAAACTATGATTGCAATCACAGAATATCTGACATTTGACTTTGATTTTGGAGTAGGATACACATTTTCTCCTGTGTGTGACAAATACCAGAAGAATGGTTACTGCAGCCAGAAGGACTGATTCTGGAGCTCTTTTTTATTGGGTTTGTTTTACTCATATCAAATGATGTTGAACTTACTTGAGTCTTTCCATTACATTATCCTTTTCCTATTATACAATCTTACAAGCATCAAACTACTGTGTCACAGGCTATAAAAAATAAGTGGTCTCCAAGAAAAACTCAAAACTTTCAGAAGCCAAAAATATCAAAACCAGATGCTCTCCTGAGGGTGCACCTTCTGGTTTTTTGTTTGTTTGTTTGTTTTTGTTGTTTTTTTTCTGTGTGTGTGTGTGTGTGTGTGTGTGTGTGTGTGCTTCTCTAGTATTAAAAACAAACATTAGCTTGTGATAATCTGGAGCAATATAAATGTTCCCCAGGTGTTTCTCCAATAAGACAGGTGAGTGGCTTCCTCACAATGGACATTAGATTGGGGTTTTGCTCAAGGATCTTACAGGGAGGAAACTTCTGGAGGTTTTATTTTACCATTTAGCTTTTCTACTGTCATGATATAAATAGGCATTTGCATACATTGCTTGATTAATTATTGTAACCATACTTTATTTTTTTCCTTTAGAACAGGATGTCTAACTTTTTAAAGAATGAACACTGATGCTATTTTGAGCTCCTATTACTAATCTCCTGAAATGATGCTCTTCATTAGGCATCAAGATTTGACATTGTTTCCAATGGTCTTCCTCCTATTTCCCCTTGACCTTTGATCTACAGCTGTTGATTCCTCCTTAAAGGAACCAGAGTACACGTTCACAGCATGGCCTTCCTTGTAGTCTTTGAAAATATGTAGTGTTCCCATCCATTCTAACTAAAGAACTCATCAGAAAATATTGCAGCCTTGATGATTTGAGGGTTACTTTTTTTTTTTTCTGGAATTGATTTTCATTTCCAATTTATAAGCTCCTATAAGCATCATGGCATAACCTGTAACATCCCAAAATATCTTGCCCTGGTATTTCTCAATGAAACATGATATCTGATTTTTGAGAGAATTTAAGCAATCAATAGGATACAATGCCATGTAAACTGTTAAAGCAATTCTTTAACTTCATTCTGATGCATTCGAATGGCAAACACTGGGAAGAGAACTCTTATGAAATCTCAACTCTTCATTTTTTCAACTTCCAAGCAAAACATAAGTGTCATCTTCTATATCATTCGATCTTTCACTAGTGAGTGGTGAGAAAAAGTGGTGACTCACATAAACTATGTCCTTTCCATCGAGGGACTGATACCAAGAGAAAAATTTGTAATTCATCACTTAATGAAATGGAAACAAGTGGCCACTAAGAATGATACAAGTTATGACTCCATCAAGGAAGAGATACCAAAGAAAAAAAATGACACAAGTGATTATTAAATAAAACAGAAAAAAAAGTGGATGGGGTGGGAAAAAAGTTTAACTCATAATCTTTGAGGATGCAATTTGGGGTTAGCCTATCTGAACCAAACTGTATGTACCATGTGATGTTTTGTGTTTCTCATCTTCTGCTGTCTCCGCTGGGTGCACGATCCTACCCAAAGATCATGGAATAACATTTATACTGAAACTTGCTGCTTTCATTCTTCAGGAACTGCAGTGAGAAAGTCTTGCTCGCTTGAACTCTTCTTGGGCTCTCGATGTCCAATTAGGTTTTTATCAAGAGGCATTACTTGATTTGCATTTCTCTAATGATTAATGATATTGAGCATTCTTTCATGTGTTTGTTGGAAATCTGTATATCTTCTTTGGAGAAATGTCTATTTAGGTCTTCTGCCCACTTTTCGATTGGGTTATCTGTTTTTTTTTAATATTGAGCTGCATGAGCTCCTTGTATGTTTTGGAGATTAATTCTTTGTCAGTTGCTTCATTTGCAAATATTTTCTCCCATTCTGAGGGTTGTCTTTTGGTCTTCTTTATGGTTTCCTTTGATGTGCAAAAGCTTTGAAGTTTCATTAGGTCCCATTTGTTTATCTTTGTTTTTATTTCCATTTCTCTAGGAGGTGGGTCCAAAAGGATCTTGCTGTGATTTATCATAGAGTGTTCTGCCTATGTTTTCCTCTAAGAGTTTGATGGTGTCTGGCCTTACATTTAGGTGTTTAATCCATTCTGAGTTTATTTTTGTGTATGGTGTTAGGGAGTGTTCTAATTTCATTCTTTTACATGTACCTGTCCAGTTTTCCCAGCACCACTTATTGAAGAGGCTGTCTTATCTCCACTGTATATTCTTGCCTCCTTTATCAAAGATAAGGTGAACATATGTGCGTGGGTTAATCTCTGGGCTTTCTATCCTGTTCCATTGATCTATATTTCTGTTTTTGGGCCAGTACCATACTGTCTTGATTCGGTTTCCTTTTATTTCTTTTTCTTCTCTGATTGCTGTGGCCAAAACTTGCAAAACTATGTTGAATAATAGTGGTGAGAGTGGGCAACCTTGTCTTGTTCTTGATATTAGTGGAAATGGTTTCAGTTTGTCAGCATTGAGGATGATGTTGGCTGTGGGTTTGTCATATATGGCCTTTTTTATGTTGAGGAAAGTTCCCTGTATGCCTACTTTCTGGAGGTTTTTTTATCATAAATGAGCGTTGATCATTAGAGAAATGCAAATCAAAACTACAATGAGATATCGTCTCACACTGGTCAGAATGGCCATCATCAAAAAATCTACAAACAATAAATTCTGGAGAGGTTGTGGAGAAAAGGGGACCCTCTTGCCTGTTGGTGGGAATGTAAATTGATACAGCCACTATGGAGAACAGTATGGAGTTTCCTTAAAAAACTAAAACTAGAACTACCATACGACCGAGCAATCCCACTGCTGGGCATGTACCCTGAGAAAACCATAATTCAAAAAGAGTCATGTATCAAAATGTTCGTTGAAGCTCTATTTACAATAGCCAGGACATGGAAGCAACCTAAGTGTCCATTGACAGATGAATGGATAAAGAAGAAGTGGCACATATATACAATGGAATATTACTCAGCCATAAAAAGGAACAAAACTGAGTTATTTGTAGTGAGGTGGATGGACCTAGAGACTGTCATGCAGAGTGAAGTAAGTCAGAAAGAGAAAAACAAATACTATATGCTAACACATATATATGGAATCTAAAAAAAAAATTGGTTAGAAGAACCTAGGGGCAAGACAGGAATAAAGATGCAGACGTAGAGAATGGAATTGAGGATACGGGGAAGGGGAAGGGTAAGCTGGGACAAAGTGAGAGAGTGGCATGGACATATATACACTACCAAATGTAAAATAAATAGCTAGTGGGAAGCAGCCGCATAGCACAGGGAGATCAACTCAGGGCTTTGTGACCACCTAGAGGGGTGAGATAGGGAGGGTGGGAGGGAGGGAGATGCAAGAAGGAAGAGATATGGGGACATATGTACATGTATAACTGATTCACTTTGTTATAAAGCAGAAACTAACACACCATTGTAAAGCAATTATACTCCAATAAAGATGTTAAAAAAAAAAAGAGGCATTGCTGTGAGATGCTTCACCCTGGACTCCATGTACCAACTCAGATGCAGACAGACAACTGGGGGAAATGCAGTGTCGTGCCCTGTGTGCAGCAATGTCCATTCTGCTCGTGAAAAGTAGACCTCTGAACGTGGTGAGATGGAACTGCTAAGAGTGTTAGCAAGACTCCCTATCTGTTCTAGCAGACAAAGCAGAACATTTCTCTGTTCAATCTCTTTGCTTCAAGGAAGAAGGGAACTTATTATGGAGGGCATTCAGGAGATGGCATAGCTGGCATCAATCACTACCTGCCCCCCTCGCTCTGCCTCAGCACAGTCAACGGCTTGGCCAGGGTGGCAGCTGATTTCTGTCGCTTAAGTTAGTGCGTTAAGTCATGAGAGTTCAATGCAAGACCAGCTACTGATTACTTTCTTAACAGGATACCATTCTGGACGCTGAAAAGACTGTTTCTTAAATGTGGCAAAAGATCAAGTAGAAGAACTTCCATCAGAGGTAAAGAAGTTAGGAAATTTGACCAAGGTCACACTGAAAGATGACGTACGTAACTAGGATTCAGCTCAGGTGGCCTCCAGAGTCCACTACAGAATGGAAATCAAGCCACAGACAGATTTAACACTGCAGCTTCTTGAGGAAATGATCTTTTATGTAACTTCCTAACATTCTCATGGACAATATGTTCTTAAAAGGGCAACACATTACCTAAGGATAAGCCAGGTAAATGTTTGCTATTGTCTTATGCTTTCTTATGTATCTAGTAATAGTAGTAACACAGTTAACTAAAAAAAAAAGTCCTTTATGGATGGGAAAAATCTCTATCCTCGGAGATCACTCCAAACAACCTAGGCAGAACAAACATGAGAGGCAGAAATAACAATACTTACTAGCTGAGTGATCTTGGACAAGTAACTTGACAATTACTTTGTTTGTTTTAAGTTAGAAAAATGACTTAAGTCATAGAGTTGATAAATAAGTTAAGAAGACAGGGTAGTAGGCTGAATAATGAACCTGCAAAGATGACCCTGTTCTAATCCCTGGAACCTGTATGTTACCTTACATGGCAAACCCAGAACTCTGCAGACGTAATTAAATTAAGGACCTCAAGACGGGCAAATTTTCCTGGATTATCCTTATGGGAGGCAGGAGGGTTAGTGAGAGAGAAGCAAGAAGATGCAAGGGCAGAATCAGAGATTAGACAGGAGGGTTGGAGAGACAGACAGAGAGATCAGAAAATTCTATGCTGCTGAATTTGAGGATGAGAGAAGGGGCTAGGACCCAAGGAATGCAGGCAGGCTCTAGAAGCTTGAAAAGGGAACTAAACAGATTCTCCCCTCAAAGCCCCCAGAAGGAGCCCACCCTGCCAATACCCTGGCCAAACTCACAAGACTGATTTTGGACTTCTGGTCTCCAGAACTGTACAATAGTGAATCTGTTCTGTTTTAAGCCACTGCATTTGTGGTCATCTGCTACAACAGCAACAGGAAACTGATACAACAGTATATGTAAAAGAACTGAATAGACAACCTGGCACGTTATGAGGACTCAAAGAAATATCAGTTCCTTCTTTCTCCTTTTCCCTCATGAAAAGGGGCCAAATTTTAGCATCCCAAATCTACAGCAACTCCATCTACACTTTACCTCGCATCATAAATGATTTATGCAATACATTCGGTAGTGCCCTAATATTACCTGCTATCATATTAGGATAAAGATGGGTACATTTATTATCTACCCAACCATGGACACAAAAGGACCACTTACTTGCTCCATTGAAATCTGAAGAGAAGAAACCCTTTTGCCCGAGAGACCAGAAGACTACTTGTTCACTAACGGCCCCCATGGTGGGCTACAGATCCAGGAATAACATGGGGTCCACACCTCACTTGACTAGTATTCTCCCTCCACTGAAACACATATTGTGTCATATTCAACCCACAGGATGGCTCCAGAGGAAGGTAGGCCATATAAAGATTCTTTGAATTACATTACTTTCAAACAAAGACAACATATAAATTGAAGAGTGTTTATTTTCTTTCTATAAAAAAAAGCAAATTCAGTTTGAAGTCCTACAGAGGCAATATTTATTTCAACTGCCCAGGCAGTTAAGAGAGAGGGTTCCTGTTTTGCTCTGAATCCAGCTCTCATCAATTCTTGAGAGTCTATTACACACTCCAGGGAGAAACACCTGCTTGATAAAGAGGCTCTATGGTACTGACATGGTGCACAAGAAATGGCTTTTACTGCACGATGTGAAACTTAAGACAAAATTCAAAAGTCACCACTTTCAGGCCCCAAAGGTGGCCTCAAGGCTAATGCGATGCATTAGTTTTCCCAGTTAGTAAAAAACTAAATATGGTTTTTAGTGTTTATCCATGAGGGCACTTTTAGGGCAAGAATACAACTCTGAGAAAATCTCTGCTAACATTTTTCATTCCCTTCTCTCTCCAAATCTTATAGCACAAATACTACTTTATTGAAACATGATTTTTAATCTCAAGAAATTCATCTCATTTGCATCTAGGAAAAATAGCACAAAATTTGAAGAAAAGAAAGTACAGAGTTGAGCAATTTTGAAAAGATTTCAGAATCCCTAGCCACTTCCCAGTAATATCAACAATTTGTAGACCCCAGGGCGGTTGCAGAAGGGACAGCTTCCTGGGCTCACAGGACATTTGCCTTCCTCCCCAAGGATTAAGAATGACAGGGGGCTGAAGCAGTGAAAGAGGCCCAGTAACTATGAAAGACGGCAGCCCTCAGCCTCTGGGAGTGTCAACTCACTCTGCGGCAACTGCAGATATAACACTAAAACGGATGGTATAGATTTTAACCAAATGGTGGCCGAAACAAATCATCGTGTAGCTGCTCAGCACACACCCCTACCCTGAATGAAGCCCTTTGAAGGACACTATTGTTTGTCTAGTGTCCTAGATAAAGCAAAAATGGTTTGTGGTATATTCAATATCTTGTAATAACCTACAATGGAAAAGAATCTGAAAAAGTATTATATATATATATATATATATATATATATATATATATATATGAATCACTTTGCTGTACATCTGAAACACCTATATCTATATCTATATAGGTATATATAGATATGGATATATAGAGAACATGCATAGAATATATATAACATACATATAACATATATAGGTGTCTATGTATCTATATATATAGCTATAAATATCTGAACCACTTTTCTGTACATCAGAAACTAACACAACATTGTAAATCAACTATACTTCAATAATTTTTGTTAAAACTGGTTTTTGGTAATGGGTGGAGAGGAAGTGGCACGTGGAATCCTTGCACCTTAATTTGGTTTGTGGCCACACCAGGCCTTATGGTCTCTGAGACTGCTCCTCTGTATGAAGGATACCTAGATTGCCACTGGCCAATTTTTATTTGTTTCCTTAAATCTGTACGATCACAACTTACTGATTTTATTAACTATGGAAATTTTTCATTCCCATTCAATTACATGCTGGTCTGAAAATATGTATATATATAAACATTTATTTTATTCTAGAAACATATTTTCCAAAATCCTAACAAGAAAACTACTACATTCCGGGCCCAAGATCCTGAGAGCTGACTACCAAGTTTGGTAGCAAAATACATGTGTGGTGTCCAATTATATTTTATTAAATATCTTTAGTATAAGTTCTTTATTTTCAAAGTGTCCCTCTTCTCTTTCCTTATTTTAAAAAGGATCATTGGATACTTTTCATAAACTTGTAAGTAGACGCCCTTATAATACCTCCCACGATGGTCCCATAAAGTCTGTAGCTCGAGGTATGCCTCACTGGTCTAGTTCTGGAGCCACGTAAGGTCAAAGCATGGCCCTTCTTGACCACTTGGATGACACCTGGTCCTGGTTGTTCAAGGTCTCTTCAGGGAAGGAAGCAGTGCAGACCAGATCAGCAGTCTGACTTACCACTCTGTCAAGTCCATACTATAAACATTAGATTATATAAACCCTCGACTTGGAATTTCAGTTCTTTCTATAACCTTGGTGCAAGTGATGGAAAAGAAAGTTAAATATGACTGACAGGACCAACCTGATCCAGTCACTGCTGTTTGAAAAAGGATAGCATCTCTCCCAAAACATTTGAACCCTGTAGAGGGAACAATCGTGAACACTAAGTGCTGGGTGTTGAATCTATGAAATTTTCTAGAACCAAGATTTGAACTGCTACTGAACATGGATAAATGTCCAGTATATGAGGATATACCAGTTAACAGACCCATGTCAACAACTGTCTATTTCTCTTAATGTAGAATACAGAGTTTGATACACATAGGGACCAAAGAATTAAACATTAATATCTGAATACTTTTGCTACACATGTTGTAACACAAAATTCTTTTTTAAAATCAAACTGGGAGATTTGCTCATACCAGTGGGAAAGCAATATTGACAGCCACATTCCAGTACCTAGAATCATGCCTGCCGCAAACTAGACGCTCAGTCAATATTTGTTGAATGACAAACAGACCTCCCTGTTTTCAAAAAGGAATCCAATTACTATTCATCAGTCCATACACAAATAAAAGTCTAGTGTCAATATTTAAAGAATTTTTTTTTGCTCACCACTATAATACATTTTGATGAAATTATATAAAATGGACTAACTCGATACAACTTAACAAATAATAATAACACATCTTTTATGTGCCAAATACTGATGAATGTGCTCACAGAGGGGTTCACAGAGAGTCATGCCAACCATCACCTTTATAGATGGAAACTGGGTTCCTGCGGAAATACACAAACCCAAGTAAACAAAAAACAAAAAAAAAACCCTATTCATATGGATATTCCACCATGACCTGAAGTTAAGCATGTCAAGTTCAGGACCCATTCCTGGTTTCCCCTCCAAAGCATATCTGCTTCACCTGCTCGCCACCATCCTGGATGAGACCACATGGATCCTAGATGGCTTTGCTTCCCACATCTCCTACTATCTGCATTTCCTATTTTTTCAGTGCTTTGTCAGAGCCTATGTATTTCCCTGATGTATGTTTCCATGCATCATCCACATCAGTCACTGTAGGACAGCCCTTGACACTATAACAACTAGTTCCCCACCAGACCTTCCCTCCCAACTCCAATCACCTCCCTCAAGGATGAGCTCAGTCACCCCATCCCACTTCATTTCATCCCATCCCACTACAGGTGGAAAGCAGGCCCTATAGGAAGTGCTATTGACAACACAGGCAGATTTCAGGTGGGGCACACTCTTGCCACAGAGAAATATGCTTGAACCCCAAATGAGTGTCTTAATAAAGTGTCACTGTAATAATAATCATTATCATTATTATCTGAATGGTGGTTGATGTGGCTGTCAGCACGTGGGTGATCCTGGGGGTTGCTGGGTCTCAATCTGAAGATGTCATCTCTGCTTGTTGGTTCATGATTCAATCTACCCAGCACACCGCCTGAGGCTGGGCGGGCAGGGCCATCAGATGGCTACTCTGGTTTCCTTCTGATGCCCGTGAGTGGATGAACTGCACACTCGACATGAGCAGTGACAACATCATTTCAACAATGTCTCAAATAACGTGGACATAAGATTGAACATGCATTTTACCTGCTGACGCTTTTCAAATTCCAACTTGATCCGGGACTTGATGCAGTTGCAAGTGTCCTGATACGTCTGCTGCAGCGCGAGTTCCATGAGGTGCTTATGGTACGCCCCGGCCAGGTTCCCACAGATGAAGATGATCACATTGGCCAGGATCTGAGGACACAAAGAGCCACTCAACAGAGAGCCCGTTTATCATTCGAGAACGGAACAACCACACAGTGCACATGAGCAGCAGTCTTCAAAGACATGACTCTGCCTGAGGTTAATTTTATTTCTGTGCCCGAACTAACATTTTTATTTACTTAACAGAAAAGGATGCCATCCCCTTCTTGGATCCGTGCCCTCTGACAGGTCACTTTGTTGTCCCTCCCTTGTCTCTGGGCTCAGCCATGTGATTCGTTACAGCTAATGCAATGTGGGTGGGAGTAATAGAGTGCCAGATCCAGCCCAGGTTTAGAAGGCCTGGTGTGTTTTGGGTGACAATCTTGTGTCTCATCAGGAAAAGACTAGCCCACTGGTCCTGGGAAAATGAGAAACTCATGGAACAGAGACACTCAGCCAACCCATAATCCACTATCAAGGCCACTGAGATTTCATGGTTGTCATACAGCATTACTGTGATACTAGATGATACAGGTTGCCCTCACATCAAACCTGTATTCACTGAGCCTTGAGAAGTTATATTCCCCATTACTTACTGTTTATATAGGAATATAGGAATCTTTCAAACCATATAACTTGTTGCTCTATTCATGATAAAAACCATTCATGTTCACAAAAATTTGTGATGGAAGGGAAGAGAAAAATATATAAAGAAAAACTACAAAGAACCTATAACTGCCTTGCCCACGAAGAACTCGTTGCCATATTTTCTTTTGTCAAGACCGTTACCTTGTTCCAAAGGAACCAAGTTCATTCTGAATGCAGTGTTTTGCTTTGCTTTTTTAATTTAACATTTAATCTGATTTTTTTCAGATCATGAAAATTCTGTAGAAACAGGATTTTGAATGCTTATATAATATTCAGTTCTATGACTATATCATAACTTAGTTATGTCTATACTATCTTTATTAAAATTCTTTATTTATTAATAAAGAATACTTTATTACTTTATTAATATTCTTTATTAATATTCTTTGCCTTTGCTTTATGCTACAGTGGTCAACCTTGTGTCTAAAGCTTTGGCCTCATATTTAATCATTTCTCAGGCTCAATTAGTAAAATACACTGAGTTGAAAGCCCTGAATATTTTAAAGTTCTTGATACATATGGCAAAATTGCTCTGAAAAAAATGTTCCATTGATATTCTCACCACCAGTGTATGACCATGGTCTTTTCAAGGCCCACTATTAACACAGAGCAAGTTGTAATAATAAATAAAACTGACGATCATGTGTTCAGGGCTAGACCTGTGCAGGTCTGGCAGGGCATGCATGGTCACACCTGCAGAAAATGTCCCTCCACCCTCACCTTCCTCCACATGACCTTTCCTCTCACCAAACGGGCACTCATCCCTTCAACAACAAAGGCAGAGCATCTGTGTCCAAAAGCCCTGTGCTCCTTGCTAAGGGTCTCCCACTGACACAGGTCAGGTTAGCACATCAGTCAACTGACGCGGGGAGCATGCATGCCAGGACTCAAACACTCTTGGGGGAATTTTTATTCCTAAGCCTTCAAGGTTCCCATGACAGGACTTCGCAGAGAATCATGCCGTCCTCCCTCTGCATGGTGTAGTACCCCCGATGATTAAAATATTAGCTCTGTGCATTGCTGAGTGCGTGCGTGTGTGTGTGTGTGTGTGTGTGTGACATGCATCTGTGTGTGATTTGCATATGATACATGCAAATCATATGCAAATGATATATGTGTACATAATATGCATGTAAGATTTCTGTGATGTGTATGGTGTGTGTGATTTGTATATGTGATATATCCATGTGACATGTCTCTCTCTGAGTGATTCATGCATGATGTATGTATGTGGTACACATGTATACCTGGTATGTGTTATGTGAATGATATGTGTAATGGATGTGTGCATGTCATATGTAATTTATATATGGGATAAACGTGTGGTTTTGGGTAGTGTGTGTGGTGTGTGTATGTCATGTGCACACGTGACACATGCATGTGCTCTGTGTGTGCCTCAGCACAGAACAGGGGAGCAGTGTGCTCGTCTTCGGTGTTGCTCCCAAGCATGTCTAGCTGCACAGGCTCCGCTCCTTCCCACTGCCGTCCTTTCCCACATCACCCCCGTAGACGTCAGTCCTTCGAGGATGTGGAAAAGCTCGTGAACTTCCTGGCTTCCTGCCTGAGTACAGGTCATTTCAGAGCTGGGCCCAGGGGTGCACTGTTAATTTAGTCCTGTCAACTTTGCTTCTGCAAAATGACCATCTGCTTCACTGAAGATTCTTCAGACCTTGACATTGCTGGGTTTGCTTTGAAGAACAGTGACCCAAAGGATGCAGGAACCAGAAGGGCCAACACAAACCAGACTGCCTGGAATTAGAAAGCACCAACTCTTTCCTTATTAGGTGCAGCTGAAATAATAGTAAAAATAACTGTGATTATCTAAGAGAGCTTCTTCTTTTTCTCCTTAAAAATGCCTTCAAACAAAGATGCAAACATTTTAGGAACTCACTTCCTCCAAAATAATAACGAAATGTAAGCAAGGGAACTGAATGAAGCCATCCCCTGTCCCCTGGCCTCCCTCATCAGGGAGTACAAAAGGGGCATCTCGATTATAACACTGTCTGCCTGACCCAGTGCCCTGGCAACTTTGCAATGTCATGGGATGGAAGGAAAAGCCTTCTTTCGCTTACTCATTCATCCATTCATCCATTTGGTCAATGGATGCTGCATTGCTTCAAACAACATGTAATTCAAACCCTCCTTGACTATAGATAATTAGAAAGAATGTATTTATGGATTTTTATTTGGATATGTAAAGGAAATGCTTAAGAAACAAACAGCTAAGAGTTTTAATGCCAAGTAGTTATGGCCTTTCTCTTCTAGTGGAAAATTTAATCAAATTACAAGCATTTTTCTGATCCCTGCTTTCATCCTAAAATACCATATTCTAAGGTTAATAGAATTAGTCCTGGTATTTTAATAACTACACTCATTTACATATGTGATTGATGTCCTTAAGCATTTTTCCATCCAAAGGTTGCATTCATATAATGACTCTATAAAACCTAGGGCAGAAGGAAGTGATGCGGTTAAGGTTTTCTTTTCAAAAATAATATCACAGCATTTTACTTCCTAGAAGACTGTTTAACAAAACACACAATAAAAAATCCTATTTTCACAATGTTGGATTTATTTTATAACATCATACTGTCTTGATGTTTTCTTTTATCTCGTTGCTTCATTTAGCTACTCTCACATCTGTCAGAAAATAGGAGGAGAAACTTAGCTTCCCAAGAGATGTCTTGGAAGAAAATAAATTGTTTAAGGTAATAATAGCAGCCAAGGTTCACCATGAGGTTTCAAATTAGGCCTTGAGATCAAGCTTGACCCACGATCCAGAATCTGTGCAAACCGGACTCTGCCCAGTTGTCACAGAAGCCTGGTTGTCTCCACCACTTTCCACTTCCCCATCTTCACTTGATATGAGGGTGGGAACATTGGTCAACACTTGTCAGTAATTCTCAGGAGATGCATAAATAATCAGTCCTGTGCTGGTGGGAAGGCCGGTACCCACCAGCAAACTCTGACTCTGCTTCTTTCACAGCCATTACCTTGCCTTTCCAAACACACCTTGTTTCATCCTTGCAAGAGTCCAGAAAGTAAAACAGCCAGGAAGATGGACAATTTTGTTATTTCATTTTATAGGCAAAGAAACAGAAGTCTACAAAATTAAGAGACTGGAGGGCAGGGCTTCACCAGGCTCTCAGGATTACCCCATACCGACCCACATGGCCCTGATTCACATGGGCCAGGGCAGGTTGGTCTAGCACAATCCAACCCTCTACTTGGGTGTGGGGAAAGTATTTCTGAAGAATTTCTAAAGAGACATGTGTAAGTTTTGAAGCAGCTAACAGCATTTGTATTTGATGCTATAAAGCACCTTCATCATTTAAAGTTATTTTAAGTGGCTGCAGTTTGGAGATCACACGTCCATGGAGCATTTAACTATGATGCTGGTACATCAACGTACATTCAGAGGAAAGTAACAGGAAGTGAGGCTGTTTCTAAGTGGATCATGTGACCAAGGGCAAATGACCCAAGCAGGGTTATTTCACCCGGGAAAAGGACATTTAAGGATGTGAGCTCACTGTCTTCAAACATTTGAGAAATTATCACGAGGATTAGGTCACCACTCAGGTCATCTGTGACTCTTTTAAAGAGTTTTAAAATTGTTCAACACTCCCACTCTTAATCTTAAGTTAGGGGTTGCTGACTACAATGTCCACAGAGGTCAGCAGGCAGCACACATGCAAGCTGAGGGTCGGGTGAGGTTCCTGGTACCAGATGAAACCCCATCACTCAATACCATGGTTTCCCTATGAGCTCACTGCACAGGGCTGGAGGAGAAAGGATAGTACAGTCTTTAAAACAGGTCCTCAGCTTAAAACAAAGCAGATCATAAATATGCAAAAACACCAATCATAAGTCAAAGGAAAATAAAAGGGATTATAAGAACTTGATGAACTGAGCTGCAAATGAATATTCAGCAAGCTCACTGCATCTCATAAGCATCAAATTTGGCTTAAATAAAACAATGTTCTTGCTTGGGAGAGAAAATGATCAGGTAGAATTTTCCTTAACTGAGCTCTCAAACATGGCTACAGAGAATCCCAATTCCATCTCCTCAGCATTTCCTGCAACCCCCAAAGAATTAAATTTGCTATATGCCCTGGCCTCAGGATTTCTGTTTTTTATCAGCCTTTTAGTATAGACCAGAAACACTGTGCTTTGGCTATAACATCAAATGATCCTCAGGTCACTTGCTGGAATCTTCTTCTAATTTAAAATCCCTCCAGATGAGGAGTGGAGTCAGAAAATATTATGGGCTGAATGTCATGTCCTTCCCAGATGCATATACTGAAGCCTTAACTCCCAATATGATGGTATTAGGGGTGGGACCCTTGGGAGGTAATTAGGTTTATATGAGGTCATGAAGGTCCGGTCCCCGTGATGAAGTTAGCATCCTTATAAGGAAAGGAAGAGATTCTCTCTGTCTCTCTGTATCTGTCTGTCTGTCTCTCTTCCTCTCTCTGCCATGTGAGAAGGGGTGTCTGCCAGGAAGAGGGCCCTCACCAGAACAGAATCATCAGCACCTTGATCTTAGCCTTCCCAGCCTCCAGGGATGCGAGAAATAAGTATCTCCTGTTTGCACCACCCAGCCTGCATTGTTTTTTTATGGCAGCGTGAGCTAAGACAGAAAGTTATGAAGAAAATTGAAAAACCAACCACCTCAACAATGGGTGTTATTAGTGTTTTGGTTGGTTAGACTGGAATTGAAAATTAGGAGTCAAATGCAAATTGATTTCCTATGGAAATGACCACTAGAAATAGTACTGTTGGTTGTGATGGTTATTTTCATTATTCTCTTATATATTAGAGCTGTTATTATTAGGTCTTTTTGAATAGCATACATTATGCTATTTTTCCAGCTATATTTGGGCTAAAGGGCTAAAGAATCTTACACTTAGGCTTCAAGTTTGGTATCACAGCTAGATAAAATTTCAGGGAGGAGTTTGAGAGTCATTTGCTTCTCTCAGGAGTGTTCCACCAGCTCATTACAGGCCAGTGGGAAGAGATGGGCCTAGAAGAGACTCAAGATCTTGATAGAAAGTTCTTCTCACAAACTAAGTCATTGAGAACACACCTTCCCTAGAAGGGAAAGCTGGCTTCACCCTGCAGAAACCCAGACTTGTACTTCTCAGCTCAGGGATTGCAAATTTGAAACTGATGGGGAGAAAGCTAGCTTGATTAATAGTTTAGAATAACAAAAAGGAGACAAAACATGGAGTTTCCAATATTCAGAACTCAGTGGAAGAAGAAGGCACAAGCCTCCCTCCACCAAGATCCGTAGGTCACTCTGCTTTCCACAGAGGAGTGCACGTCACACGTTTGTTCTCTCATCCAGGTTCTCTCTGATTTCAAGCACATGAAAGAATCTTAGCTTTCAGGGTTTAGTTTCTCTCCACCACGGGAGAGAGAAGAGCAAACAAATATGCTGTACGGAAAGGAGAGAGCTGCTAACTCCAGAACTCATAGCCCACTTCTCCTGTAGCCAAAATGGGACCAGTCATTTCCTTTTTTGTCGTTAACTTACTCTGCGGGCCATTTCTGTAAAACAACACCTGCAGACATTCTTCTCCCCACTCTCTTTGTTTCACAGAGCTCCAAGCCCAATTGGGAGTTTACCTGTGATTACAAAGGACTTTTATTAGAGTTAGTGTCCGTCTGGTCCAAACTGTCTCCTGCCCTCCTGCTGGCACAGTGACGTCTGAATGATTACATCTGACATTCTGTCAACCAATCGATGATTAACTGAACTTTACATCTTTCTAGTACCCAACAGAAGCCACTGTCTCCTTGGTCTTTGTGAGTCCACATAGTTGAATGAAAGTTAATTATTCCAAAGAGGTTACACTCTTTCAGAAACCCAGGGGATGAAGTGGTCCTGTATTGTCCAATGGGCTTAATAAATGCTGGTGTCTGGGTCTTCCTGAACCTTCTCTCCCATATACAATGACATATGCTCAATAGGAGAACACTTGTAAGTGCTGTCTCAGTGCGTTTCAAAAACTTTAGAAACATATAATTATATACTAATTAAAACTCAAATTTTATTCACCTTGAATCAGCTCACCTAAGGATCTGCACTAAGCAATACAAAATTTGCCTAATTCTGGTGATTTTGGTGGACGTACAAGTGAACAAAAATATATTTGAGCACACTTTAGACTTTAATTTAGACAGATAATCTCTCTAATCTGGATCAATGAAATTTAGCTTCGTTTAAACACTATACATAATTATCTTCACTTATCACCGCTTTATAGGTGACATATTTGATCCACATTTAAAAAGTTAAGAGGCAACAGGTGTTCAGATTCAGTCAACAAACATGACAAAGGCTATCAGACACTCCAACCTGTGCAGCTTAGTTTAAGATGAAATGATACACCACGTCATGTGAGATAAATATGTCTCTTCAACCAGCAGTGCACAAGAAGGGACACACATCTTTTATGGGTACTCGGGGTACATTTACATGGCTACTCCATTGGTGACTTGCATTATGACCTACTTGTGACCCCATTTATAACCTACACAATAGTAGATAAATTAGAATTAAGCAAACCAAGCACGATATACCCTGCCAATTATGACTGAAGAAGAGGACACCTTATGAAGTTGAATGGAACTAAATGTAGGTATCAAATGTAATGTGATAACAGAGGGACAAGTTTGCTGAGGGCAATAACACCACAGGGGTAGCACAGCCAATCCTGGGTATGAACTTAAACATGACATTACTAAGTGCATTCACATGGAAGTGATAGATTGCAAAGTCCTGTGCAGTCACAGACTCTAAATACAGGAGAAAAAACAATGAATACTGTGATTCTCAAGGTCTACCCTGGAATTGCCCTTTTTAATCAGACCAAAAGATATTCCATAAAGTCATGCTGTGATTAAAAAAGATAAATAACTGCTTGGCTGCATAACTGAAACCTTCTGCAAATTGGAAAACAAAGAAATTTCCTATTACAAACTAAACTAGATGTTTCATTAATGATACTAATTGGGGAGGTGATGGCTGGCAGCAGCTTTCCTTTTAACAGGATAAAATGCTGACATGCACTTAAAAGTAGTGTCTCCCTGGAGGGTGCTCCTGGGTTTCCTCACCACCTTCTTTCCTCTCCTACTGAGGGTTTTCCTGAGGAGTGGGTCTTGGAGGAAGCAAAGACGATTTATACCGTTGACACCAGACTGACTTCTGAGCAATTTCAACCAGAGAATATATTGGTCTGGCCAAAAAGTTCGTTGGGTTTTTGTACGCTGCTACAGAAAAACCCGAATGAACTTTCGGGCCAACGCAGTACATTAGTTCCACTCAAATCACCAAGAGGCATCTGGTGCTCTCTCATAGGGCCACTACCAAGCAGCTCTTCCCAGTCAGCACCATTCCAGGACCCTAATCAAAGGGATGGGTTTTGTTAAACCCGTGTGTGCACTAATCTCCTTGGACTGCAGGAACAAAATACCACAGACTCAGTGGTTTAAACAATAGAAATTTTTGTTTGTTTCTTTGTTTACAGTTGTGGAAGCTGGACGTCCAAGATCAAGGTGTCAGCAGGGTTATTTTCTCCTACGACTTCTCACCTGACTTGTAGACGACCACTTTTCAGCTGTTTCCTCACATGGCCTTTTCTGTATGCAAGCCTGTGTGTCCCTGGGGTCTCTCTGTGCATCCTAATCTCTTTTTCTTATAAGGACACCACCCTAATGGCCTCATCTTAGCTCAGTCACCTCTCCAAATGCCCTGTCTCTAAATACAGTCACATTCTGTGGTACACAAGGTTGGGCTTCAACATATGCATTTTGGGGGGCACAACTCAGCCCGTAATAACATGCCATTGACGTGTTTTTCTGGCACTTTGTAGACAGCATTTCATTTATTTTTTTCTTCCAGTATTATTGACACATAACTGACATACAGCACTGTGTAAATTTAAGGTGTGGAGTATAATGATTTGATTTACACATATTAGGAAGTGATTATCACAATAAGTTTATTGACCATCCATCATCTCATATAGGTAAAAAATTAAAGAAACAGAATTTTTTTTCTTGTAATGAGAACTCTTAAGATTTACTCTCTTAACTTTCATATATAACACAGAGCAGTGTTAATTATATTTATCATGTTATACACTGCATCCCCAATACTTATTTACTTTATAACTGGAAGTTTGTACCTTTTGACTGCCCCTCACTCAATTCCCCCACCTCCAACATACTACTGAGGGTTTTTTCTATTTTTTTAATTGAAGTATTCTTGAGTTACGATGTTGTACTAATTTCTGCTGTACAAAGGACTCAGTTATACACATATATACATCCTTTTTTTATATTCTTTTCCATTATGGTTTATCCCAGGAGATTGGATATACTTCCCTGTGTCTTTAAAACTATTGAGTTTTAAAGACAGATTATTTATAAATTACCAGAAAATTCACTTAAAGGTTAACCCTGCATTCCTTAGACATTTGGGGCTGATAACTTTTGCAGAAATGCCACATACTGCTGATGGCTTAATACGAACTAAGACATTCATTAAATCACTTCATTTGTTCAAAAACATTTATTGAGCATTTATTTATAAGCAACTAAATGTTATATTCTCCCCACCCAAGAAATCAACCTCACTGACAAAAATGTAATAAAACAAACCAATAATAAATGTCAACAAAGCAAGCAAACAAAGGTAGGTGATGCAAAGCAGGCTTTTATGAGCTGCACAGGTGAGATTTCAGAGTGATGACCGTGATCATCCTACCATTAGGGTTCCCCATTAGCTAGCCATCTGTATGAGACTTATGGATGCCTGTGCTTGAAGGAAAACTGCTGATAAACTGAGCATCCATCGCGAACATCCTCCAACATTATTATAAACTTTTACTTACAAAAAGTAAAACCACTAATGCAGAGGTTCCCAAATTTTCTTGTTTCACAATATCTGTAGTGTGTTATTAATGTTTTCATAGCATTCCTAGGCCAAAGGAGATATCTAACAGTCTTGTTTATTAAATAGTAAGGTCTGAACTGCTTAAGTATTATGCCCTAACAGCTTAGGAGTTGTTGGAAGAGAAATCCAATATATATATTGAAATAAAATATTATAATTTTATTTCATTCTTAAGTAGCCACTTACTATGTGACTTACTATGGGCCCCTCAGTAGTCAGTGTGTCTGTTGAGCATTGCATCTGCACAAACACTAGACTCAGATTCAACACCGCCACTCAGAAGACAGAATTTCCTATTCTGCCTTGATTTCCCCAGGCCACTGTTCTTTTTCCCGGTCACATATGACAAAAACCCAGCTTGACAACAAAAGGAATGCAATGCCACCTAATGTTGAAACCATCAACTACCTTGAGTTGATTTCCACAGTCACAGGTGTCCAGTGTTGCTAGGTTCCCCTTGAAATTTTAAAATATCCTGGGATGCCCTGGGGGTGCCTTAGCACATGGTTTGGAAAGCATATCACTAATGACATACAATTTCAACATCAATAACAAAAATATATTAACTAATTAGGCAGAATAAAAAGGGTTATTAAAATCATGATGGGTCTTCTACCTATTTTCTCCTTAATCAAGTCTGAGAAGACACACTTGATTCGACCAAAACTATATGAGACTTCATATGTGGAATCTAATTTTTTTTTTAAATGATACTAATGAACGTATTTACAAAAACAGATATCGAAAACAAACCTATGGTTACCAAAGGGGAAACATGGGGGGAAGGGATAAATCAGGAGCTTGGGATTAATATACACACACTATTATATATGAGACAGATAATCAGCAAAGACCTACTGTATAGCACAGGAAACTCCACTTGATAATCTGTGATAACCTATATGAGAAAAGAATCTGAAAAATAATTAATACATGTATATGCATAACTGAGTCACTTTGCTGTACACCTGAAACTAACTAACACAGCATTGTAAATCATCTACACTCCAATAAAATTGAGTATATATATATATATATATATGACTTGCTGGCAGTTTACACAGAGGTGTCTGTTTATCCCAAGTAAACCCGAGCTGAAAGTATTATTGTGCAGATTGTTGGAAGCTGCAGCCCGGAGTAGCAATGGGTTTAAGCTTCTGGGTTCAGGTCTTCTCTGTGTCATTAGTGATAGCAACTACTTCCTCCCCAAGCCAACTAGTCTTCCTTGGGGACAAGAAGCCGCAATTAAATATACCCCGTGAGTTCAGTTTCAGTCAAGGGCTCACCCAAAAAAGATGGCGTATGCAAAAGAGGCAAAGTCTCATGAAATGACAATTTACAACGGTTTCCAGATGGTGGGCTTCACATACACTGTCTCAGCCTATCAAGAAAATGAGTTAAAGCCCCAACCCTCATTTGGGACCATAATGATCATATTTTTAAAATCTCCAGTGTTTTCCAAGTCTAAATACATTTCTGTGATGAACTAACGTGCTTCCTGATGGTGTGAAGAAGCATTTCAAGCCAGGAATGAAACAGAAATCTATCCAAGGCTACTAGAATTCCAAAGAATGAGTATAAAAAGTTAAAAATACTCATTTCTATTTTCCAGTGGACATATTATGTAATAAACCTGCCCACTAAAATTCCAGAGTAAAATTATTAGATGAGCAGTCCAGGGGTACTAATTTTTTAAGGACAATAAGAAAGAGTAGAATTCTTAGTTCACAGCTAATGAAGTTCCCTTTATTTTGCATCATATGTAAATCAGTCATTAACCAATTAGGGTAATATTTACTATCTCACAATTTAACTATTTGAGAAACAGTTTGATGCCTTTTTAGAATGATTTTGCAAGGATATTTGTAATGTGAAATTAAATAGAAACAACAAAGAAGTTTATTGCCATAGGTTTAAAAGACAAAGAGGAATTATCTCTACACTGAGAAATTATCTCTGTAGTGGAAAGAAGAGGCAGGAGATGCAGAGCTTCCCGTGATCAGGTAGTCCTGAAGGTTGTTCTCCCCCATCAGAGAAACTGAAATGTTGTGCTTGCTACAGGAAATGGTTTTCACACCTTAAGGATTTCTATAGGCAATCACGCACTGAAAGACTCTGATGAGAAAAAACCGTGCCTGGCATAAAAACCACATGGGAGTAGAATTGGAATGGAGGAAGCGGTTTGATTTTAGAATATGCATTTAGAAATTTCTTTGTTGGGATGAAATTTGACAACCAAATTCCACCACTTGCAAGAAAAATACTTTTTAACCTTGATGCAGAAGAAAACCACACAGCCTGGACCATCACCTTGATTATCAATTGTCTCCAGGTAACAGGGATTTCAGGCTCCAGTTCATTCCCGACTACTTCTGTCATCAATCTCTCCCTCTTTGAACCATACCCAGCAGCAAGCAAGTCTGCTCCCAACCGAGCAGTGCCTTCCCTAAACACAACACAACCCCGCCTTCTTCTTTATTTCTCAGTTCCCTTTACAGCTGAACCTCAAAGGCTTGTCTACTGAAGCCCTTCCTACTTCTTTGGCCTCTGATTCTCCATATCCCATTTCAAACTATGTAGCAACCCCAAGAAGCCTCAAAAACTACTCTTGTCAAGCTCACTGGTTACCTACAACTTCGTCAATCCCATCCACTCCTTTCCATGCTCCCCTTACCGTGACTCCCGAGCAGCGTCCTCAGCAGAGCCGGTCCCTTTGTCCTGCCAAGAATCCTGGTCTCTCTCAGCTTCCTTGGCCCCATGCTCTCTGGGGTCTGGCCATTCCGCTGACTCCACATGCTCTGACTCAAATACTGCCCTCTCTAGGGCTCGGTCTAGGTCCCTTTCTCTTTAAATTCCCCCATTTTCCCCTTGCAGGGACATCCATATACCTGGCGCCTTCTTCAACACCATCTAAATAGCACCAACTCCCAAAGGTGGATCTCCAGCCCAGACCTTCCTTCTGAAGTCTAGACCCAGAAGAGTTGGCCTGCCCATTTTAATGTCTACACTGAACTCTTCACACATCCTGCCCCAGTCTGCATCTTTGGTTTCTATTCATGCCCTAACCCTCAGTTCCACTCGAGGTACCGTGCCCTCCTTAGGGGTCTTCCAGTTTGTCCATCTCTCCAGTCTCAAGGCCTTTGCACACACAGTTCTCTCTTCCCGAGAAACTCCTTCCTTCCCCTCTTCCTGTGTGGGGCCTGTTCACACCTGGCTTCCATGACAGGCCTGCCCTGAGCGTGCTCCATGAGGGCCACCTGGTAATCCACCAGCTGCACCCTGTTATTTCTTCCAATATCACTTTGCTTCCCAAAAGGTGATAGCTTGTATTTACCCGTTAGCTTAATGCCTGTCTCTCCTGTTTTGCTCTATGGTCCATGAGGGCAGGGATTCCACCTGTTTTATTCCCTTATGGATACATTGGGTAATTTGTATAGGGTCTGTCATAATGTGTTCTTGGTAAATAGTCTCTGTTTCTTTTTTTGTTTTTGTTTGTTTGTTTTGTTTTGTTTTTTGTCTCCATTGGGTCTTCATTGCTGTGCACGGGCTTTCTCTAGCTGTGGCAAGTGGGAGCTACTCTTCGTTGTGGTGCATGGGCTTCTCATAACAGTGGCTTCTCTTGTTGCAGAACAGGGGCTCTAGGCACATGGGCTTCAGTAGTTGTAGCACGTGGGCTCAGTAGTTGTGGCTCACGGGCTCTAGAGTGCAGGCTCAGTAGTTGTGGTGCACAGGCTTAATTGTTCTGTGACATGTGGGATCTTCCTGGATCAGGGATTGAACCCGTGTCCTCTGCATTGGAAGGTAGATTCTTAACCACTGCACCACCAGGGAAGTCCCTGGTAAATATTCTTTGAATGAATGAATATAATCCCTCATATCCACATGACTCACTACACCAGAATTGGAGAGATCCTAATTCATATACTGAATAAAAATATATTTTTTTTCATTCAACAAATATTATTGAGGGCCCACTATGTGACAGAAGCTGTTCATGGTACAGGGACTATAATTTTAAGTAAACAAAAAAGACAAAAATCCTTGTCTTGGTGGAACTTAAATTTAAATATGATTTTTGGCTTTGGATCAATCCACTCCATTTTTCTGCCTTTCGTATTTGGGGAGAAAGCTTTGTAATTGCTTTGTCAGATGTCATCCTTAAGAGCAGGGTTATGCTTTGACATATACCTGATGTCCCTTCAGTAAATCCATGCAAATAACACCTGGGAGAGACATGAAGAATTTGGACCCAAAATTGTCCCATCAGATTTAACCTGAAAAGGATGCAGATACATGTTTCATCACCTGAAAGACAATGCAATTCTGGCCAGATTTGATTCTGATCTGTTGGGTGAACAAAAACATCTGAAGAAAGATATATGCAAAAAAGGAGGGAGGTGAGTGGGTGGTAAAGATTTTAATTTTGGAAGCAGAGAAAGAGGCTAGTCTCTGAGGAAAACAACGCTGTCTGGAAGAGAAGTCGTCTTGTCAGTGGATTCCAGTACCTGGCTCACCTGGCTGGTGTATCCCTCTAAGTGGAGGCTCATAGTTTAGGCTTTAGGAAATGGATTTCTTAGGCCATACATTCTCAGCAGGGGCCCCAAGAGGGCAAACACTGGTTCTCGGGGAAAGCCAAAAAATTCGTCTTCTAATGCATGATACACAGATATGCATACATCACATAAATAGATACGCAATATACCTGTGGTACTAAAATTTCATGAGGGGTTGGTTAGAAAAAAAAAAACATTTAAAAAGGCTTCTTAAGAGAGTAGTAATGGAGAAAGGTCGAGAAACATTGCCTTAAACATACAAATCCCCACTCCACCTGTGTTATAACCAGGCTCATGGGTGACCTTTGGACAAGGTGGCTTCTTGCTATAGAGAAAGAAGATAAAAGATGATTTTATATAAACAGCTAACTGGTCTACCCGATAGGCATATTCCACATGATAAATTAATACATTGGCATCCTGGGTTTAAATATCATTATTTGCCACTTTTGTTAGAGCAAGTCAGCCTGCCACATTTGGTAGAGTTTGGATTACTAACAAGGTAACACTTCAGAGCTCTCCAGACCACGGGCCACTCCCTGTAGAGGAGCCAATGCCCCCAGGCAGCCAGATGCTACCTGTGTAGACAGGCTTCCCCAGGAGACATATCTGTCTGATTACATCATTCTTTGAAGCAAGACCAGCTCATTTATGACCCCATCAGCCACAGATTAAAATCCACCCTGCTTAACCTTTGTATCTTTCCCATTTGGTAATGTACATAAACCACACCCAATTCTGTACCAGTCTTTTGTCATCTCTTACAACTATAGTGAATCTAATTAAAACATCACCATAACATACAAATGCAAATTTCATGCACAAACTGTGCTCTATTTAGAGAACCAGAAACTTATATTTTAAAGCGTGCTTTCGATTCTAAGTACGATACAAATATGTCTTCTGATTTTGTTGTTAGTAATCAGAAAAGCAAGATAAACTTCGGTAAGGTCCTTACCTCACCAGAGCTCACTGCACCAAACTTCTGAAACAGGCTGTGCATTAGAATCACCTGGCACTTTAAAAAGATGCCTAAGTGACCAGAGCCCACTCCTGGAGACTCAGTAGGTTATTATTTTTTTAACATAAGTCTCCCCAAGTGCATATGTTGTACACCACCACTGGAGAAACTAATATCAATAAAAAAGTAGATAGCTAAACCCGAATATTGCCAGAACAAAGAAACAATTCAAGTGGAGAGAAGAGCTGAGAATTTAATAATGGATTGAATGATGGCTAATGCTAATGAGGATGAGCTTCTCCAGAGGAAGCAGGGCTTTGCTATTCAAACTAAAGATGGGAAGTGTGGTGTAATTATTTAAACCAAATCGAAGACACCCTTCCACTCATTCAGGAGGGCTCCTGTACTGATTAGAGGAGGAAGGTGAACACTGCAGTAAGAGGACTAGAAAATTAACTTGGATAAAGCTGAGGTTGAGTGGTGGGGTATGGGGTGCGGGGAAGAGGAAGCAGCTGAATAAGAGATGGGCCCAGGCTAACCTCAGACACTCAAATCTGAACAGACAGTGGGATTTCAAAGGACCTGCAGTAACAGCGGAACGAGGACCAGGGGTAGGGATGGAAGACAATATGTACACAACATGACATCAAAGAAATATTTTAGGGAGGTTAGGCTTCCCAGTAACTTCTGGAGAAATTTTTTTTTTTTTTTTTTTTTTTTTTTTGCGGTACGCGGGCCTCTCACTGTTGTGGCCTCTCCCGTTGCGGAGCACAGGCTCCGGATGCACAGGCTCAGCGGCCATGGCTCACGGGCCCAGCCGCTCCGTGGCATGTGGGATCTTCCCAGACCGGGGCACGAACCCGTGTCCCCTGCATCGGCAGGCGGACTCTCAACCACTGCGCCACCAGGGAAGCCCTGGAGAAATATTTTTAAATGCACCCTTTCCAGACTATAGAGTTGCTACTATCGTGGGCATATACGTTTTGTTCTGAAAGCAAATAGCAAACACTCAGTAGTTTCTAAGAGAAATGGAAAACAGAAATCATCTAGTTAGAACTAGTTAATAAATTAGCATTCAAAAGTTATATGTCATTCTCTTGTACCTTTCTTAGAGCAAGTCAGCATCCTAGGTCCAATAGTGTTCGGATTAGCAAATCTGATAAAGTTGGCTTAACAAGGTGATCAAACTTCAGAGCTATAAAAATGCTCCCAGGTGGAGTCTTTGCTAATAAAAAATGTTGTATTAAGTGATCACTGATCAAATTTAGATTTAAATGTAAAATTGTCTCCTTCATAAATAATGATAATAAATCTTACTAAATTTTGCATTAATGGATGATAAATTAACACAGATACATATTACCTGCATAAGCCTTTTTTTTCTCCAGGTTTCTCCTTCATTTAACCCCACATCATGGCTAGATGCAGGCCCCCAGGAGAACATTGTAGCCTAAGAGGATATGATTCTGAGTGAATTTTTCCACAATAAAAGCAGAGGCTGCATCAGAACCTATGAAGTTCTCTTTTACACACTTTATTAACACCAGTAATAAAACATCCACAGGTTCACTCATAAACGTGGCATATTCTCCACCCAACCAGCAGTCTCGCCCAGGTTTCAAAGCAGCCCCACAATGACTGCGTTGGAGCTTTCTGTCAGCGGAGGTGACCACAACTCCACGTTCAAAAGAGCATTCACCTGTATACTTAAAGAGAAAAAAAATCCTGCAGCCTGGTAATTTATGTACTTTGGAGTTAATTATTGCCTACTGACTTAACAGCTGTTCTCATCAATCCTGGCCTCAGACAAGATTACAGTATTAGATGTTGTGTGATGATGCATCGGAACCCAGACAGGCTGGGTTATGCAAGCACTTTGAGGGAGCAGCAAACTCTACTGATCAGCTAGTCAAGACCTTTCCCACCACCTTTTCTCCAGGTACCTCCCAATACAGAAGCTAGAAATCTACACAATTATTTTCCCCAGTTCTTGTGTAACTGGAAGTGGCCGAGGAACCAGATGTGAGTGAAGTAACCTTCAGAAGAGAAAGGGCCTCTGTGTCAGCTTTCAATTTCTTAACAAAAAGGAGCAGATGCATTCATGGGAAACTTCCACTTTCCTATCCCATCTACTTGCTTTGAAAGTAGATGGAATGGCTGGATCTGCAGCAGCCTCCATATGACTGTGAGAGAAAAGTCAATGCACTCCTGAAAACATCAGTCCTGATTTCCTTAATCTGCTGAACTAAGGTCTGTAGCCCACTACCTTTGGATGTGTTATTTTTTTGAGGCAAATAAATTCCCATTTATTTAAGCCTCTATAGTCTGATTTTCTCTTTCTTGCAGCCAAATGTAAGGCTGACTCATTTGGTTGGGACAGCCAACTGGGTCAGCAAACACAGCCTTTCCTGTGTTGTAGCATAAGCTTCTGTCACATGTAGTTTTCCGAGTATGTTTGGTGTAAAGCAAATGAGTAAGTTGAGACCATACATAAAAGCCACGTATGGAATGTACTGTAAACAGGATGACAAACCAGTAAGAGAAGGAATTCAGATGGATCTGAGAAAATTAACCTCTTCATGGTGACATATGGGATGACCTAAAGGAGACCTCTTGAAGATAATTATTAAAAGGTAGGGATGAGTTTGCTCCACTTTGAAGGTCTGCAAGTTGAGAGGAGGCAAAGCTGGCCAAACTGGGAAGACATCCTGGTGTGTACCAGCTGGAGGGACTAAGAAAGAGCAGTGGAAACAGAAGACAAATCCTTTCCCTTGAGGAATAGAGTTATAATGGCAGAATAAACTCACAAAAAGAAAACATCAAAGCAGATTTTTTAAGGTACCATTTTTTGATTACAGTGGGTTGAATGGAACCCCCTACTTAAAAAAAAAAAAAGACATGTTCACATAGAACCTGTGAATATGACTACCTGCAAAAAATGAAATCTTTGCAGATGTAACTAAGTTTAGGATCAGAGATAAGTTCATCCTGGATTCGACTGAACCATAAATCCATTGACATGTATCCTACAAGAACAGAAGAAACAGGGAAGATGAGTGAAGACGGCTGTGTGAAGACAGGGGCAGGGATTGGAGGGATGCAGCCATGGTCAAGGAACACATGGGCCACCAGAAGCTGAAGGAGGAAAGGAAGGATCCCCCCCAGAGCTTCCGGAGAGAGTGTGGCTCTTTTGACAACTTGAGTTTGGACTTCTGTTCTCCCAGACTTTGAGAGAATAAATCGAATTTGTTTTAAGTCACTGAGTTTGTAGTAATTTGTTACAGCAGCCCTAGGAAACTCATACTCTGAGGCACACTATATACTTTACTGTTGAGGAAAGATGAGGGAAATGCACTTAAGGCAAAAAAAAAAAAAAAAAAAAAAAAACCTAAAGGAGGAAGAGAAAGAGAGCAGGATTCTTGGAACAGGGTAAGGGAGGAATGATGAAAACTGAGGTTTCTCTTTAGGTCCTGGTGCTGATTGTCCACTTGTTAGATGAATCCTTCTCCCTCAGCAGAAAGCTGTGTTATTTTTATTCTCAAACCCAAAGCTGAGCCTATCTTATGGGACTTTGTTTCGAACATTATGGGACAGAAGTTAAGGGTTTGGGACCGGTGAGCCTTCAGAGTCTGTGCTCATGTCACCTTCCTACAAAAAGCTGAGAGCCCAGACGTTTTGACTGTCCCTCTAACTGAGTTTTGCTCAGCACAGAGGCCTAAGATATAGGTAAGGGTGATGGATTTGGCCTTTGTGAATTTCCTCCACAATTCTTTTTCCATTTCTTTATTCACCATTGTACTAGTTTAAAATTAAACTATTAATAACTTAATATTATACTGGTCTTAAAAAACACTGTCCAAAGGAAAATAGGCAGGACAGGCTCTCTAGGACCAGAGGATCAGGAGAGGAGCAGAGGGCGTCTGCCCACCCACTGGAGCCTGGGAAGGCTGCTGAGCTCCCAGGCCAGGTCCCCTGCCCTCAAAGAGCAGAGGCACGCCTGGGCCCCTTCTATTCCGTTGAGCCTAAGTCCCAGCCCACAGCACTCCCACAGGGCGTTTTCCAGCCTTATGAGGCCTAAGCATAGGCCTCATTCACTGCCTAAACCCCACCCCTGCCTAAGCCCCACCCTCCAGAGCCAGGGCCTTTTCTACCTTTTCTTTCTTTCTTCTCCTCTTTATTACTATCATGGTACTGTTTTACCTTCCAGTTGTTGTTTCATCTATATTTTTATGTTTATATTCTTTCTAACATGGCTTTTAGTTTCCAAGTCTAATTTTATTTTTTACTCTTTGTTATTGCTCTCCTTTTTTTCTTTTTCTTTTCTTTTTCTTTTTTTTTTTTTTTACCATCCCATGCTGCTTGCAGGATTTTGATTCACAAGCCGGGGGTTGGGCTGAAGCTCCTGCAGTGGGAGCTCCAGGTCCGAACCACTGGACTCACAGAGAACCTCAGACCCCAGGGAATATTCATCAGAGTGAGGTCTCCTGGAGGTCCTCATTTCAGCACTAAGACCAAGCTCTACCTAACAGCCTAGAAACTCCAGTGTTGGAAGCCTCAGGCAAAACAACCAGTGAGACAGGAACACAATCCCACCCATCAAAAATTTTAAAAAATGAGACAGCAAAAACATGTCAGAGTTGAAGGAGCAACGTAAAAACCTACAAGATGAAATAAATGAAGAGGAAATAGGCAACCTACCTGAAAAAGAATTCAGAGTAATGATAGTAAAGATGATCCAGAATCTTGAAATAGAATGGAGGCACGGATGGAGAAAATACAAGAATTGTTTAACAAAGATCTAGAAGAACTAAAGAACAAACAAACAGAGATGAACAACACAATAACTGAAGTAAAAAATACACTAGAAGAAATCAATAATGGAATAACTGAGACAGAAGAACGAATAAGTGAGCTGGAAGACAAAATGGTGGAAATAACTGCCGAGGAGCAGAATAAAGAAAAAAGAAAGAAAAGAATTGAAGACAATCTCAGAGACCTCTGGGACAACACTAAATGCACCACCATTTGAATTATAGGGGTCCCAGAAGAAGAAGAGAAAAAGAAAGGTTCTGAGAAAATCTTTGAAGAGATTATAGTGGAAAACTTCCCTAACATGGGAAAGGAAATAGTCACTCAAGTCCAGGAAGCATAGAGAGTCCCATACAGGATAAACCCTAGGAGAAACACATCAAGACACATATTAAGCAAACTAACAAAAATTAAATTAAAAGAAAAAAATATTAAAGCAGCAAGAGAAAAGCAAAAAATAACATACAAAGGAATCCCCATAGGTTATCAGCTTATTTTGCAGCAGAAACTCTGCAGGCCAGAAGGGATTGTCAGGATATACTTAAAGTGATGAAAGAGAAAAACCTTTAACCAAGATTACTCTACCCAGCAAGGATCTCATTCAGATTCGATGGAGTAATCAAAAGCTTTTCAGAAAAGCAAAAGCTATGAGAATTCAGCACCACCAAACCAGCTTTACAATAAATGCTAAAGAAACTTCTCTAGGTGGGAAATGCAAGAGAAGAAAAAGACCCACAAAAGCAAACCCAAAACAATTAAGAAAATGGTAATAGGAACATACATATTGATAATAACCTTGAATGTAAATGGACTAAATGCCCCAACCGAAAAACACAGACTGGCTGAATGGATAAAATAACAAGATCCATATATATGCTGTCAACAAGAGACCCACTTCAGACCTAGGGACACATACAGACGGAAAGTGAGGGGATGGAAAAAGATATTCCATGCAAATGGAAATCAAAAGAACGCTGGAGTAGCAATACTTGTATCGGATAAAATAGACTTTAAAATAAAGACTGTTACAAGATATAAGGAAGGACACTATACAATGATCAAGGGAGCAATCTAAGAAGAAGACATAACAATTATAAATGTTTATGCACCCAACATAGGAGCACCTCAATACATAAGGCAAATGCTAAGAACCATGAAAGAGGAAATAGATAGTAACACAATAACAGGAGGCACTTTAACACCAAACTTACACCAATGGACAGATCATCCAAACAGAAAATAAATAATGAAACAGAAGCTTTAAATGACACAATAGACCAGATAGATTTAATTGATATTTGTAGAAGATTCTACGCAAAAGTGGGAGAATACATTTTCTTCTCAAGTGCACAGAGAACATTCTCCAGGATAGATTACATCTTGGGTCACAAATCAAGCACCGAAAAATTAAGAAAACTGAATTCATATCAAGCATCATTTTTGACCACAATGCTAGGAGACTAGAAATCAATTACAGGAAAAAAAGTGTAAAAAACATAAATCCATGGAGGCTAAACAGTGTGCTACTAAATAACCAAGAGATAACTGAAGAAATCAAAGAAGAAATTTTAAAAATACATAGAAACAAATGACAACGAAAACACAGTGACTCAAAACCTATGGGACACAACAAAAGCAGCTCTAAGAATGAAGTTTATAGCATTTATAGCAATCTCACCTCAAGGAACAAGAAAAATCTCAAATAAACAATCTAACCCTACACCTAAAGCAACTAGAGAAAGAAGAACAAAGAAAACCTAAAATCAGTAGAAGGAAAGAGATCATAAAGATCAGAGCAGAAATAAATGAAATAGAAATGAAGAAAACAATAGCAAAGATCAATAAAACTAAAAGTTCGTTCTTTGAGAAGATAAACAAAATTGATAAACGCTTAGCCAGACTCATCAAGAAAAAAAGGGAGAGGACGCAAATCAATAAAATTGAAACAGGATAAATCACAACTGACACTGCAGAAATAAAAAGGATTATAAGAGACTACTAAAAACAAGTATATGCCAATAAAATGGACAACCATGAAGAAAGGGACAAATTCTTAGAAAGGTACAATTTTCATGACTGAACCCGTAAGAATTAGAAAATATAAACAGACCTAGCAGAAGCAATGAAATTGAAACTGTAATTAAAAATTTTCCAACAAATAAAGTCCAGGGCCAGATCACTTCACAGGCGAATTCTATCAAACATTTAGAGAAGAGCTAACACCAATCCTTCTCAAACTCTTCCAAAAAACTGCAGAGGGAGGAACACTCCTAAATTCATTCTATGAAGCCACCACCACCATGATACCAAAACAGAAAAAGATATGACAAAAAAGAAAATTATATACCAACATCACTGATGCACATAGATGCAAAAATCCTGAACAAAATACTAGCAAACAGAATCCAACAACATATTAAAAGGACCATACACCATGATCAAGTGGGGTTTATCCCAGGAATGCAGGGATTCTTCAATATACACAAATCAATCAATGTGATACACCATATTAACAAATTAAGGAATAAAAACTATATGATCATCTCAATAGATGCAGAAAAGCTTTTGACAAAATTCAATTCATCCCATTTATGATAAAAAGTCCTCAGAAAGTGGGCATAGAGGGAACCTACCTAAACATAATAAAGGTCATATATGACAAACCCACAGCAAACATCATACTCAATGGTGAAACAATGAAAGCATTTCCTCTAAGATCAGGAAAAAGATAAGGATGTCCACTCTTGCCATTTTTATTCAACATAGTTTTGGAAGTCCTAGCCACAGCAATCAGAGAAGAAAAAGAAATAAAAGGAATCCAAATTGGAAAAGAAGAAGTAAAACTGTCACTGTTTGCAGATGACATGATACTACACATAGAAAATCCTAAAGATGTCCCCAGAAAACTACTAGAACTAATCAATGAATTTGGTAAGGTTGCACTATACAAAATTAATGCACAGAAATCTCTTGCATTCCTGCACACTAATGATGGAAAATCTGAAAGAGAAATTAAGGAAACAATCCCATTTACCATCCCAGCAAAAAGAATAAAATACTTAGGAATAAACCTACCTAAGGAGGTGAAAGACTTATACTCAGAAAACTATAAAACACTGATGAAAGAAATCAAAGATGACATAAACAGATGGAGAAATATACCATGTTCTTGGATTGGAAGAATCAGTATTGTGAAAATGACTATACTACCCAAAGAAATCTACAGATTCAATGTAACCCCTATCAAAATACCAATGGCATTCTTCATAGAATTAGAACAAAAAATTTTACAATTCGTATGGAAACACAAAAGACCCTGAATAGTCAAAGCAATCGAGAAAGAAAAATCGAGAAAGAATTACAACAAAAAATTTTACAATTTGTATGGAAACACAAAAGACCCTGAATAGTCAAAGCAATCGAGAAAGAAAAACAGAGCTGGAGGAATCAGGCTCCCTGACTTCAAACTATACTACAAACCTACAGTAATCAAGACAGTATGGTACTGGCACAAAAACAGAAATATAGATCATTGGTACAGGATAGAAAGTCCAGAGATAAACCCACGCACATATGGTCAACTAATTTATGACAAAGGAGGCAAAAACATACAATGGAGAAGACAGCCTCTTCAATAAGTTTTGCTGGGAAAACTGGGCAGCTGCATGTAAAAGAATGAAATCAGAACACTCCCTAACACCATACATAAAAATAAACTCCAAATGGATTAAAGACATAAATGTAAGACTGGACACTATAAAACTTTTAGAGGAAAACATAGGAAAAACACTCTTTGACATAAACCACAGAAAGACCTTTTTTGACCCACCTCCTAGAGTAATGAAATGAAAACAAAAATATACAAATGGGACCTAATAAAACTTAAAAAGCTTTTGCACAGCAAAGGAAACATAAACAAGACGAAAAGACAACCCTCAGAATGGGAGAAAATATTTGCAAATGAAACAACGGACAAAGGATTAATCTTTAAAATATACAAACAGCTCATGGAGCTCAAGACCAAAAAAACAAACAAGCCAATTAAAAAATGGGTGGAAGATGTAAATAGACATTCCACCAAAGAAGACATACAGATGGCCAAGAGGCACATGAAAAGCTGCTCAACATCACTAGTTATTAGAGAAATGCAAATCAAAACTACATTAAGGTATCACCTCACACCAGTCAGAATGGCCATTGTCAAAAAATCTAGAAACAATAAATGCTGGAGAGGGTGTGGTGAATAGGGAACCCTCCTGCACTGTTGGTGGGAATGTAAATTGATACAACCACTATAGAAAACAGTATGGAGGTTCCTTAAAAAACTAAAAATAGAACTACCATATGACACAGGAATCCCACTACTGGGCATATACCCAGAGAAAACCATAATTCAACAAGAGACATGTACCACAATGTTTATTGCAGCACTATTTACAATAGCTAAGACATGGAAGCAACCTAAGTGTCCATCAACTGATGAATGGATAAAGAAGATGTGGCACATATATACAATGGAATATTACTCAGATATATAAAGAAATGAAACTGAGTTATTTGTAGTGACGTGTTTGGACCTAGAGTCTGTTATACAGAGTGAAGTAAGTCAGAAAGAGTAAAACAAGCACCATATGCTAACGCATATATATGGAATTAAAAAAAAAAAAACGGTACTGATGAACCTAGTGACAGGGCAGGAATAAAGATGCAGACATAGAGAATGGACTTGAGGACACCGGGAGGGGAGGGGGAAGCTGGGATGAAGTGAGAGAGTGGCATGGACATATATACACTACCAAATGTAAAATAGATAGCTAGTGGGAAGCAGCCGCATAGCACAGGGAGACCAGCTTGGCACTTTGCGACCGCCTAAAGGGGTGGGACAGGGAGGGTGGTAGGGAGGCTCAAGAGGAAGGGAATATGGGGATATATGTATACGTACAGGTGGTTCAATTTGTTGTACAACAGAAACTAACAGCACTGTGAAGCAATTATACTCCAATAAAGATGTATATATAAAAAAAGACACTATAGCAGAATTAAAAGAAAAAAAAACAAAAAGAAAAATAAACTGGATCAGGAGCTGAGAGGACAGTGAAGGGGTTTCTGATCTTAGGTTCTGAGCAAAGGCTTTGACCACGTGGCTCTGTCCTTCACCTTGGGAAAGGTGGGGTCGTGCCGGCTGTCCTGGATCTCAATTCCCTCATTACTCACTAAAGCCTTTGGAACCTGCCTAGAGGCTTCCATGGCACCAACTTTATTTGTGACTCTGATATTTCAGTACTCATGGACAGGACTTATCCGACAATACTTGGACATTTGATGTTGGGCCAGTGGCCTTCACTCCAATCACCATGCCCATGACCTTGAACTTTCTGATCACATGAACCATTCCATCCCAGAAATATCAAACTCACTGCCCATCCCTTCTTCCCTGCCAGCTTCCTACAGCCTCACCTTGACCATCACTTGGCCCTCACTCCTGGCCCTGCCTTTTCTGCTCATCTCTTGGTTTACTTGCTGGCATTGCTTCCTTCTCTGGAGAGCTGGGAATTTACCACAGATGATCTGAGCTTTCCCCTTGCCGGCCTCCTTGTAACCACATCTGCTGTGCCTAGCCAGTCATGAAGCACAGATTGACACTGTCTGTCTTTCCCACCCTGATGCCAAAGCACACAATTCCAGAGAATTCCCCATAGATGTAAGATTGAGACAGCTATACACTTGTGGTCTCCAATCTTGGGGCACTACCAAAAGGTCACCTCAATACAACTTAGCTATCGCTTCCATCTTTCTCCAGGACCATTTCCAAACTTTGACACTCTCTTTATCTCCTTCCCACTGAGCCCTTGCCTTCATGCTCCAAAAGCCAGTCTGCTCTCTATTTCAAAAGAAAACGGAGGTCCTCCTTCACTCCCACATCGTATGACCCCAGTTTACACCCACACCCATGTTTACATGGGTTTCTCCGGTCAGAGATGTCCCTTCAGTTCAAGGACAACCTCTCCACCTTGACCCCAAACTCTCCTCTGGGGCCTCACTGCAGCTACCAGACCTTCCATCCCCTCCCACTGACTCTGTCACTAAAGGGAACGCTTGTATTTCTCTAGGTCCTGCCCATCCTTTCTCTTTTTAGCTCTACCAAGCTTCTTGGAAGATAAGTGAGTCCCAAACTTGGGTAGGCGTCGAAGATTCCTCGAGAAGCTTTTATGGATCCCTTGGGCGCATCCCACACAGACCAGCGAATCAGCATCTTTAGGAGAATGCCGCAAGAACCTATTTGCAAACGTCTTTCTATTCTCTCCTTTTCTGATGTTCCTCTCTGGCCTCTGCTCCCCCAATTCTCTATACCTTGGTGCTCTCCCTCTCCACGGTCTCAGTTCACTCTCACAAGATTCAAACTAAGTGACCACGTCGGCTCCCAGGGTTGACACAATCCCCTGCAGTGCGGCATCTCTCTGATCGACCTGGGTCTCCAGCCTGACTCCCCTTGCAGGATTCAGCCCGTCACAGCCAGCTGCCTGGCACACACCTCCACCTGATGGACCCTCAAGCACAGTCCAAGATCTGGCCAAAAGGAATTCCCCATATTCCATCCCTAAAGTCATCCACCCTCCACCTTCTCTATCCATTTGGTGTCACTGCCCACAACCTGATCATCCAGACCAGCAACAGGACACCATTCCTTACTGTGTACTTTCCCCACACATCTGATGTTCATTAATCTCTGACGACTTTACTTGTTAAATATCTCTTGAATCTGTGCCTTCCCCATTTCCATTCTCCCTTGTGTTCTGTTCCTCTATCAAGTCTGGACTCTTGCCACAAACTTCAGTTGGCCTCTCTGCCTTTGGGCTGTCCCTATTCAAATGTAGCTGGCAGAAACCACTTAAAGGTGATATAGATGAAGTCTAGTTGCCTGCTCCAGCCATCACAGGTGGGTGATGCTGGGGCAATGGGCACCTCCCAGGTCTCAGCAGTTCACACCCTAAATGTCCATTTCTGCCTCAAGCTTGAAGGCCACCAGGGGTCAGCAGACGGATGAGGACCCAGGCTAACACGGGCTTCACCTCACCGTGGGCGTCCACAGTTACCGTGGCAGAGAGAAGACAATGGCACAGAGGCTCCTCTGGGAGATGCCATACATCTCTGCTACGCACTTCAGCAAGTCCCCTGAGCTCAAGGAGAAGGAAAGTGCAAGTTTATCATGTGCCTCTGGGAGTGCACAACTCAAATCCCCACCACCAGCACTGGGCAGGCCTCTGCCCAAACCTCTCCACGACCTAGAGCTTTGTCTGCAAACTTCACTATGCATAAAGAAGATCAAGTATGCACATTTAAAATACGAAATTCCAGGACCCACCTCCAGAAAATTCTGATGAGTTTGGAATGTGGCCCAGGAATCTACATTTTAACAGACTTCCAAGGTGATTATCTTGCTGTGGTCCATGTGCAATACTTTAAACACTGTCTTACAAGATCAAGTGTGAGCTTCTTAAAATAGCATAAGATGTCCTTGATGCTGGGAACTCAGGCTGTCTCTGGAAGCCCACTGATGCTCCTGCCCCACCCTGGAGCCACCTTGCTTCTCGAGGTGAGGCCACCTCACCCCAAGATTCTGGCCACTAGTCTTTGCTCGCTGTCTCTGCTCCATGCTCACCCTCTCCTTCCTAGTGTTTGGCCTGGTCAACTCCTCAGTGACCCCAGGACCCAGCCCTGGTGGCACTGGAAGAGGAAGCCTTTTCAGCTCCCATCTCAGCCCTGGCCGGGTCAGGCAGCCTCTCCTGTACTTGACCACCCCGTGTGTGTTGCTTATCTTGTGCTGAAGCAACTTGGGCAGGATTACCTACTTCTGAGGATATTCTTTCATTAGACTTTGCAACTAAGAGCAATGACTATTCCACCACCCAGTAGAATGCAAGGCAGACAGGGTGTTCCACTCATGATGGCTGGATGTGTCAATGAGAATAAAGAACAAATGGATGGATGGATGGACGGTCTATTCCAGCGCCATGTTTCTATTGCATATCTCATTCCTGTTCCATTGCTCCCAAGGGAAAACAAGTATTGACTTCGGAAGGTCGAGGGCAGGAGGCAGAAGGGCCAGGACTGGGAACCCTGGTGGTTCGTGCACTGCTCACCATGGCTTTGAAACCTCTGGATTGCTAAGGGGGCCCCAGTGCGCAGCCCGAGGGCATGGGCTTCACAAAGGGGGCTCTGTGCAGGAGCCACGGAAGCTGCCCAAATGTTTGCTTTGAATCCGGCCCAAGCCACAGCCCTAGCCTCCCCCCAGCCCCTGCCTCCTTCTCCTTGCCTTCAGGCAGACACCAGAAATAGCAACTGACGGAGGAAGGGAGGAACCAGAGAAAGCCTAATATTGTTTCCTTGCCCTTCAGACAGTTAAATAAAAGATCAAGATAAATAGAGATTCTGGATTGCGCTCCCCGTACAGCTCTGGCCTGAGACAAGTCTTCTGGGCTTGGCTCTTGGAGGAGCTCAAAAACTAGCTCCCAGAGCAGCTTCCTCCATTCACTTGTTTTTCCTTGAATTCACTTTCCTTGCTTATGTGAAATTTGTGTAACTTGGTGTATTATTTCTATGTAGCCCATCTTAATGCGTCTTTGAAACACAATGAGGACTGTTTAAAAAAAAAAAAAAAGCATGACTCCAATTCACTGACTCGGTAGAGGCCATAACATCAGGGATACATTGTCTCTGACACTGAATTCTGTGAGTACTAGTTAATGATAATAATAATAATAACAATAACAACTGTGGCTGCAACACGAGCTGACGTATACCCAGCACCTACTGTGGGCTGGGCACTGTTTCAAGCAGAACCTAGTTATGAATTCATTTAATGGCTTTAACTCCCCATTTAATAGATGGAGATGCAGGGATAAGAGAGAGGAGGAGACTTACCCCTGATCCCCTGAAAACCCAGTGGCCTGAGCACAGAGCCTGCCAGCCCAGCCAGTGCACTCATTTGCCTCAGATGCACAAGTCACAGAATTTATTTTTTTTAATTTATTTATATTTTTAGTTGAAGTATAGTTGATTTGCAATCAACTATACTTGTGTTCGTTTCTGGTGTACAGCAAAGTGACTAAGTTTTTTTTTATATATATATACACACACACAGTTTTTTTCATACACACACACACATACACACACACATATATATATATATACACACATACATATATATACATATATATACTTTTTCATATTCTTTTCCATTGTGGTTTATTACAGGATAATGAAAGTAGTTCCCTGTGCTCTACAGTAGGACCTGTTGTTTATCCATTCTATATATAATAGTTTACATCTGCTAATCCCAAACTCCCAGTCCATCCCTCCCACACCCCTCCCCCTTGGCAACCACAAGTCTGTTCTCTATTTCTGTGAGTCTGTTTCTGTTTCATACATAAATTCATGTGTGTCATATTTTAGATTTCACATTTAAGTGATATCATATGGTATTTGTTTTTCTCTTTCTGACTTACTTTGCTTAGTATGAGCATCTCTAGGTGCATCCATGTTGCTACAAATGGCATTATTTCATTCTTTCTGATGGCTGAGCAATATTCCATTGTGTATATGTACCACATCTTCTTTACCCATTCATCTGTCAATGGACATTTAGGTTGTTTCCATGTCTTGGCTCTTGTGAATAGTGCTGCTATGAACACTGGGGTGCATGTATCTTTTTGAATTATAGCTTTGTCCAGATATATGCCCAGGAGTGGGATTGCTGGATCATATGGCAACTCTATTTTTAGTTTTGTGAGGAACTTCCATATTGTTCTCCATAGCAGCTGCACCAATTTAACAGAATTCATTTTTATGATAACATTTTAGATTTGTTGTTGTTGCTCACATGCTCTCAAGTAGCCAGAAGACAGTTCCTTTGGTCAGTTTCAGTCAACCAATCATCAGGTAAGTGGATCACTTACCAATCATGCTGTTAGTGAGGGAACGAGGGGCTATTTATTAGCATGAACTTGGAGCTCCGTGTTGACTTGGGTTCCTATGCCCCACACATGGGCTAAATCAAATGGTAGGGCATTTGATTATCATGGAAATGTATCCACTGGCAAGGCTGCTGTTGTGTGCCTCAGGTTATTGGAGAAAGAGACATTTAAAAACTTACAGTCCACTTCCTGCAAAAGGAACTATGAGATACAGGTTACCAAACATGAAAGCATGCGAGGGATGTAAAATATACAAACGTATGTAATATAAATATATTTTACATATAAATACATTGAGAAGCAAGTAAAGGAATATATGGCTGCAGAATAACACCTACTGAGAATTTTCTGGATACATACATATCTCCAGATATATATCATATATATAATTTTTTTCGCCCTGTGGAGAAAGCAAAGGGGGTCTACTAAGTCTGACAGTGCTGGTAGACATAGGGGTCACCCTTTCACTCCCCCACTCCCTTAGCCTGAAGAGGAGGGGATCCCCCCCACCGCCAAGCAGGGCTGGGACCCTCGCAGGGGCATCTTCCTGGGAAGGCTTCTGGAGAGAGTGTGGCCCCCAGACTCTGAGAACACTACGAAAGGACTATTTCTAAAACATCACCATATAAAATTTCTGGTATGTCTACATAATTTGCTAGTATTTAAAAATTAAGTCACTCGCCAGACTCACAGACATAGAAAATAAACTTGTGGTTACCAAAGACAAGAGAGAAGGGGTAAGGGACAAATTAGGGGTATAGGATTAACAGATATAAACTATTATATATAAAATAGATAAGCAACCAGGATTGACTGTATAGCACAGGGAATTATGCCCTTTATCTTGTCATAGCCTATAATGAATATAATCTGCAAAAATACTCAATCATGATGCCGGACACCTGAAACTAACACAATACTGTAAATCAACTATACTTCAATTAAAACACATTTTTAAATAAAAAGCAAAACAAAACCCACCTAACTGTTTGGATATGCATAGTCTTCACAGATACTGCTCATGGCAAATGTCCTTCATTAGCAATTTAAAAGAAAGAATACTTCTGAAACAGAAATGAAGTCATTTGTAACTTAGAGACACCCAGAGCTCAGGAGAGGCCACTTACACTTTTTTTTTAAATTTTTTTTATTAGTTTCTGCTTTATAACAAAGTGAATCAGTCATACATATACATCTGTTCCCACATCCCTTCCCTCATGCATCTCCCTCCCTCCCACCCTCCCCATCCCACCCCTCCAGGCGGTCACAAAGCACCGAGCTGATCTCCCCGAGCTCTGCGGCTGCTTCCCACTATCTATCTACCTCACGTTTGGTAGTGTATACATGTCCATGCCTCTCTTTCGCTTTGTCACAGCTTACCCTTCCCCCTCCCCATATCCTCAAGTCCATTCTCAAGTAGGTCTGTGTCTTTTGTTTGTGAACATTAGACAGGTACCTTCGCCTCCAACAGGAGGATATGTGGGAGGACAGTAACAGACTGCTCTTTCCTTGGGGTTCACGCTGTTATTTACAAAGCCAGGAACTGAAAACATTTCATGCATGTTTGGAAAAAGCCAATTTAAATGCTCCTAAATATTTCTGAGGTTTAGGAGATTGACGTAAAGAACTTAAATAAAGAGTTATGGGAAATGGTTCTCTAAAATAATAAACTACAATTATTAAAATAATAAATGCTTGAAAATTAGCAATGACAATGGTCAATAAGGAATGTGCTGCTCACTAAAAAAGTCAAGGTAATATTCTCCATTCTTTAAGAATAGCACTGTGGTTTTTCAATTGACTCCTAATTTCTTTTTGAGAGCTTGCACTAGGGTATGAGCAGGGGTTCGGGTGCTTGCTGCAATGTGCTCATTATAAGGAGACGATTATAATTAGATAATGAACAAAACCACTATCCCTTGTAAACCACTTTGCCTTGAAGGACAAAGAAAATAGATTAAAAGGGAGGGGAAAAAAGGCAAACCAATTTAGAATGATCTACCAAAGTCTCCAATAATTGGTTAAGAGAAGCAGTCAGGGCACCAACAGATAGCGTTTAGCAGGCTCTGGATTCTGTCCATAGAAAGTGGCCTTGAGGCGCCCTCTTCCTTAGACTGTCTTCCTTCCTGCTGTGAAACCAGGCTTGTGACGTTGACCACAGAGAGTCAAGGGGCTTCTCTTTTTATAAGAGTTTTGGATTGTTTTCTTTAATAACTTTAAGTAGTTTCTTTGAAGTGAAGGTTTCACAAATATAGAAAATCCATCATCTTGGTGCAGTTTTGTTCACCGGGTCACTTATTCATTAAACATTTTACTGAAAACAAGACAGACAAATGCCCTCCTGCACACTTACATTCTGCCTGGGGACAAGGACAGCAACTGTGTAAACTCATTAATTGTCAATAGTTAATTACAAGCTGCAGAGTACAAAGAAGGGAAGTGCTGTGACAGGACCACACAAGAGCTCCTGGCTGCTTACAGAGAAAGGTAAGGGACATTGGAGGAAAATAATGATTATCATTCTAAAAACTAGAAAGGGTCTGGGGGTCCTCCCCCAGGAGGCTTCTCCCTCACGAGGCTTCACCCAAGACTTCTCCCCCAGGAGGCTCCTCCCCCAGGAGGCTCCTCCCCCAGGAGGCTCCTCCCCAGGAAGCTCCACCCTCATGAAGCTCCTCCCCAGGAGGCTCCACCCTCATGAGGCTCCTCCCCCCACAAGGCTCACTCTCATGTTATTTGAGTTTTTACTTTTGCTTTACTTCAAAAGGTGGGCCAGGCATTCCTCTGGCCCAACATTCTCCAGTCCTTGGAGTCCAACATGCTGCCACCGATCGTCTCATTCTCCACATCTGACTGATGGGTTATCTGGACTGGTCAACCACCGGCAAGTATCCCACACTGGCCACCTCATACCACTTCCATGGCTAGTGCCCAGGTCCCACGCCTCCGCCCCTCTCACCTCTGCACAGGCCTCTATCTCACGACTCTACCCTCCTCTCCATCTGTCGCCTCTCAGCACAGCAGCCACTAACTCTGAATGAAAGTTAGATCAGTCATTCATTTACTCATGTTGCTCTTGTGTCTTCTCAAATCACCTGAGAGCAAAGTCAGTGCCCTTGACATTGTCTCCCGAGCCTATGTGGTCCACCCATACCGCCTGTCCAATCCCACTGCTTTCGTGCTTTGCTCCACATGCTGGCTTCCCTGAATCTAGAACTCTCTTAACCCACACGTCCACATCCTTTGATCTCTCTCAAATGACATTTCATCAGTGAAGCCTTCTCTGACCAGCTTATTCCAAGTAACAATACCTCCCCCCCCAGCACTGGAAAGCTTTTTTCTGCTTTATTTTTATCCATTCAATTATCACACTCTGCCGTATTATATGTATATATTTTTACAGGTTTGCTTATTGTCTCATCTTCCCCTAACTAGAATGCAAATGTCATGTAGTCAGGGTTTTTATTATTTGTGTTCACTGCTTTCCCCAGCTTCTAGGAAAGGTGCCTGTGACTAATTAATCCATGTTGAATGGATGTCTTGAATAGATGTGCATCTGTTTGGGTCGGTTTGCCATAAGTAGAACAATTCCACTCTCCTCTTTTGAAGTGAGTTTTAACAGCTTTTTTTTTTTTTTTCACTTTACTCATCCCATCTCTTCTTTCTTTCTCATCCACTCCTTCCTCCTTGGCAAGACAGAGTCCTGGGGAGGAAGAGAGGAGTGACTATACTCATCAGGGTTAGTGGAGAAAGACACAACGCCACACTCTGCCTTCTCCATGTGCAGGTGACCCTGGCCCAGGTCAACCAAACACCTTATTTTATTAAACCCCCTGCAAGACAATTTCACTTTCTTGAGAAGCAGCCCCAATTCATTGGATAGTTTCACATGTTATGATAAAATAATTTTCATTGAGCTCATGAGACAAGGAACTTCTTTGGGCTGAATACTTAACTGTTCAATATTGGAAAATTTTACACATGAAAAGTAACTTTTGGTAAGATTCCAAAAGTGCTTGGAAAAGACGGTTGATGGGAAAGCATTATCTGTGGAATATTTGTCACAGTATATCACTGGAGAAAATAACTCTTATACTGGAATTTTTATATCCAAAACATCAACTTATGGATGGACCTAATACCTCTCAATGAGTGCTTTTGGACCTTCAAGCACATATTTCACAGATGCACCTCGTGGTTTTTAATGCAAATTTTGCACCTTCTTCAGAGCAATAAAAATCAGGAAGTCCTCCTCTGATAGCAGGCAGGCTTCTGGACACCAGGAAGTTTTAACCATTCTGTCCTAGAGCATCTCTCTGCCTTGAGGTTCCCAGTACCACCTCTTGGTCTTGGTGCTCCGGGATTATTAGGTTCATGGTCCATGCAATTCAATCCCAGCCCTACACCCCTTAGCATGTGGTCAGATGATTCCCACACTTTATGGAAAGAAAGGCTTTACTTTAACAGTAGGTAGACATTGCTGATAAGACCGACCCTCTTTTGTGTATGAATAACAACTCTTTGATTTTATTAATAACAGTCAGGGTCAAGATGAATGCTGCCCTCGAATGTAATAAATGAGCAAGAATGCTTATCCCCAAGGGGAGCTGCTGCGGGTCCCCAAACCTACCCCACACGAATCCTAATCAGCCTGCACTTTATCTTACAGATAGAAAAAAGGCTTAGTGCTAGTAATATCTAACTATGAAACATAAGTAAGATAAAACCTCAAGCTATGTATTCTATCTCACATAACATGATAAATCAAAACTTACCAAGAGGACTTCTCTCTTCCATTAAGTTCGGCGTTCTAAAGGAAATAAGTTATACTTTGCTACTATTTTATTGAGTGGAGGTGTGTTTAGTGTTCTACATAATTACAACAGGATATTCTTGCAACTGCCTGTTCCCAGATGAAGCCCAGAATTTTTGCTCAAATTTATTTCATTCCAAGACTTCCCTCGTTCAGGATGTTCCTTTATTTTTTTTTATTTTTTGAACTTTTTATTTGGAAATAATTTTATTACAGAAATGCTCTATGAATAGTACAAGGAACACACATATACTCTTTACCCAGATTCTCTCTGTTTCCCTCCTTCTCTCCCTTTTCATATATGTATACATATATGTATATAAGGAGATACATATATATGCATATACATATTTTTCTGAATTTTTAAGAATAAGTTGTATATGCCTGAAGATAAGAATATTCTCTTACATAGCCACAGTACAGACTACAGTTTTTAACATTGACTTTCTCCTTAAGTTAAAAACGAATACATTTAAATCTGTATTTCTAGGTCTCACTTTTATTTTATTTTATTTTTTAACATCTTTATTAGACTATAATTGCTTTACAATGGTTTGTTAGTTTCTGCTTCATAACAAAGTGAATCAGTTATACATATACATATGTCCCCATTTCTCTTCCCTCTTGCATCTTGGTCCCTCCCACGTTCCCTATCCCACCCCTCTAGGTGGTCACAAAGCATGAAGCTGATCTCCCTGTGCTATGTGGCTGCTTCCCACTAGCTATCTATTTTACGTTTGGTAGTGTATATAGGTCCATGCCACTCTCTCACTTCATCCCAGTTTACCCTTCCCCTTCCACGTATCCTCAAGCCCCTTGTCTAGTAGGTCTGAATCTTTATTCCCGTCTTGCCACTAGGTTCTTCTGACCAATATTTTTTCTTTTGTTTAGATTCCATATATATATGTGTTAGTGTACAGTATTTGTTTTTCTAACTTGTTTCACTCTGTATGACAGTCTCTAAGTCCATCCACCTCACTACATATAACTCCATTTCATTCCTTTTAATGGCTGAGTAGTATTCCATTGTACATATATGCCACATCTTCTTTATCCATTCATCTGTTGATGGACACTTAGGTTGCTTCCATGTCCTGGCTATTGTAAATAGAGCTGCAATTAACAGTTTGGTACACGACACTTTCAATTATGGTTTTCTCAGGGTATATGCCCAGTAGTGGGATTGCTGCATTGTATGATAGTTCTATTTTCAGTGTCTTAAGGAACCTCCATACTGTTCTCCATAGTGTCTGTATCAATTTACATTCCCACTAACAGTGCGAGAGGGTTCCCTTTTCTCCACACCCTCTCCAGCATTTATTGTTTGTAGATTTTTTGATGATGGCCACTCTGACCGGTGTGAGATGATACCTCACTGTAGTTTTGATTTGCATTTCTATAATGATTAATGATGTTGAGCATTCTTTCATGCATTTGTTGGCAATCTGTATATCTTCTTTGGAGAAATGTTTATTTAGGTCTTCTGCCCATTTATGGATTGGCTTGTTTGTTTTTTTGTTATTGAGCTGCATGAGCTGCTTGTAAATTTTGGAGATTAATCCTTTGTCAGTTGCTTCATTTGCAAATATTTTCTCCCATTCTGAGGGTTGTCTTTTCGTCTTGTTTATGGTTTCCTTTGCTGTGCAAAAGCTTTTAAGTTTCATTAGATCCCATTTATTTACTTTTGTTTTTATTTCCATATCTCTAGGAGGTGGATCAAAAAGAGTCTTGCTGTAATTTATGTCATAGAGTGTTCTGCTAGGTATTCCTCTAAGAGTTTGATGGTGTCTGGCCTTACATTTAGGTATTTAATCCATTTTTAGTACATTTTTGTGTATGGTGTTATGGAGTGTTCTAATTTCATTCTTTTAAATGTAGCTGTCCAGTTTTCCCAGCACCATTTATTGAAGAGGCTGTCTTTTCTCCACTGTATATTCTTGCCTCCTTTATCAGACATAGGGTGACCATATGCCCGTGGGTATATCTCTGGGCTTTCTATCCTGTTCCATTGATCTACATTTCTGTTTTTGTGCCAGTACCATACTGCCTTGATTACTATAGCTTTGTAGTATAGTCTGAAGTCAGGAAGCCTGATTCCTCAAGCTCCATTTTTCTTTCTCAAGATTGCTTTGGCTATTCAGGGTCTTTTTTGTTTCCATACAAATTGTGAAATTTTTTGTTCTAGTTCTGTGAAAAATGCCATTGGTAGTTTGATAGGGGTTGCATTGAATCTGTTGATTGCTTTGGGTAGTACAGTCATTTTCACAATGTTGATTCTACTAATCCAAGAACATGGTATATCTCTCCGTCTATTTGTATCATCTTTAATTTCTTTCATCAGTGTCTTATAATTTTCCAAATACAGGTCTTTTGTCTCCTTAGGTAGGTTTACTCCTAGATATTTTACTATTTTTGTTGCAGTGGTAAATGGGAGTGTTTTATTAATTTCACTTTCAGATTTTTCATCATTAGTGTGTAGGAATGCAAGAGATTTCTGTGCATTAATTTTGTATCCTGCTAGTTTACCAAACTCATTGATTAGCTCTAGTAGTTTTCTGGTAGCATCTTTAGGATTCTCTATGTATAGTATCATGTCATCTGCAAACAGTGACAGCTTTACTTCTTCTTTTCCGATTTGGATTCCTTTTATTTCCTTTTCTTCTCTGATTTCTGTGGCTACAGCTTCCAAAACTATGTTGAATAATAGTGGTGAGAGTGGGCAACCTTGTCTTGTTCCTGATATTAATAGAAATGGTTTCAGTTTTTCAGCATTGAGGATGATGTTGGCTGTGGGTTTGTCATATATGGCCTTTATTATGTTGAGGAAAGTTCCCTCTATGCCTACTTTCTGGAACGTTTTTATCATAAATGGGTTTTGAGTTTTGTTGAAAGCTTTCTTTGCATGTATTGAGATGGTCATATTGTTTTTCTCCTTCAATTTGTTAATATGGTGTATCACGTTGATTGATTTGTGTATATTGAAGATTCCTTGCAATCCTGGGATAAACCTGTTGATCATAGTGTATGATCTTTTTTTTTTTTTTTTTTTTTTTTTTTTTTGCGGTATGCAGGCCTCCCACCATTGTGGCCTCTCCCATTGCGGAGCACAGGCTCCGGACGCGCAGGCTTAGCAGCCATGGCTCACGGGCCCAGCCACTCCGTGGCATGTGGGATCTTCCCGGACCGGGACACAAACCCGTGTCCCCTGCATCGGCAGGCAGACTCTCAACCACTGTACCACCAGGGAAGCCCATGTATGATCCTTTTAATGCGCTGTTGGATTCTGTTTGCTAGTGTTTTGTTGAGAATTTTTGCATCTATGTTCCCCATTGATATTGGCCTGTAGTTTTCTTTCCTTGTGACATCTTTGTCTGGTTTTGGTATCAGATTGATGGTGTCCTCGTAGAATGAGCTTGGGAGTGTTCCTCCCTCTGCTATATTTTGGAAGAGTTTAAGAATGATAGGTGTTAGCTCTTCTCTAAATGTTTGATAGAATTTGCATGTGAAGCCATCTGGTCCTGGGCTTTTGTTTGTTGGAAGATTTTTAATCACAGCTTCAATTTCAGTGCTTGTGATTGGTCTGTTCATATTTTCTATCTTCCTGGTTCACTCTCGTAAAGTTGTGCATTTCTAAGAATTTGTCCATTTCTTCCAGGTTGTCCATTTTATTGGCATAGAGTTGCTTGTAGTAATCTCTCATGATCCTTTGCATTTCTGCAGTGTCAGTTGTTACTTCTCCTTTTTCATTTCTAATTCTATTGATTTGAGTCTTCTCCCTTTTTCTCTTGATAAATCTGGCTAATGGTTTATCGATTTTGTTTATCTTCTCAAAGAACCAGCTTTTAGTTTTATTGATCTTTGCTATCGTTTCTTTCATTTCTTTTTCATTTATTTCTGATCCGATCTTTATGATTTCTTTCCTTCTGCTAATTTTGTTTTTTTTGTTCTTTCTTTTTTTGTTCTTTCTCTAATTGCTTTAGGTGTAAGGTTAGGTTGTTTATTTGAGCTGTTTCTTGCTTCTTAAGGTAGGCTTGTATAGCTATAAAATTCCCTCTTACAACTGCTTTTGCTGCATCCCATAGGTTTTGGGTTGTTGTGTTTGCATTATCATTTGTTTCTAGGTATTTTTTGATTTCCTCTTTGATTTCTTCAGTGATCTCTTGGTTATTACGTGCTGTGTTGTTTAGCCTCCATGTGTTTGTATTTCTTACAGATTTTTCCTGTGATTGATAACTAGTCTCATAGCATTGTGGTTGGAAAAGATACTTGATACGATTTCAATTTTCTTAAATTTACCAAGGCTTGATTTGTGACCCAAGATATGATCTCTCCTGGAGAATGTTCCATGAGCACTTGACAAGAATGTGTATTCTGTTTTTTATGGATGGAATGCCATATAAATATCAATTAAGTCCATCTTGTTTAATGTATCATTTAAAGCTTGTGTTTCCTTATTTATTTTCATTTTGGATGATTGGTGAAAGTGGGATGTTAAAATCCCCTACTATGATTGTGTTACTGTCAATTTCCCCTTTTATGACTGTTAGTATTTGACTTATGTATTGAGGTGCTCCTATGTTGGGTGCATAAATATTTACAATTGTTATATTTTCTTCTTGGATTGATCCCTTGATCATTATGTAGTGTCCTTCTTTGTATTCTGTAATAGTCTTTGTTTTAAAGTCTATTTTGTCTGATATGAGAATTGTTCCTCCAGCCTTCTTTTGAATTCCATTTGAATGGAATATCTTTTTCCATCCCCTCACTTTCAGTCTGCATGTGTCCCTAGGTCTGAAGTGAGTCTCTTGTAGACCGCATATATATGGGTCTTATTTTTGTATCCATTCAGCCAGTCTATGTCTTTTGGTGGGAGCATTTAATTCAGTTACATTTAAGGTATTATTGATATGTATGTTCCTATTACCTTTTTCTCAATTGTTTTGGGTTTATTATTGTAGGTCTTTTCCTTCTCTTGTGTTTCTTGCCTAGAGGAGTTCCGTTAGCATTTGTTGTAAAGCTGGTTTGTTGGTGCTGAATTCTCTTAGCTTTTGTTAGTCTGTAAAGCTTTTAATTTCTCCATCAAATCTGAATGAGATCCTTGCTGGGTAGAGTAATCTTGGTTGTAGGTTTTTCTCCTTCATTGCTTTAAATATGTGCTGCCACTCCCTTCTGGCTTGCAGAGTTTATGCTGAAAGATCAGTTGTTAACCTTATGGGGATTCCCTTGTGTGTTATTTGTTGTTTTTCCCTTGCTGCTTTTAATATTTGTTCTTTGTATTTAATTTTTGCTAGTTTGATTACTATGTGTCTTGGCATGTTTCTGCTTGGATTTATCCTGTATGGGACTCTCTGTGCTTTCTGGACTTGATTAACTATTTCCTTTCCCATATTAGCAAAGTTTTCAACTATAATCTCTTCAAATATTTTCTCAGTCCCTTTCATAGTCTCTTCTTCTTCTGGGACCCCTATAATTCGAATGTTGGTGCATTTAACATTGTCCCAGAGGTCTCTGAGACTTTCCTCAATTCTTTTCATTCTTTTTTTCTTTATTCTGCTCTGCAGTACTTATTTCCACTATTTTATCTTCCAGGTCACTTATCTGTTCTCCTGCCTCAGTTATTCTGCTATTGATTCCTTCTAGATAATTTTTATTTCATTTATTGTGTTGTTCCTCATGGTTTGTTTGCTCTTTAGTTCTTCTAGGTCCTTCTTAAATATTTCTTGTATTTTCTGCATCCTATTTCCAAGATTTTGGATCATCTTTACTATCATTATTCTGAATTCTTTTTCAGATAGACTGCCTGTTTCTTCTTCATTTGTTAGGTCTGGTGGGTTTTTGCTTTGCTCCTTCATCTGCTGTGTGTTTCTCTGTCTTCTCATTTTGCTTAACGTACTGTGTTTGGGGTCTCCTTTTCGCAAGCTGCAGGTTCGTAGTTCCTGTTGTTTTTTTTTTTGTCTGACCCCAGTGGCTAAGGTTGGTTCAGGGGGTTGTGTAGGCTTCTGGGTGGAGGGGACTAGTGCCTGTGTTCTGGTGGATGAGGCTGGATCTTGTCTTTCTGATGGGCAGGTCCACATCTGGTGGTGTGTTTTGGGGTGTCTGTGGCCTTATTATGATTTTAGGCAGCCTCTGTGCTAATGGATGGGGTTGTGTTCCTGTCTTGCTAGTTGTTTGGCATAGAGTGTCCTGCACTGTAGCTTGCTGGTCCTTGAGTGGAACTGGGTTTTTGCATTGAGATGGAGAACTCTGGGAGATTTTCACTGTTTGATATTACATGGAGCTGGGAGGTCTCTTTTGGACCAGTGTCCTCAACTTGGCTCTCCCACCTCAATGGCACAGCCCTGATGCCTGGCTGGAGCACCAAGAGCCTGTCCTCCACATGGCTGTTTTGGGCAGTCTGAAGTCTTCTGCCAGCATTCAGTAGGTGTTGTGTAGGAGTTTTTCCACATGTATATGTATTTCTGCTGTATTTGTGGGGAGGAAGGTGATCTCCACGTCTTACTCTTCCACCATCTTGGAGCTCCTCTCAGTTCCTTTATTTTGTGTTTTGTGTGTGTGTGTGTGTGTGTATCACTATTCCGTTTACTGATCTGTTGGTTTCTGTGCAATTCCAACTCTGAATTTACAGAAAGTTATACAAACAGGTAAGCAAATCCTCCTTTACTCTTTTACTTATTTTATAAATTTTATACAGGTTCTTAAGATTTTAAAATTTTCTTTAAATTTAACATATAAATTATTTTTTCCAGTTCCAGAACAAGATGAATATGGCGCTGGAATTTCATGTTCAGTGTGGGAAGGATGGATGCAGCTGGATCTCAGAGTGTTCCCATTGGGAGCACAGGATCCTCTGCCATTCCTTCAGGTTTCATTTTCTGTCTTGCAATAAAATTGTACCTTATTTTCATACAGGTGCTGAAACATTCTATTTGACCCTACTCTTCAATGACTTTACCAATTATCAGAAACAAATAGTTTTTACTTTAGAATATTATTTTTAATTGATTCAAGGATATCAACTTCCATTTCGAAGAAAACATTTCCAGAGTCTTTTCTCATAATATTTAAAAATGATTTCCAGATGGATTATATTTGAATTAAAAAACAAAAAATATATTAATAAATATTTAGGATGCCCTAATATTGGGAATGGGGACAAACCTAGTGGCAATAAAGGAAAGGGGTCATCTTTGAGGATTTAACTAAAATATTAAATTGAAGTATAGCTGATTTACAATATTATATTAGTTTAGGTGTACAAAGGATGATTCAGTATTTTTATAGATTTTACTCCATTTAAAGTTATAAAATATTGGCTATATTCCCTGTGTTGTACAATATGTCCTTGTTTTTGTTTATTTTATACACAATAATTGTTTGTATCTCTTAACCCCTTGCTCCTATCTCGCCCTGACCCCCTTCCCTCAACCCAGTGGTAACCACTAGTTTGTTCTCTGTATCTGTGAGTCTGTTTCTATTTTTTTATATTCATTTGTTTGTTTTACTTTTTAGATTCTACATATAAGTGATAATATACAGTGTCTGTCTTTCTCTGTCTTACTTATTTCACTAAGCAAAATATCCTCCAGGGAGGACCTAAAAATTTAAATTGCATAGTAAAAGCCACTATAAACAAAGACAAATGATAGGCTTGGGTGGATATACTTGCAACACATATTAAAAATCAAATGGATTAATATTACTGTTATAAATATAACTTTTACAAATTGAAAAGAAAAAAGACAAATAACCCTGTAGAGAAAAAGATTTTAAAAACTACTTCAAAGATGAAGAAATTCAAATGGTGGGGAAGCACAAGCATCTTCAAAAGCTGAAAAGATGATCATTCCAAAATTTATCTCCTACATTTATTTTGAAAACAGTAATGAAACTACATTAAAACTGAATTCCCTTTAAAAAAGGACCACAGATTCAAACTGTAACTACTTTTTTCTTCAGTTTGAATATTATTTGTGCTACCAATGTTAAAATAGAAAAAAGCTGAAATACAGTTTATAGTAATAAATAAGCCTGTTAATAGTACTGAATATATAAATACATATATAATACATAAATTGTTGCTATAAATTAATAACCAACCTTTTAAATGCCCAGAAGCAAAAACACACTGAACTATTTTTCATATGTGTTAAACATAACCACCTTTATACTGCAGGTTTCTGAGGGCCAATTTCATCCACACCATAATGTTCATTACTTTTGGTATCATCACTGAACTATATCATGGCCCTGTCAAATGTTTTGTCCAATATTTCACCTTTTCTGATGATGAAAGGCAGGCAACACTTTCTTAAACTATTAAACTACCTTCAGAGAGAAATATCTTGCTTCCTTTCTGTGGTCCCAAATGGACAATTTATTTTTTCCCAAATGCAACCAAACACAAAACCCCCAAATTTTAAAATATGCCTTTGAATAAATGGAACATAAGGGATTCTAGAATGACTATGCAACTGTTTTTAAAAATAGAGTTTTTAAAAGATAGCCAAAGTTTAAATACAATCTAATTTTGCTGCAGAATGTCTTCAGTTTACACTGTTCTCTGGTACATCTGTCAAGAACAGCTTCTGGCATTTTCTGAGTCAAGGAAAGTAAATGGCAGAACTAAAAGATTTCCAGTATCAGTTAATAATCTCTACTATTCTAGCACCTTTTGCAAGGGCCCCCTATTTAGTTTTCTTCTACCTCTTTTTACATCATTACGCTTTTTTCCTTTGCACTTAGTTGAAGTATAATGACTCCCAAAATGACTCATTTCCTTTCATCTCATGTCCAGCAGCTCTTGTCAGCTTTGATTTTGGTTTTACTAGAGTCTAAATATTCACTTGGACATGGGATTTTAGCATCCCAAGCAGCCAGGCCCATCAATGTCACCCACAAAGTCTATGAGCCAACTGTGTCTGACACCCGTACATGCAGGTAGGAGGGAAGAGTTCTATGAACAAGGGGCCATTGGAATCAGTAGTGAAAGGACCCATTTAACTTTGCTTGGTTCCTGCTTTACTTCCTTTGATGGTTTTAACATATTAGGGGGAAGAAAGACTTCCAAGGTGCTTCCTGTAGGTGCAAGGAATAAGTGCCTGTAGCATCAGGTGGTGCTGTATCATATCACAATCCCCCTGGAGAAACGAGATGGAAACCTTTCTCAGGTGCTCCAGCTTCCAGCGGACAAATGAGAAGAAACACCAAAGAAAATAGTGCAGAATTTAGGGCCCAGAGGGAGTCCCTTTTAGACTTAGAAAGGACTCCCTCACTACAAAATTAGATATTCACTATGTTTTCCTTAATTATTTATTTGTTTACACTATCTCTTCACTTGGACTTTATTTTGGTTGTTGCTGGATGGTAAAGGTTTAACAAGCTTTTTTCCCCTCAGTTATGTAGCCAGTTTCTCACACTATTTGCTGAATAACCTTTGTCTTCCTCACTGGGTAGTGATGCCTCCTTTATAACATCTTAATTCCTATGTGCCTCAGTATCTGTTTCTTTGTTCTTTATTCCAGGGTTTGGAAACTACGGCCCCCAGGCCAAATCAGGTCTGCAGTTTGGAGAGCTACCTCTTTAGCTAAGGATGACTTGTGGAGTTTTAAACGATTGTGTGTGTGTGTTGTGTGTGTGTGTGTGTAGGGGAAGGGGGAAATCCAGTATTTCATGACACATGAAAATTATATAAGTTTCAAATTTCAGTGTACCCAAAGTTTTATTGGAGCACAGCATGCTCATTTGTTTATATTTTATCTATGGTCACTTTTGTGCTACAACAGAGATGGATAGTTTTGGCTGAAAAAGACAAAAATAAGATTGCCTGGTCCTTTACAAAAAACATTTGCCAACCATGATAACATTTCATTGATCTGTGTACTGACTCTAAACCCATAAATGACAAGACAAATTTCATTAGAAATTAGTTCTTGTTTATTTTTCCAAATTCAATACATAAATATCTAATCAAATTACTATTATGGACTGAGTGTTTGTGTCCCCGGCCCCCTTAATTTCTATGGTAATGCCCTACCCTCAATGGGATGGCACTGGAAGATGAAACCTTTGGCAGGTAATTAGGATTGGATGAGGTCAAGCAGGCTGAGTCCTGGTTTGATGGGATTAGTGCCCTTGTAAGAAGAGAGGCCAGAGCTCTTGATCTTACTTTCTACCAGCCTGCAAGAAAAGGCCTTGTGATGACATAGTAAGAAACACCATCTTTGGACCATGCTGGCACCTCGATCTCAAACTTCTAGACTCCAGAACAGAGAGAAAATAAATTTCTGCTATTTAAACCACACAGTTAATGGCATTTTAAGTTGCTGAGCAGACTAACATAATTATAAAAAATTTTCATTGAGATGTTAATTGCATGTTAACATTATAAATGAATTTTGCAAGGAATGACCTTGTTATAATATTTACTATTTTCACCAAATATCATGCCATGTCCCCACTCCTCATGTATTTGGAATTTTTTTCTCTCTCAGAAAAGCATTTTAGTTGTCTTCTACATGTCTCTTATTTTTATTATTAATTTATTCTGGAAAATTGTACATTTTTTTCATATTTCTAATAGAGTCCTTTCTTCTATTACAATTTTCCGAGTGTTATTGAAACAAGGAAAACCCTCTGTGTTTCTTGCCTTGCATCTAATCACTTTTCGTGATTCTCTTGGGTTTTTCTGTAACAATATATTATCTGCAATAATAATAATAAAAAATATCCAATTTTTCTCTAATTTTTATAGCTTTTTTTCTTTCCTTGACTAATTGCATTGACTAGTATTGCCACGGTAATTTAATAAAACTGCTGTGCTGTCATGGCCACTTTAGTGGGGGGACGGAAGGAGTAAGAGTAGTTCTAGATTCCTGGCAGCTCGACCCCTAACTGATCCTCCCTCTAAGTGTGTTTATATCCTTCTCTACATTCTTGTACTTATATTCCTTTTTATTTACTTTTTCTTCTCTATATCTCTCCCTTACTTGTCTATAACATATAATGGAATCATATTTTTAAATTATTGTCATTCTAAACATTGATTCTATTTCTATTTTTAATTTAAAAGAAGAGACCTAATCCATGAAGTCATCTAGGCTGGTTTTTTGTCAGCTACCATATTGCACTGGGCCCCAGGTGAGACTCAGGGAATTCTAAGCTGAATTCCACCCATTCCCTGGAAGGTACAGGGAACCCACTTTTGGTGGAACTCTGGTGAAGGAGACTGGGCTCCAGAGAGGGAGACTTCTCTTTTTCCTGTGCTTTGACTTTTATTTTTTTACTGTGTACCTCACAGTTATAATAAATGTCAATGCTTTTGACTTAAAGGAAAGTTAAGGATCAAATTGAGACTAAAATTCTTAAATTAAAAAAGAAAACATCATACATCATTTAAGTACCTCCCAACAAGGAAGATAGGAAGCCAAATGAAGAGATCAGATTCACGATACTGCCCAGTGCTCAAAGATGAGTTACAAGCAAATTACTAGACAATCACGGGGAAGCAGGCACCCCAAGCTGGGGCAGGAAGGAGGGTGAGCAGGGTCTTCCTGGATCAGGTGAGTTGAGTCCCAAGGGATGAGATGGTTAGTCATGTGAATGATGTCATATTGTGACTGAAAGCAAAGGCTCTAGGCCTTGGCAGGCAAGGGTTTGGATCCTGACTCCACCTGCCATTGATAATATAATTCTGGGTAGTTCCTTCACATCTGGGCCTCCAACTCTTCCCCTGTAAACCTGGGGATTAAGTGATCTCTGTCTATCTCTGTTTCTATTTCTATTTAACTACATATCTATCTATCTATCTATCTATCTATCTATCTATCTATCTATCTCTGTAGATAGATAGAGGTAGATATGGATATGGATATGGACACAGACATAGATAGATTCTCCATATCCATCCACATTATAAGCTCAATTCATCTTGTCTTCACCTGCTCATTGTCATCATTTCAAGATTACTCTTCATTCTCATGTGTGGTGTGATAACAGACCACCTACCCCTACCGTAGTGTCAGCAGACTTACAAGGCTACCTGGCTGCAGGCCTCTCTCCAACAGTCTGTAGATTATCACGGACATGTCTGGGCAAACCAGAGACAGCCAGTTAGCTATCTGAACACGTCCCCTGGGAAGCACAACAATCAAGGTCCTGGTCAGCTGCTTATTAGATTAGCTTGTCTCCTATGCCGAAATGAAGCCTGGTAGCAGACATAATGAAATTTAATTAACTGTACATTTCCTTTCTGCCACATTTGTCAGAATTCATGAGTTGACTCAGAATCACCTGGTACAGATGTTTGCCTGCGTGGAGGAGACTCTGGGAAGAAAGATGGGGAGGGTGAGTAGGGATGAGTGTTACAGAAGCTGATAAAACGGGTAGGCCTGTAAACTCCTTGGAGACCTTAAACTGGTTGTTTTTTAAAAGTACATTTCCAGTTTGAATTTCCACATCAATTATTAAGTGGAATTATTTTCTCAAACTCTAAGCTGCCTCCATCAACTGGTCATGGATTAGTCCAAATTTACAATGCTGTTTTGCCACAAAAAAGAAAATAAGGTAAATAAAATCAGTGCATTATTTTCCTCCCAAATATAGTCATAATCCTATCAGAGTTGAGACAGGGAAAAAAATAAACTAAGGTGGTAGAATTTGGGGGCAAGCTCAATCTTGCCTAATACAGAATCAAGTCCAGTATTTTTCTTTGATAATGAGGTCTGCATTGCCTCACTTAACATATGAGGACTGGCTTTATATTTATTTCTCTGTCCTATAGCTACTAGAATAGAAGGTGGGTGTTTAGAAAACAATAAGATGGATAGTATATTTTCACTCCACGAGAACCAGAGTTGGAAGACCTCATGATAGTAAGCAGTAAGTTGGTGCCAGACACCTATGACAAACTTGCCAGTAATTGGTGTTGTCATTCTTTTACATTAAGTCATTTTGGCTTGTGGCTAGTGCTATTTTCATTGTGATTTTAATTTGCATTTCCCTATTCACTAATAAATCTGAAGCCCTGTTTGAGGCCTTGTTCCTGTGCTTATGTGGCTTTTTATATGTCATCCTTTGTGCAATGTCTGTTCAGATTTTTGTCTGATTTTTAATTAGGTTGTTTGTCTTCATATTATTGAATTGCAGAAGTTCTTTATATATTCTGGATAAAAAGTTTTTTGTCAGACCTATATTTTTCATTATGTTTTCTTATCTTTGGCTTACCTAGTCATATTCTAAATGGTGTTTTTGATGAGAAAATTTTATTCTTTAAAGGTTATTATTTTCTGTTTCCTGCGTAAGAAACTCAGTGTCGATTTTACCCCCAACAAAGATGTTCTTTAATGTTTTCATTTAGAAGCTTTATAGTTTTAATTTTTACATTTAGCTACAATTAGATGATTCATCTGATTTAATTTCTTTTTATGGTGAGAGGTAGAGATAGAGGGTTTTTTGTTTCTGTTTTTTGCATGTATATCCAGTTAATTCAGCACCATTTTGAAAAGACTTTCTTTTACCCATAAGATGACTTTTGCATCTCTGCCCAAAATCCGATGATTGTATAAGCTGGTCTGTTTATGAACTCCTTATGCTGACCTATCAGTTGACCTTCATGGTGGCATCACCATGGCTAAAGTCAACCAAGGTAAGTACTTTAACTCTGCTCCACTTTTACAAGATTACTTTGACTCTCCTAAGTCCCAAATTTCAACATAAATTTTATAATCAGTTGATAGATTTCTATAAAAACCTTGTTGGACTTACAATTGGGAGTGATTGACTATATACGATGATCTTCAGATAATTTACATTTTAATAATTTTGAGGCTTCCAAACCACAAACACAGCATATTGCTCCCCTTACTTTGGTCTTTTAAAACTGTCTTTCAGAAAAAGACAAATACCATATGATATCACTTATATGTGGAATCTAAAATATGACACTAATGAACTTATCTATGAAACAGAAACAGAGTCAGAGACATAGAGAACAGACTTGTGGTTGCCAAGGGGTGGGAGAGGGAGGGATTAGGAGTTTGGTGTTAGCAGATGCAAACTATTATATATAGAATGGATAAACAACAAGGTCCTACTGTATAGCACAGGGAACTATAGTCATAATATCCTGTAATGAACCATAACAGAAAAGAATGTGAAAAAGAATAGGTATAACTGGATCACGCCACTGTACACCAGAAGCTAACACAACATTGTAAATCAACTATACTTCAATTTAAAGAAAAGAAATAAAAATAAATAAAAATGTCTTTCAGCAACTGTGTAATTTTACATGTAGAGATCTCACTTGCCTTTTTTAAAAATTTCTTATTAAATAGTTTTTAACATAACTGTAAAGGGAATTATATTTTTATGTTTCTTTTTCAATTTTTCCTGCCAGTATATAAAAATACAATTGATTTTTGTATAATGGCTTTGTACAGTATCTCTCAACTTTGCTATATTCACATATTAGTTCTACGGTTGTTGAATAGATTCCTTAGGATTTTCTGTTCAATTAATTTGTCCTGTGAAAAGAGACTGCTTTACTTGTTACCTTCCACGTTTCCTCTTCTTTTTCTTGCCTTGTTTCACTTGTATGACCTTCAGTAAAACATTGAATACAAGTGCCTTGTTCCAGATCTTAAAAGAAAAGTGTTTAATATTTGACTATTAAGATGTTAGCTGTATGTGTTTTTCACATATGCCCTTTATCAGTTTGAAAGTGTTCCCTTCTTTTCTAAATTGCTGAGAGTTTATATCATAGAAGATACTGAATTTTGCCAAATGCCATTTCCATTTATTGCAATCTTCATATAGTTGTTCTCTTTTATTCTGTAAATGTGGTGGAATAAGTTGATTAAATTTTCACATTAAACCTACTCCACATTCTTGGAACAAACCTAACATGGTCAAGGTATCTTTTGTATATACTGAGAGATTTGATCTGCTGAGATTTTAGTAAGGATTTTGCATATAAATTCATTAAGAATATGGGTCAGCTATTTTCCTTATTTTGAATATTTTTATTAGATTTTGGTATCTGGATTATGCTGGCCTCATAAAATGAGTTGAGGGGTGTTCCTTATGTTTCTATTCCTTGTAATGGTTTGTGTAAGATTGATGCTATTTCCCTCTTACTTATCACCAAATCATTCTAAGAGGGTTTCTTGCTCTTTTAAATTCTATCAGTTCTAATTTCAACCATCTGTATCATGTACATATTCATGACTGTCATGTTTTCCTAGTAAAGGCAGTAAATCACCTTATTGTGAATTGTCTGGTAATTCTCTGGGTATTTCATGTGATGCTAATATGACTACTCCAATCTTACAGTGCTTGCTTTTATGGTGTATCTGTCAAATCCTTTAGCCTGTATGTCTTTCTATTTAAAGTGCCTCTCTTATAAACAGCGTATAACTGGGTTTTGCTTTTTACCTGTTCTGATTATATCATCCTCTTACAAGTGTACTTAGTCCATTCATTTTAACATAATTATTAAGAGAGTTGCGTATAGGTCTACTATTTTACTTGTGGTTTTGTTTGTCCTATATGTTTCATGTTCTTTTCCTCCTCTCCTCTTTCCTTTTGGTCAATTGATTTTTTTTAGATTCCACTTCAATTAGTCTATTGGCTTCTGAGCTCTATCTCTTTGTGTTGCTATTTGGGAGACTGCTGTAGTGAGGACAAGATACAGCCCTGACTTTTCCACCTAATGTAACATGAGAACCCAGTGCCCCTGCTGTGGGCCGCAGGTGCAGGCTCTGTTCAGCTCCTGTATCCTCAGCTGCATCCTAGGGTTCTGTCCTGTTCATGGTTATTTCGAGAGTCAGCCTGAGGTTTGTATGGAGTTTATATTCGGGACCAGGGTCTCTCCCTCTGTGGCTCAGTCCTTCCTAGCTTTTCCCCTCCTCCTGTTCTAGTGACTGTCCTGTCAATGAATTCCTTTACTCCTGGTACAGTCCAGGGAAACTGCAGCATTCTTCCTGCATTTTACCTATTCCTCCTGCATTTTACCCATTCGTCCTGGGGCTGCCTGGAGTCTTCTCTAACCCCCCAAATCCATAAAAACAGAAAATCCCTCCAGGGACTGTTCCTTTACTCCCAAGTGTTGAATCCTATCTGATCCTGCTTCTTTTCAGTCACTCCCCAGTACCTGCAGGAAGTTTTGTTTTATATTTTATCTAGAGTTTGGTTTAATAGGCACTACTCTACTATCAGTGGAAGTGAAAATCTATTACCCTATTGTAAAGATGGGAAAAACTGAGGCACAGAGTTTAAGTAACTTTCCTAAGGCTTACTTTCAGCAGGATATTATTATAGCAAAAGACAATGAATTCCTCAGTTGGCAGGAAATACGTCTGGGCTGCTATGAAGAGCCCTTAGTTGCAACTGTCTGCCTTTATTCCCACCACCACAACCAGCCCACTAGGAAAGATCATACGTGGGCTCAGATTGTCTTTGTACCTCCCCACCTCCCACCATAAGTTCCCAAGGAGGTCCACCCTGTTGGCAACACCCTGAGAGGAGCACAAGGCGTGGGGAAGGGTGGGGAGGGCTGGCACATTGACTATTCAAATATAAAACCTGCAAGTGAAGCACTGTCCCCTGGCATTGCGACAGCTCACACTGTAGAGTCAGGTAAAAGGCAAGCTCTGAAAATAATATGACCACAATTCTAAAACATTTAGTTACTACAAAGACATCAGATAAACACACAACAAGATTTATTGCAAAAATACCCAAAACAACAACAACAAAACAAAACAAAACAAAAAAACTTGCTGAAGCGAATGATTTCCCTTTTAAAAATATGTGGGCAGCAAGTAGGAACATGAGAAAGATATTTCAGCATATGGGAAGGGGAGTAGAAAGAGCTAAGTGTTGATGCTGGGGAAACCTCGGTGCTGTGTTTACATAACTTTCTAAATAAAAAAGCACTGGGAGCTCCTTCAAGACTTCTCTTTCAATTTGACCACTGGCACCATCTCAGTGCACAAGTTAATGCTTCAGAAGGACGCCTCTCCAGAAAATTCTCAAAGTGCTCTCAGGTAATTAAGTGCCAAGAAGCAAAATACCAATGATCCACAGTTGATGAATTCTCACTTCACAGATCTTTGATCAATGCATATTATGTTGATACAAACTTTCCAGGAGATAACACAGCCAGGGGCCTGCAGCTCGTTCCAGTGTTTTTTGTTTGTCTGTTTGTTTGTTTGTTTTTGAGAAAGCTGGAGTGAGCACTGCTAAGAGCATGATGTCTTTTCTGAGAACTAGGACACTTTCAAGTGTGTTCTGCTGGCTGCTCTGCCCCAGGCAAAACAGCTACTTCTCTCCTACCCTTTTCCTCTATGCATGGGCCCCAGAATTTCAATTTCCTCTCACACTTGTCAGCAATCAACACTAAAGTGCTTTAACCCAAACAGCTTTTCTTTTCTCTGGTCCACTGGAGTCCGGTAGCAAATTGTCAGAAGCTTCTCCTTTTCTCCTGTTCCAGAGGCAAACTAAGTCCCTTAAATTTTCTAACTTTGGTTTTCATTTATTATTATCACTTTAATATTATCTTATACTGGTAGTTATAAGTATAAATCAAGGGACAAACAGCACGCCTAGAGGGTATTCACAATACAAGGAGATGGTCTTCTGAGAAGTTTCTCCAGGTATCTTCTGTGACAGGACTGAGGCCAGAATTAATACTTTTCACGGCTGTTGACTCCATCCCCACTGTGCCAGATTCATAAATTCATCAGCATCTTACTTTTTTCCTGGAATGCAAATAACAGACACCTTTTTTCTTTTAGAAAAAGCCTCTATGCCAGCTACCTGGATGTCAAAATCACATATATGTGTGTTAACTGCCAATTTGACGGAAGGTAAAATTTTTCTGAAATATTCGAAATATAGGATGAATCTATTTTAATGTCTTCTACAGAACACAAAGCAGTTTCACACACATGCTTTAAAGACTATCTTGCTTTCTTCAGTCATATATCTGATATTCGATTAAAATTGAAATGCTTATTTACTTTAATGTAATATAATCATTCTCATCCCACAGGTCTCTCCTAAAACTTGACCTATTCCGACTAGCTTTCCTTGGCCACCCCGACATACTTCAACGGTCTCATTTCTCTGCCTAGCAGAGACCAACTAATGCTTGGAATGTGAGATACTCTAAAAAATTGAGAGATTAACGGCATCTCTATCATTAACTCAAGGAAAAAAGAATAAATTTCAATATAAATTAACTAGAAAGGAATTGAGCATCCTGAAATATTGAAACTTCTTAATGAAGATACACACTGAAAGGTGACGTGATGTTAAAAATTTGTATCTTCAGTAAAGATAAATCTATGCAGGTAAACCACACTCACACAGAACTTTTCCCCCAAATAGTGTGACAACTTTAAATAGGTTTGCTGGCTCTACTTGTTAGACAAAATATGTTTAATATTTGGGAATGTGCTTAGAATAAATCCCCTAGTTAAGAGAGCCCTTAACAATGAGGTCTATGGGGGGGGGCATGGTGAATAAAATGGTTCAATTTCTATCTTCATTTACAAGCTGTGTGACAACTAGCAAATTACTTAAATTACCTGAGTCTCACTTTCATATCCTGTATAGTAGGAATACTGCCATTTTGTGCATTTAAAACACAATTATGTGTTACGTACTATGGCTTTGTACAGTGTCTACACACAGCAACCATTATAAAATGGTAGCTATGATTTTTATTTACCCAAGAAACCTCGGAATTCTTGGATGGTATTACAAGCTCTTATGCCAGCTATCATGAGAGGATTCCTGATGTTTTGTAACCCTGTTTCACCCAAACCCTCTAGCACATCACTGTCCTGTGGATTCCAAATGCAAACCTGGAGATGCAGATGCAAGAAGGAGGTGCGGGGAGCCTCCACCAGCTGTAATTAACAAGTGGCCTCTGCCCACCGACCCACAGGGAGTGTCTCTGGAGTGACATGAGCACAGTTTCCAGCCGCCTTACCCCTCCCCCAGGGAGGCACACTCTGAGCTACAGATTTAGCACAGAACCACCTGTGGCAGCCCTGTGGCAGCTCTGTTACTGCCACCCCCCGCCTGGGAGGGCCTGTGTGCAGCGAATGAGCCAGAAAAGAAGCATTTTGGGCTCCACTTCAATGGGGGCTGGAGGAGGGAAGCAGAGGGTGCTCAGACTCGCAGACTTCCGGTGGATAAATCTCAACCCAGAACACCATACCCAGAGGATCCATTCTAGCATATTCCACATGACATAATACTTCCTTGTTGCTTTAGTAAATAGAAAAAGAATAGACCCACTTGCCAAAAACAGACAGACACACACACACACTCTCAGGAACAGGTCATTATTTCTTAATTCTTGAAAAACAACGTCATGTTAAAGGTAATTCATTTAAAAAATATCAATTGTGTTTTTCAATAGATCTGATTATTTATAATACATTAGACGTTTTTTAAGCCTTGATTTGAAAATAGAACATTTTGGTAAAGATAGTCCATGATACATATTTGATTGTAAAAGTACAATTGAAATTTAATTTCTTTAACTGACCTATAATTGGCTATGTAGACTTAGTCCCATTCTAAAAGAGTCAATATAAAACGAATGGCTTTATCAAAGGTGTGCACAGGAACAAAATATCTATTATTCTGACTCTGGAAGTCCTAAGGTTTAGGAATATTTAAGATAAGAGCTAAGCTTCAGTTAAATCAACAAAATAAGAGCAGGAACTACAAAAAGTGACTGTAAAGACACTTTGCATTTCAGAATTTCTACATTACCTTTATGAAATCAGAGCAACCGTGGCACAATTGTTTCTGGAACATATTTTTATATTAAATAAACCATAATGAGCTTTTAAAAATAGCACTATATATCTTATATGCTTATTTTAAAGCATAGAAAACAGATAATCCAAAAGAAAATATTAAAAGTTACTTATGATCCAAATACCTGTAATTCAACATAATCCATTTCAGTATTTTCATGAATATCCTTCCAATAGTTGGTATTCATATCCAGCTATTTTTCTTTCAAAAAAAAGAATGGTAATAGTCCCATGAGTCAGAATCTTGCTTTTTCACATAATAATATAAATAAATATTCCCCCTATTATTAATCTGCAAAGCCTTTATATTATATGCAAATGTAACAAACTTTATTTAACCCAACCCCTACAGTCAGATATTTCATTCTTTCCACTTTTTGCCATTATAAAATATACTGTGATAAACATTCTTGGAAGCTAAATTTTTACACAAATTCATTGGTATTTCCTTCGGATACAGGATGACAAGCGTCACTGGTGGGTCAAAGGGCATTCTACTGTGAAGGTCATTGCTATATGGTAACAGATTGCCCTACAAATATGGGATCCAATTTAAAGGTCACGGGTCCATTTGCATACATTCTCACCAACCCTGGGTTTTACATATATCTGAAAGCCTTGCCACTTTGCAAATGCTTTAATTTAAACATTGTGAATATTATATTCACACCTGTTGGGGTGTGTGTGTGTGTGTGTGTGTGTGTGTGTGTGTGTGAGAGAGAGAGAGAGAGAGAGAGAGAGAGAGAGAATTTCTCCATATCCATAGCTTGTGTGTCTTCTCACCCCCGGCCTATAACTTTTTTTTTTTAAATTCATTTGAAAACATTCCTTTATCCATTAAGGAAATCAACTCTGTACTGCAGATGCTGCAAATGTTTTCCCAGCTTTTTATATAATTATATTATTGTTTAGAATAATTTCCATGCAAAGAAATTAAAAACTCATGTAGTTAAATAAGAAAGTCTTTTCCCACGTGTTACTCTTTTTAGAACCGTACATCCATTTCCCCAGCAACATGGAAAAGGGGTGATTATTTGTCACTATTCTAAGAACGACTCTCATGACACCACCACCCCCAGTTACCCTCTCCAGAAAATACATTCAGTAATTTCTTGTACCTTACGTGAACATGAGTTTTCATGTTTTTATATGCCTTTATTACAATGTCACATCACTAGCTTAATAAGGTGGATTTTAAAGAAACCAAGCCTCAAATTTCTTCAACTAATGACCAAATAATATCAAATCTAAATACATTACTCGGCTCAGGCTTCCATAATAACGACTACATACCAGGTGATTTGCACAACAGAAATTTGTTTTCTCACAACTCTTGAGGCTGGAAGTCTGAGATCAAGGTGTGGGCAGGTTTGGTTTCTTTTGAGGCCTCTCTCCTTAGCTTGTACATGGACTTCTTCTTCTGTCTTCATGCTGTTTTTTCCCCTCTGTGTGTCTCTGCCCTAATAGCCTCTTATAAGGACACCAGTTATATTAGATTAGAGCCCACCTTAATGACCTCACTTAACCTTAAATACTCCTTTAAATACCCTATCTCCAGATAGAGTCACCTTCTGAGGCACTGGGGGTTAAGACTTCAAAATATGAATTTGGTGGCAGGGAGCAACACAATTCAGCCCATAACACTAATTAATACAATTCTTAATACAATAGAATACGTTAAATAAAATTAAAAAAAACCCCTGCAGCCTGTAACTAACCTGGTCAATTGTTAAAACAAACAAACAACATTCTCCTTAGGAATTAAACAAGACCCCAAATCCTGTAACATAATACTCAAAATGTCCAAGAATCAATGCCAAATTCCTAAGGTCTAAGAAAATCTCAACTCACAAGTAAAAGGAAAATCAACAGATACTAATCCTGATATATTACAGATGTTAAAATTATCAAAGACTTTAAAAGAGCTATTATAACCAACCTCCAAGAAGTAAGGGCAAACACTTTGGAAATCAATACAATAATGGACAGTCTTAGGAAAGAAATAGATGACACATGGCAGAATGAAATGGAGGTTTTATAACTGAATAATACAATAACTTTTTAATTTGAAGTTTAAACTACTACTAATATCTCATTTGAGAATTACATTTATGATTTCAGGTTAATGGTATTTTTCTAATTGCTAATATACTTGTATTTTTTTAACTGTCAAAAATGCTCCAAATCTTGCTTTGTTTTTCATCTAATAATCTCAATTTGCTTCTTTTCTTGTTTAAAAGAGAGCCATCCTAAATTTTTCTCTGAAAGGGGTATCTCCTTTGAATCTTCTCCCAGGGCTCACCTCTGACACTGATGTCATGGATACTGGCACTGAGCCACAATTTCCAGGAGACGTTCCAGGACAACTTTTGTGGATGGACTTTTTTTTTTTTTTACATCTTTATTGGAGTATAATTGCTTTACAATGTTGTGTTAGTTTCTGCTGTATAGCAAAGTGAATCAGCTATATGTGTACATATATCCCCATATCCCCTCCCTGTGGACAGACTTTTAAAGGGAAAGACTGGCAGTGATAAAAACCTAAAAATGTTGTAATGTTCACATTTACTAATTATGAAAAATACTTCATATCTTGTGCTGTTGAGTTAGCTGGGAACCAATGGTTCATAAGTCAAATGGCCATTTCACACAGCTCCTGCAGCACCAGTGTTTCACAGAAAATTTAGAAATCAATAAAAAATGGGGTCTTGCTGTCTTTTGTTTAAAAAGCCAACAATAAGAAAGAGTCATCCTTTTAAATGTAGTGAAGAAAATGCTGAGCAATATTACTTTCCATAGATGGAACCTAAGCTTTAGATTCCATAAAAGAAAATGATTCACATAGTACATATGTTCCAAAGTACAAGTTATTGCTTCTGAGTTTTGCAATTAGTGACATATCAGCTAAGAATATTTCTGGTAGAATCAACAATCAATGAATGAACAAAAAGAGTGTTTCTGGGACCCTGTAAGACTGAAGGCTCAAGGCCTAATAATGAAAGAACATTTACAACAGTCAAGGACACATGTCTGCTGCCCTGTGTCACCATTTTTTTTTAACACAAAATAAATAACACCACACTCTTATTACCATGAAACTAAGTTGAAATAATATAATATTTGAATTATTACCAATATATTGAGATTCAAAAGAAAGTTTCAAAAAGCCATAGTCTAGGAGAAAGGGTGAAATTCTGTAGCATGGGGGCTTAAAATATTTATTTATTCCTGTGTGGTTTTATTTTCTACTGCTAAATATAAGCTTTTGGTTTTCTTTTTGTTCTTTTTTTAATGCCTTGGGTCCTCCTTATCTTACATATCTATTAATTATCTATTGTCTTTTTCTTCTGCATTTCTTTTTCATCTCATCCTCATTTTTGGCACCCATTTAATGGCTTCTACTCATGTTTCAAAGCACTGATTCCCCCAGTTATGACATACTGAATTAGGAGGGAATATCCAATCTATGTTTTCTAGTCTTACAGAAGTCTCAATTGCGATGGCTACATCAAATGTTACAGCAAAGACATGTTGTGTTAAACTATATTTATAACAACAATATTACAGAACACTGAAATATTTTAGCTGGTCCATTTAAGTTTCTTATGATGATATGTAACCCACAGTTCAGTGGTTCTAGTCAAAAAGTCAAGGAACAAACCAGTTTTGATCCATGTTTCTCTGTGCTTTCATTTTGTCTCCAAAAGTGTATGACTGCCAGACATTGTGGTCACAGATTCTCGATGAATCACGAATTCACTCTGGTTTGGAATTTGACCTTTAAGGAAAAGCTTAAATGAAATATTTAAGCAGAAGACAGATGGTTATATCTACAGGAATGAAAAGGTTGTGTGACCTTAAGCAAGTCACTTAATTAGTTTCCTCTTTTATAAAATCGATGAGATTGCTTCATAAGATATCCAGGGCTCCTTACATTTCCAAGATTATTAATGGTACTATTAATCTTCGCTTACTGAAAATTTTTCATCTTCAAACCAGAATGAACGCTCCTGAACTTCTGTGAATGGAAGACTAAAACAGAAAGGCTAAATTAGATTGAGATTTAATTCTCAATAGCCTTGTTTTGGTCATTAGCATCAGTCTTCTTTGTTTCTCCAAAGGCAGACAACCAATCTTTCTTTTCTTCTTAAACCCGAACAGCTCACCATTTCAACTATGAGCTTGTTACCTGGGGAACCAAAGCCAACTTAGAGAGAGTGGTTCAGTAATGACTGGGCCAGAAGTCACATAGAATAATGGGATATGAGAACCAAGCTTCAAATATTTTTTATGCCATGTAACTTGGTGATGAAGAAAAGCAGGAATATTGGGGAGTCAGCTAAGCAAAGTCAACTGGTAACTGAAGAAACTTCACTACACACCTGGGTGGGAGCTGTGAAGTGTTTGGATGGTACACATTTATGTATGTTTTCCAGGACTCTTGGGTCATGTCCTTGCATTGTTTCAATTAATTGTGTCTTTAGTGCCTATCTTTTGAAGGCCAAATTATTTGTCATAGACTATGTATGTTTTTAATGATATGGCCTGAGACTTTTTTAAGCATCATCTATCTGTAAAATCTCACCCACACCCCCAAGGAAGGTCAAACCACTTATAGCAGGTGTAGGTTCAAGGAATATATCTTTACTCTTAGATCTCAGTGCTTGTATGTGTAGTAACCTCGGCCTTCCAGACTCAGTTCTGTGGTGCTCTCTTCTCTGGAGTTTTCCCCACCCACCCTAGGCTTTGAGGAGCTCTCTCTCTGGTGCTACCTGGCACTCACCACTTTGAACTGGGATTGCCTGTTCCCATGTCCACGCCTCCACTAGACCATATGGCCCCAGTGTAATGCACTTTGGTCTATAACTGTTAAGGAGGGACAGCCTCTTAATGAAAAATAACTTATGTTTTAGTAGCACATTACAGTCAAAGCTCTATCATAATCATCTGTTTATTTGACAATCAGCCAATGAATAGACATTACAGGTTTTATTACCCCAATTTAACTTGAAAGATTGAGAACTCTACAGATGTTAACTTAGTGTCACTCTTGGTCTATTAAATCATGGCTGAAGAAATAAGAAAAATATATTCCTCACACATAAAAGGAAGCTACACAGCTACAAAAAATACGACATTTGCTAGAACAGTTGTCAGTTGAATAGAATTAAGTAAAACTTCACCTAGCTCATGAACTGGGCCGTGAAGAGAGCTGGTGAATAGTTTCTGAAGTAATTAGAAAACTCTAAAGTCCCGTATTTCATCTCCAAGGAGGAAGACATTTCAGCTCTGGCAGCAGCATCAAACACAGGACTTTCTGGTGAGGAATTCTCACCCTTGGCAGGAGAAAAAAGCAAGGTCATGCATCACCACCACAGACCTTGGAATCTGTTTTCATTCCCAATGAGAAATTCACCATAAAGCCATAGTACACTTCTGGAAGTGAGACCAGGCACTCAGGTGACATAATTTCCATAACCTAGGAAAAACGACTTAAAAAAGCAAAGGGCTGGGCTTCCCTGGTGGTGCAGTGGTTGAGAGTCTGCCTGCCGATGCAGGGGACACGGGTTTGTGCCCCGGTCCGGGAAGATCCCACATGCCATGGAGCGACTGGGCCTGTGAGCCATGGCCGCTGAGCCTACACATCCGGAGCCTGTGCTCCGCAACGGGAGAGGCCACAGCAGTGAGAGGCTCGCTTACTGCAAAAAAAAAAAAAAAAAAAAAAAAAAAAAAAAAAAAAAACCAAAGGGCTGTCAACATGCTAATTACAGTAACAGCCCTAAGGATAACACCACTTACAGTAATTTAACTTTCTTTTAAATTATCTTACTAGAGACTTAATAAAGAGATATGACTGTGATTAAACTGAGAGGCTGAAGAGTCAAAGTTCAGAGCCTGAGTTATAGAAAACAGCTATATTTTATAAAGTAAGATTGCCGTGATGATGTGGAGATGAATCAGTTACGAAATCAACGGTGCTGGGAGAACACGTATTAATAAAAGGAAAACTTTACTTGGATTTTGAGCTCTCTTCACAGACTACATTAAGTGCCAAATGGACAAGAAGTGAAATATTTGTAAAAATCAGACCACAAAATATTAAAAACAAAATCTAGAATGTTGTTCTCTTAAAGGAACAGAATTAATTAAAATGGAAAATGTGGGAAAAGGGAGGGAAGGCAGTTCTGCCTGTGACAGAGATTTACACATCGAGGTTTTTTGAAAGGTGGGTCCAGGTCAGATTTTTATTTTTGTTTCCGTGGTTTGATATAGTGAATTATATAGATAGGTATTCACCAAAGAAGGAAATGTGGATTCAGTGAATACAGAGATGAAATAATTATATAAATATTAGGTACTTCAGTACAATGAAACCCAACAAAACTAAGATTAAAGGAAGAATTAGGAAACAGCAGAGATAAATATGACAGGTGAGATTGAATATCTAAACTGCATAAAGAACTGGACTTATTAACAAAACCACGTCCCTAAAAGGCAAGAAGTTCCAGGTTTACACAACATGAACTATAAAGAAGTAAATGATCCTTGAAAAAAACCTCAGTTTCATTAGTAATTAAAGTAAAAAGGACACAAATTCCTAAGATATAAGTTATTACTTATCATCTTAGGAAAAAAATTAAAGAAATGCCAAAATCGATTGCAAGCAAATTTGTTGTACTTGAAACAGAAGAAACTAGGAAGAGTTTTGTGAGACAATCCTATTTGTTCTAAGGCAATAATTCAGAGGAACACAAATAACAAAACTAACTGCTAAAAGACTAACCATCCAAAGACGGTACCATAGCAAAACTTTTAAGAATCAAAAGCTGCAGCAATAAAAAAGATGAGTGTAAACCCTTTACACATGAGCAAAATTTTATCTAAATTATCATCTAAAAAGTAGAGAAAAAATTATCTGTATACCATGATTAGCCCTAAAAAAGCACTATGGCAACAGATGGATCTAGACTGAAAAGAATCTCCCAAATTTAAATACTGGCTATGTGATAGAGTTGTTCTTGTAATCTATTTAAAATTACTTTAAAATAAATTTTACCAAAAATTAGTAAGACTGATCAACATATTATCAAAATCATAAACTCTAATGAAAAATTATTGTAGACTTAGCCACTTTATTATTTCCAAGACCAAAAATATTATATACTTGGAAACTTCCAAATAGTGTTACTTTGTAACTTCACTGGCAAAATCCTAGAATACTAGACAAGGTCATGCAGTGACCAATTCCCTCGTTCTGCCATTGAGGAATCTGAGGTCCACAGTGTGACACTCTAGCCCCCGAGGAGGGAGAACGGTCCCTCCATCCAGCACCTTCTCAGGCCTCACGGAGGCTCCGGGGTGCTACAGATTGGTTTGCAAAGTGGAGTTCATGTCTGCAGAATCATAGTGTAAGAAGAAAATAGATTTGGAGGTGTTCTGTGTCTCCTAAGAACAGTATCCTCTCCTCTTATAGCCTCTTATGATGCTGGGGACTTGCATTATAGATGACTATTTACAGCTGCCCTCAGGATGCTCTGACCCACCTTAGCTGACATTCTCGCTGGACCCAAATTCTCCTTCCCTCATGTACGCTTGTACCAGTGCTTCCTTTACTCCAGGAGGAAAATCCTCTTTGCAGAATACTTTTTGCTCATTATTAGAAACATAAGAACATTCTAGATTTATTTTTTATCTAGAAGAAAAGCTAAGTTGGGTTTCTCAAAGCTTTTTTTTTTTTTTTCTGAGAACTGGGGGTGTTACTAAGTGTTAAATGGAAACATGTTTCCATGATTAAGTACATCCAGGAAAGCTAGACAGACCGGCTCAGAGAGCTGTTAATCTTCAATTGGTAATGGGATTTCACAGGAGAGCAGACAGTACAGGGCCATCCATTTGGACACAAGACCCTTCTTCTATGGGGAGCATCATGGAGACTTGGGTGTGTGAAGACATTTGGGAGATGCTAGCCTATTTATTATGTATCCAGGTGGCCCCTGTAAATCAAATTTACTTTGTAGTTCGATCAACTGTATGAGTATGACATATTTTTTGGAAGAGAAGATGGTTTTTTTTTCAAAACTTGTGAAGCAAACTGATGTTGGAGAAAATAAGTGGCTTAAAATAGATCTTACACAGGCATTATTCATCTTCCTATTGATGTGAATTAAAGTGGGTGCCATAAAGAATTGATCATAATGAAGGCAGTCCATAAGTTATTTCAGCACATAAAAAAGATAAGCCTGATGAAAACTCCTCAATTCTGCATTTATTTCTCTAGCTTTGAAAAGAAACGGAAAGCACTTTTGATGAATGTCTTAATGAGTTGCCCAGCATTTCATTTATGTGTGCTTTGAAAGACTCTTGAATAATACCAAGTGAATTCACAATTAACTTGTGAATGTCAATAGACCAGCCCTAAAGGAATGAGGCAAGAGGAAAGGCATAACTTTTCCTCTTACTCCAGCAAGTGAGCCAAGGAGTCAGCACACCTTCTGGCGTGTGGGTTGATACAGCCATGTGTGTGTGTGTGTGTGTTTGCACATGTGCGTGTGTGCTATTCTGGTCTCTGAGGGTTTGGCCTTATTAAGAGCAAGTTCACCTCCACCTGCTTCAGCACTTCCCTTTGGAAGAAGATCAATGAAGTGAAAATTTTCACACATAAATGTTCCCACTAGAAAATTCACCCTGTAGAAAACAGAGAGACCTTTATTCAATATTGTACTCTCTTGAAGTCTCCATCATTTGTATCAGTTAATGCTTATTGAATGTCTCTTGGTAATAGTCCTGCATTTTGGGCTTTAGGTTTTGTTTTTGTGCATCTTCAAGAACAGAATGAAACCTTCCATTTTCTTTGGGGTGATTTTCACTGTGGTTTATTTGAGCTTTGTTGGGTGGCAGCAATGTGTGGAGTCTAACTAAATGACTTATAACGTGCCTTCCCGCCAAGCCCAGGGCTCTTAGCAGGCACCAAGACTCGGTGACCATTTCAGGTGCAGGAAAGCAGGCCATCACTGCAGAGAAACAGTGACCGAGATCAGAGGGCAGTTCCCCTGATGCCACCATGAAGACCACAGGTTCTGAACACCCCACACGGGGTGGACTCCCAGCTCTACCACCAGCCAGCTGGGTGGCCTGGGGCAAATTAGTCACCTTCTTTGTGCCTCCAGGGCTGCTATGAGAAGCATATGGGTTAATGTACAGCATGCTGGCAACTCTGTGGGTGTGCTATCTGACTCCACTTAAATTACAATGAATTCCTTGACTTTCTCTATAGGTATGTTACTCATATTACAACACCTCTCTTGTTATAATAAGAAGTGAATCTTAAATCTTTTATCCTCTGAACTTAGTCTGTAAATGTGTCCTTATGCCGAATTGCTAGGATAGTTCTTGACTCAGCAATGGCACCAGATCAACAGATAACCTTACTAAACTGTGGAAAAATGTATTGAGTAATTAAAGCTACCATGTTCAGGGAGAGAAAGAATATCTTAACTATGCTCACAAAAACTGTCTTCTATAGAATTAACCTTTTTAAAATAATTTATTTAAATAAATTCATTTAAAAATCAAATAGGAATATGGCCGTAAGCATCACATGTAATCAAGATACGTCTGAATGTGCAATTAAAAAAAAAAAAAAACCCTTCTTTCTCTATGGGCTGTGCTTGGGATGGTACTTGGGATAAAAGCAGGAGGAGTCCTTGCTTAACTCAATTGTAACACCCAGCCTATCAACCAACCAACATTCATTGACCATAAACAACAGGGAGGGTGCTGTGGAGATACAAAGTTGAAAACACTAGGGTCCTCGCTCCCCAAAACCTTAGAACATGGAAATGGTCATGTGCAACGAATTTTAAGATATAATGTAAAACTGAAAACCAAGCACTACCCAAGACAGCACTGGGTTGTAAAGCTGTAAAGCTCCTGGCTCTCATTTACAGCATCCTTGCCTTGTGCTTTTCATGCTGACCTGAGATGCATCCTCACCAGACACAAGTAGTGTGGTCTTCTTATCAACTCTGGAAGATCCTATTTTTGTCTAGGTTATATAAAATTATATGAGTCATTCTATTTTATATGTATGGCTTTTCAAAGCCTCCATATATTAAGCCAGCTATGAATATACCATCAAGAGGACTGCAACCATCAAGAGGGCAGTTTGCAGATTTTGATTTTAAGAATCAAACAGGAGATTTCAAAAAAGTGGGTTGTAACTTTGGAGTAGGTGTACATGGGAAAATGTCCCAAGCCTAAAGGGCACACAGGCAGCCTTTCCTCTGGGCTCAGGGATGCTCGGGGTAAAAGCCGGGCTCTCTTCCATGGGGTGTACTCATCCTATGTCTCACCTGCATGTTTTATTTTTTATTTACCTTTTATGAAGTCTATGTCACTGGACCCTGGAAAACTATGGAGAGTGGAGGATTTCCGTCAGTCATAAATGCAGATGACATTTATGGAAGGACATTCATACATATTTAGCTAGATTATATTGGTTCCTGTTTAAGTGGTGTGATTTGCTAATTCCTTTTAACTTTACTTTTTAAAAAGCAAATGTCACAGATTGCAAATTTTGTGAATAGATTCCAAATGTGGTGAGATCAAAGATTAAATCTGCCTCCCAAAATGTCAGGAAAGAGAACAAGACCGATACGATGCATTTAAAACAGTCTGCAGGACAGCAAAATATGCTGATTAAATCTGAGACCCAGAATTTAAAATGATAAAATAAAAATACAAGTAAATGCCGCCATGCAGGAGGATGCTTCAACATTTTTCTCAGCTGGACTGAAAATCTTATATTGGTCTATAAGGGCAGTTTTGGAAAACACAAAAAAGACCTAATGACTTATGAGTGGATTCCTAGGATGAGTACAGAAAATAGTTCATAAATACACTGAAAATGTAAGAAAAGGGAACTGTTTTATAAAAAATTTAAAGCCTTGAGGTTCTTAGATTTTTAACTAACAGGCTTTTCTTTTTGAAACATGTTTTCATCAGTGTCATCAGATTGTTTATCTACTATTTAAAGCCCCCTCCTTCTCTCCTTCCTTTTGTGTGTGTGTGGGTGTGGGTGTGTGTGTGTGTGTGTTCTGGACAGGGATGATCCAAAGGAATTACTTTTATAAACTATTTAAGTAAAATATAAAAGACTGACATATTTCCTGTTCAGGATCAAGCACAGTGAATTACCTCAGCAAATGAAACTCTGCAAGGACCACACTGAAGGTAAGCCAGACAAGCCTTTCCACTAAAATCCGATGACACAAGAATGTCTATTCCCCACCCCCCACTTTACTGAATGACTTTCCAGGATCGAATGAAAACAAATAAGAGATATAAATATTGAAATTATTATAAATTATACTATAATTATAAATTATTATTCGCAGACATAATCATTCATATGGCAAAGAAAATAGAACAAAAAATAGGATTATTAAGAGTGTTCAATTAGCTGGCCTGTTCGAAGCTACAAATATTCAAATTGATAGTTTTTCCTATGTATCAAATAGTTATGATATCATTTAAAAAAATAAAAACACATTCACAGAGTTAAAGAAGATATAAAATACTCTAAATTAGTAAAAAATATACAAGGGCTATATAATCAAAGGGATAGGATTTTGCTGATATTCAGGGAAAATACCACACAAATACATTGCTAAATGTGCAATACAGTATTCTTGGGTGTGAAGGCTTGGTATTATAGAGAACCAAAACTAGTACCTTGGAGAAACTGAATAATTCAGGGGGTTAGGGGAAGCTAGCAAGACACAAAGGTGGCTGTTATGGGATCATGGCAACAATATGTAGTTTCTCCCAAGAAAGGAGCAAGCGCCCCACTCCAGGGGCACCAGGTGCTCTGCTGGCTGCCAAATGTACAGAGCACATGTACTTTCTGACCTATGGATATTCCCCATTATGTTACAATAACCGTGTTTAAAGACTATGTAAATCTAGGCATTAAATTGTCTGTACATTCTAATAGGTCTGCGAAGAGAGATTATCGGCCTTCACATTTAAAAAATTCACATTTTATCTTATATTTTAATTTGCTTGTTACAAGTCATTGAGAAGGCAAAAAACATGTTTTTATTAAACAGTGGCTAGCTGCAGAAGGAGGCCAAGTACGTGTTTTTAGGCCATGCTTAATCATAATCTTGACCTTTCCCCAAGCACTGTTAAAAATCAATGGGAACAAAAAAAAATCAATAATGGCACAAAATGCTCCTATATTTTTGAAAACAAAGAATGAAACAAATGATAAAAGTTAAATATTAGAAAATTGTTAGTGGAATTCAGGCAGACTTTTTCCCATCATTGTTCTCCATAAGAATCATGCTTGAATACCTTCAATTCAGGCTCATTCAGAGGTTTCAAGGCCACAAATTTCAAAAGATAATGCTCAAGATGACATCTGGATGTCCCACCAGTGCAAAGAGGATGAACACCACAAAAAGAAACTCAGGCAGTGACTTTGGGGTGGAAGAGACATGAAGATTTTTGTTTGTTTGTTTTTTTGGTACGCGGGCCTCTCACTGTTGTGGTCTTTCTCGTTGTGGAGCACAGGCTCCGGATGCGCAGGCTCAGCGGCCATGGCTCACAGGCTCAGCCGCTTTGCGGCATGTGGGATCTTCCCGGACTGGGGCATGAACCCGTGTCCCCTGCATTGGCAGGTGGACTCTCAACCACTGCACCACCAGGGAAGCCCGAAGATTTTTTAAAGTGGCATTTTTCCGCTTACACTAGAACATTTTTGTTTCTCATTTGTAACTGCTTTCGAAAAATGAAAACATTTAAAAGGCAGGAAAGTACAGAAAAAAATAATACAACAAACACTGGTAAAGCTACCATCTACATTTATAAAATCGATGTAAAGAATTACTGAGAAACACCCTTTCCTTTTTCTTTTCACAGGGAGCACTGGCATCCTGTCTTTTCCTAGACTTTTATCATATCTGAATAGTACCAGAAACAAAACACAGTGTTGTTCTGTATGTTTTAATCATACCAAACGGCATTCTATATATATTCCCAGTATTCAGCAATTTGCTATTTTTCACTCATTTTGATGTTCTGGAAGACCATCTCTCCTAGAACATATAACCGCAGTTTGTTTTATTAACATTTGATTAATATTCTTGTCTCTATACCATAAACTAACTTTTTCATTTTCCTACTGATGTACACATCATTTGCTTTCCATTGTGTATTATGATAGATGACACTGAAATGGATATTTTGGAAACTGTCTTCTTGGGGATACTCACTGAAGTCTCTCGAAGAATATCAAACAAGTAGCATTTCTGTTCAAAGGTATGCCTAATTTTATTCTTCTAAAGTAATTATTATTATTATTATTATTATTATTTATTTATTTATTTTTTGTGGTACGTGGGCCTCTCAGTGTTGTGGCCTCTCCCATTGTGGAGCACGGGCACTGGATGTGCAGGCTCAGTGGCCATGGCTCATGGGCCCAGCTGCTCCGTGGCATGTGGGATCCTCCCAGACCGGGGCACGAACCCATGTCCCCTGCATCAGCAGGCAGACTCTCAACCACTGCGCCACCAGGGAAGCCCTAAAGTAATTATTTTAATTTTCACTATCAACAGCCATGTACCAGCTCTCAATCCTTCATATGCAATCCTACCAAGGGATTTTCAGGCTCTTCAAATGTTACCAGTCTGATGGTTGTGTAACTGAAACTCCCTGTTAGTAATTTGCTTTCCTCTGACTATGAGGGAGGTTGAGTATCAATTCCTCTGTTTTTTTGTAATTTAGATACTGTCACTGAAAAATGTATTTCATATACTTTCTATATATATGCATTTTTGGCTTCACGATTTATAGGAGAGAAAACTTTTATCAGAGGTATTGGTGGCAAACATCTTCTCCCAGTCCTGTTTCTTCACTTTTTTTAGTGGTGTCGTTGCACAAATGAAATTTAAATTTTTAATGTTCTAAAATTACCAATCTTCCCTTTTTAGTTAGTGCTTTTTGGGTCTAAAGTTCTCAAAAAAGGATGAGCCATAAAGGAAAGGCTTTAAAACTGAAGCACAGAATGTTAAAACCTTCTATACCATAAAAGTTATCACAGGCTAAAATTAAGTCTATGATACCCTGGAACAAATGGTAATGACCATAATAATGGCTCAAATAATGTTCACCCATTAAAGACTATTTTGATGCAAATGTATTCACATATTTATTATTTATTCAATCATTATTGGTTTGTTTGTTGTGGATATTTATTTAAATATAATTTTATATGTGCATGGACAAAAGGAATTACAAATTTAAATATATAGGAAGTTAATTTAAAAAATGTTCTTTTTCAATAATTTATTCAATCATTATCATATTATTATTCAATCATTCATTCATTCATTTTTATTTTTGTTAATTGTTCGTTTTCTAGAACATAAGTTCCACAATGTTAGGAATTTTTAAATATTCTATTTATTTCTATAGAACAGTTTTAGGAGCATAATAGCTTGTCTATGAATTGAATATTTGCCTTCACATTTTAAAATTTCACATTTTATCTTATATTTTAATATGCCTGTTACAAGTCATTGAGAAGGCAAGAAAAACAATCTACTAAACAGTGTTTAGCTGAATGATGAATGAATTACTTTACTTTAAGGAGATACGGGAGATGTGTGCAAAATTTATAGATAAAGTTGCTCACTACAGCATTATGTATACCACTGGAACATTGAAAGTTATCTAAATGAACAGCTTTAGGAAGTTGGTTAAGTAAATGATGTTCTTTATCTGAGATGTCCAGGATGGTAGCCACTATCCACAAATGACAGGTAAGCACATGAAATGTGGCAGGGAGGGAACTAAAATTTTATCATATTTAACTTAAATTTAATTTTGGATAGCCACATGTGGTTTGTGGCTACAATATTGGACAGTGCAGATCTAAACCATGAGACTAACAGAATCCAAAGTGCTGGCTGCATTCACTTGAAATTTGTTGCCAATTTTATTATCTGAAAAATGTGTGTGTGTGTGTGTGTGTGTGTGTGTGTGTGTGTGTAAAAGTATGGAGATCTTTTATTATTCTGAATTGAATTAGTATTTAAAACCAAGTCCCACTATAAAAAGATAGACGAAAATTGTACAACCACACACGCGTGCACACATACTCATATATATATGTATATGATGCAAATGCTGGCCAAAATGATAGGAATGCAATATTCCTGAAATAAATTACACATGCTTGAAAAGTATGTGTAATACTCTTATTTTAAGAACATTTTAAAAATTAACTTCCTATATATTTAAATTTGTAATTCTTTTTGTCCATGAGCATATAAAATTATATTTAAATAAATATCCACAGCAAACAAACCAAGTACCCAATAAAGTGTATGTTTCCTATTTGAATTTAAGCAACTGAAACTACATAACTGACCAACTATTAACAATTTTAAATCAAAAAGGTCTGAACAATTTGCCAAAAATGCACTGCTACCCCAAAACTCAAACAAACTGAATATCAAGTGCTTCTTAAATTTTCATAACTTTTAATAGAATTGGTACTTGAAGGCAACCATTCAAATATGTAGCAGGACAAACAATAAATGCTGGAGAGGATGTGGAGAAAAGGGAACCCTCTTGCACTGTTGGTGGGAATGTAAACTGATATAGCCACTATGGAGAATAGTATGGAGGTTCCTTAAAAAACTAAAAATAGAGCTACCATATGACACAGCAATCCCACTACTGGGTATATACCCTGAGAAAACCATAATTCAAAAAGAGTCATGTACCACAGTGTTCATTGCAGCACTATTTACAATAGCCAGAACATGGAAGCAACCTAAGTGTCCATTGACAGATGAATGGACAAAGAAGATGTGACACATATATAGAATGGAATATTACTCAGCCATAAAAGGAAATGAAATTGAGATATTTGTAGTGAGGTGGATGGACCTAGAGACTGTTGTACAGAGTGAAGTAAGTCAGAAAGAGAAAAACAAATACCGTATGGTAACACATATATATGGAATCTAAAAAAAAAAAAAAAAAAGTGGTTCTGTTGAACCTAGGGGCAGGACAGGAATAAAGACTCAGACGTAGAGAATGCACTTGAGGACACGGGGAGGGGGAAGGGTAAGCTGGGATGAAGTGAGAGAGTGGCATGGACATATATACACTACCAAATGAAAAATAGATAGCTAGTGGGAAGCAGCCGCATAGCACAGGGAGATCAGCTTGGTGCTTTGTGACCACCTAGAAGGGTGGGATAGGGAGGGTGGGAGGGAGATGCAAGAGGGAGGGGATATGGGGATACATGTATATGTATACCTGATTCACTTTGTTATACAGCAGAAACTAACACAGCATTATAAAGCAATTATACTCCAATAAAGATGTCAAAAAAAATATGTAGCAGGCATTCAACAAATATTTGTCGATTGATGAATGGCTGTTAGTGAGGGCAACTCCCTCGCCTGGTCCCTCATCTGTACAACAAATGTTCAAGGAAGAACACCCCCAGGCTACAGGAGGCCTCAACAGGGCCATCACATAACAATGATCTGGACACGTGAATTCAAAGATGTATTTGTAAAACAGTCAAGTACAGAAAGTCACACAGGTGAATACAATGCACACCCACGTGCCTACCAAGAAGCCTGCCTTGCCATCTGAGGCTGAATTGATTATAAAAACACCAATTTTTTCCATCAGCAAATCTTGGAGGAGGATGTAACTGGGATGACACATGGGAAGCAGAGGGAGGACCAGGCTGGGAAGAAACAACAGGATGGTTTTCAGCCATAGTCCCCGTCTCTTCACATTTTGGGGACAGTCACTGACCCCTTTGAATATCTAGTGAAAACTGCTGAAACATCTCAGTATATACAAAAATATTTCATAGAATTCAAGATGATTCCTGAAAACCCAGGAAATCTGTCATAAACCCCTGCTCTGGGCTCGAATGTCCAGCCAGAGTCTGATACCTGATGAAAGTTGTGAATGACAAAACAAAGGTGGGTTTGACCCAGGACCCTCTTTGCTGGGACTTGTAGAAACTCTGTAATTAAAGAAGTTGGTCTGGCTACCCAGTGACATACTTTTAGGCCTTAAGGAATCCCATTGGAAGTCTCTGTGGGCTTACTAAGAGCTTTATACATATATTGTCTCAAAAGAACCACACGATGGAAATGCACATGTGTTCATCAAACCCCACCCAGATCCTTATTTACAGCAAGTAAACATTTGGTGACTGTAATTATAATCAAATGTGTACTTCCTGTCCCCAAATAACCACTTCTTTATTAAGAATAGCATATTGTCTTCATCACAGTCAAAATACAAAAATATGTTCAGTCTCCACAGTGCCATGAGAACTCTCAAGTTCTCTCACGCAGGACAAAAGTGCTCAGATGAATTAACGCTTTTGCTGAAAAATCAAGGCAAATCCCTTTATTTATTTGTTTATTTTTAATTTAAAAGGAGATAAATGTAACTTTAAGCATATTCGAAATGTGACTAATCATTTTCTTTTCTATAGATAGCCTCGGCATAGCTAGCTTCAGCACTGAAGAAACTAATGAATTCACATTTATTTGTTTCTTTATTTAAACCTGACTTTTTAATGTAATGCTCTTTTTACAGACTCAGGGTGTTACCGAGTCCAAGCTGGTTCTGCTCGCTGCACGACAGGCCAATGAAGCTGAGACGAGGAGTTGAGGCAAGGGGTACGACTATTCGGAAAGCTGGCAGACCGAGAAGATGGCAGACGAGTGTCTCGGAAAAACCATCTCATTGGGGTTTGGATGCCAGTTTCATTTATAGCACAGAGGGGGGGAGGAGATGAGGAAGTAAAGTAAAAAGGCAGTAAGTTTTGCAAATGTCCCCTGGAATGGCCAGCCTCGGAGGGGATATGTTACTTTCTTCTTTCTTGCAGCCGTCCACGGGTGGACAGGGTCCGGATGCTTCCCTGGTCAAAGGCACTTTGGTTTAACATTCAGGCAGAGAGTCAGGGTTCCCCGAGGCAGGCCATTCTGTATAGACACTATCCTTTCAGTGGACAAAAGCAGCGGAAGCAAAGGCTAAAGTAAACGAAACAGCTCCAACATGTACTCAGATTTGGCTCTTCCCTGTTACAAGGATGCTTGAATGGCTTTTTGTTGTTGTTGTTTGTTTTTGTTTTTGCGGTACGCGGGCCTCTCACTGTTGTGGCCTCTGCCGTTGCGGAGCACAGGCTCCGGACGCGCAGGCTCAACGGTCATGGCTCACGGGCCCAGCCACTCTGCGGCATGTGGGATCTTCCCGGATCGGGGTACGAACCTGTGTCCCCTGCATCAGCAGGCAGACTCTCAACCACTGCGCCACCAGGGAAGCCCGAATGGCTTGTTTTTACTTGCTGAATTCTAAGCCCTCCATGTTTCTTAAATAGTTCATGCCATAGTGGAATTTTCACGGTAACAGTAGCGATGACTCATCATTTGTCATGCTTACTATTTCCCCACATTTTCTCTTATATTTTGAGAAAGCAAAGGGGGTGGGTCACACTCGTGCCCCTGTGTCTGTGCACCGAGGGTGAATATTATGGTAACAGTGCTCTGAAGTCCAAGGGCACCCGTTAGTCCTCCTAACAGAAGCATTCTTGTGCAGTAGAGGGTCCTGCCTGACAGGCCCTGATCTACGCACAGTCTGTGGCCCCTGTGCACCCTCTGGTGCTGGGGTCTTGCACACCATACTCCCCTCCGCTATGTGAAGGGATGAACTGCTTGTCCTTACAATGCTTCTTGAAATGATGCCTCCAGGCCCAACTGACTTAAATTGTACTTTAAGAACAGATGGAGATAAGATGTGCTCCTGTTTTACAGTTGGACCACTTTTTCCTTCCTTTTCTTTTTCTTTTCTGAAAAGTGTAACAGTAAGATATAGAGCTTTCTCAACACAAGATGCCTAAGCCCAAGGAACATGCCATTAAAAGAAATGATGAGAGAACCCTATTGCATTTCAGCGATGATCTATGATCTCTGAAACTCATTAAGGGATAATGTCCTATGTCTTGACTGTTCTAGTATCTACATAGGATCGTAGATTTGTCCAAACTCATGAAAATGTATACTTAAAATGTTGAGTCTTATTGTATGTAAGTTTTACCTCAATAAAGTTCACCTGAAGTCTTTACGGGAGCACAGGTTATGGGGGATGATTTGGAATTGGGCCTCCAGTTCCAAAGGCCCATTTGGAATGTTCTTCCTTGGCCTTCTAACTGGGTCCCAAGAAACAACCACCCCCAGGAGTGACCAATTAAAGACCTTGACAACTGACCAGCACAGCACTGGACCTTTCCTTCAGGAGTAAGATGAAAGGTGGGCCATAAAATTTCATCACATCAAAAAAGAATAACAATAAAGAATGTATTTTAATTTAAGCATTTAAAAATACTATATGGTTCTAAACCTTTAGTATGAGTAGACTACTAAAAGGAAAAAAATATATAACTTTCTTTAAAAATTTTTTTTAACTTCTGAGATCTCCTGAAAATTAATAAGAAGGACAATCTATTCTGGCACATTTATGGTTGAAAATGATAAAGGCTGAAATATTATAAAAAGAAGAACTTATATAAGAGCACATCTTTCTACCATCTGTTTTGAGTGACCAGACCAAAAAGGGTGGGAAGGAGAGACCACAGAACGTTTATAAAATGTGTGATGTTCAAGAAATATTTCTTAGGAGAATAAATTATATTATACTCTGAGGCTTCCAAGCATGTGAGGCACAGCAGGTCCGACTTCTGCTAACATTCTTAAAAATTATATTTGGGTGATTTTATTCTCTTAGAAAGAAAAAAGCAAGGTTTTGCAATAAAGGTTCACACTCATTAGTCTTGGCACCCAAAGCTTTGGAAGAGAGTCTGTCAACCATCAAAATACTGCTTTTCACTGATGAAAGATTTGGAATACAGACTCTCATTTCCAGAGGGCTACTTAAAAACAATGCAGTTAAAATGTGGATCAAGAAGAAAAGATTGCTTTTTCCTTTTCTTAGCAAGTCAGTTTATCTGAAGAGATTTATACCAGTACTATAGCTGGTTTCATGAGAAAGGGCCTCTTCTAAGTTTATCAGGAGTCTGTATTCATGGGAGAAATTATGACAAATGTATTGTTCCTTCCAATCATTAATTCTGTTCAACTCTACCTCCACATATTACAAGATTCTTATTAAGCAATGGATAGTAACATTTTAAGTAAATGGTACAACTTTGTACTGATTTCATTATTTCTGCTAACATACTGTTCAGGTAATAAAATTAAGTATATACAGAAACATATATAACAAAGCTCTCAAAGACATAAGCTAGAAAAATAACAAAAGGTAACAGGCATAATTCTAGACAAAGTGTAGTCATGGAGTATCTTTCAAAGGGATCTGAGACCTCTGTAGGACTCTCCAACTCTTTTTCAACTAGTTACTTAATAATTACATACTGGACACTCAAAGGTAGATACACAGTAGTATGCAATGGAAAACATAGTCACCAACTCTTAAATAAGCTCCCTCCAAAAATAGGATTTTCCAGAGTTGACCAGCAGACTGACACTACTCGTGTCCAGGTATCAGTGTTGGCGACTGATCGATCACTGAACCTTTGGGGGTTTACTAGTGTTTGGCACACAGTGGGTTTTCTTAAATATTTTGAATAGTAAAAGAATATATGAATAATGATGAATAAGTATCCATGTTGTCTTTTAAAAAAAATTTATTTTATATTGGAGTATAGTTGATTTATGATGTTGTGTTAGTTTCAGGTGTACAGCAAAGTGATTCAATTATACATAAACATATAATCTATTCTAGTATCCATGTATCCCTAAAAGAAAACCACAGACATTATTATTTCTAAACACATGTTTTGTGGGTCTCTAGATGGAAGTCTGGACTTACTGAGAGACAGTATGAAGCAAAGTAAGAACTCAAACGTGGACACGTCCTGTCAGTGGAAACTCGGTCAAGTCATTTAACTCTGAGTCTCAAATTGCCATTTTTTAAATCGGGATAATAATATTATTTTTATGACTTTCAGGAGGGTTAAAATAACTGTGAATGTAAATTACTAAGTCCCTGAATCGTAGCCATCATGAACTCAGACTAATTTTCCTTCATTTCCTCCTTTCTCAAACAATATTTTTAGAGCCACTGATAGAGTGAAATGTCATACAATGAGGACTTATCCTTGAAGACAAACTTTGTAGAAGGTTTTGAATATGATAGTACGTATAGGTTAAGAAATGAATAAAGAAACACCTAATTCTGTCTGTGAGAGGTCAGGAAATATTTCTTAAAGTAGGTGTCTCTAGACCTGATTTTAAGAAGATGAATAGGAATTCTGTGGTCAGAGAGAAAAGATGGGGCAGAGAAAAGAGAGGATGTCATGGAGAATCAACAGTAAAGTTCCAGGGACCTCAGGGAGCAGCAGATCTGGGGAATTTTTCCCATTGCGGAGCACAGGCTCAGGACGCCCAGGCTCAGCGGCCATGGCTCACGGGCCCAGCTGCTCCACGGCATGTGGGATCTTCCCAGACCGGGGCAAGAACCTGTGTCCCCTGCATCGGCAGGCGGACTCTCAACCACTGCGCCACCAGGGAAGCCCAAGATCTGGGGAATTTTTAAGAGGATTTGTATGGCTGAGATGTTGGGTGTGAATGGAATTCTGGGTGAAGATGGTGGGCCTGTGATGGTACCCAGGAGCCTGTGCTGTCTCAGGTAGGTGATAAGGGGCCACGAAGGTGTTATGTAGAGGAGTGGATTGAGCCTGGGTGCAGGGAGACAAGACACAGGGATGCCAGGTATGGGGTGAGAGCATTCCTCCAGGATAGTAGAGGATCAGGAAGCAGAGTTCACGGCTAAGAGTGAAATAGACATATCATAGGTCTTATCAACTGGCTTAGTCATCAATGAGTTGTCAGAGGATGTCTGAAGAAATAATGTTAATTCCAAGTAGTTCATATAAATGCAATTTTCAATTCAGTGTCACAAACGTGGATTGGATCACTGCCATCGAGATCCTCTGCAGAACAAGGGTCAAAGTCTAATTTCTCCCAGCCATGCTCATACTGGCAACACATTTCTTATTGAATGATACGCCTGGGGACAGAGATTTTTGGATCCAGTACACTGTTAATGGTTAACTTTCTCTATGGTAAGTGTATGTTATAATAAAATTGGGATATACTGCTTCTGAGCTTTGAAAAATCATTTCTTGGTCAACTTCACAGAAACTGAGAAGGTTTGGGTTACAGTGTTAATTGTCAGAAAGTTCTTAAATGTCATTTAAGGAAAAGGTGATCCACTTAGGTCAATAGAGAGAATTTTAGAATTAGAATTTACCGCTGTGGGTAGGGCTTAATCTACGTCCTCACTTTCGGAATGCTGGAATGTCAACGCAGGACTTCAAGTGTTCTATTTGCAAAGAATTTCTAGAGTCCCAGGAAAACAAAGTAGAGAAGAACAGCAGCCAATGGTCTGGCCACTCAATGAGGGGATTCTGACTCCCCAAGAGGGAAGCCATGAATTAAAGGAGAATGTAGAGGTGCTCCAGGTAGATTTTGTGAAGCAGGAACTGACTGAAAGTTTGGGTCTGTCCAGGACGCTGTAGATATTAGCTGGAGAGAGATGTGTATGTGCACCCTACATGCTCCCCACACAGCTCACATGCTCCCCAGTCTCCTGTGCAGGGACTACAGCTAATGCACAATGAGAAATTTGAAAGTAAGACAGCCAGGTGACTTTGTAGGGCCCTAAAATGAATGTTGGTCACTTAAAAATCAGACCATCACAATTTGGCCAAAAGAGTCAAAATCACACGGAAAGAGCCATTTAAATTTCAGAAGTGATGGAGGAAACATCCAGCAGCAAATGAGCATTTGCTTATGAAATGCTTTGTCTTTAGAAAGCAAATTGCAGAAACCTATGGGTATGAGAGACCCCGGTTTGGTAAACTCTAGTGTTGTTTCTAGACAGTCTCTGCACCATCCTGAGGGAAAACTCCATTTCATTCAGTTCCATTATTTTCAAACTTCGTCATGTGACTTGTGATGCCCTTCCTGTTAAGGGAACTGTATTTCTCTTTTCAACTAACATGAGGTTTGAACAAAGACTTATCAGGGAAAGCGACATGAACCACTTCTGAGCAGAAGCTTTAAGCGCCAAAACATGACTCTGCCCTCTCATATCCTGTTGTTGTGAGCCCAGTAATGTTCTAGATGGGAACAGTCCCTCTACCTGGGATCTGGGGGAAAACGGATGTAGTGAGGACTACAGTAATTATCTGTGATGAGAACATAATGTGATCAAGAAACAGAACTCTGTGGGAAGTCACTGAGACCCAGGATCATTTGTTATGGCAGCATAACATCACCTACCCTGACTACTCTGCCTCGTTCATAGCGTCCACGGTCCTTGGTAGTGATTATAAAATAATTCCAGCAGGACAGAGCCCATAGTTGTTATGTAACACTACTGACTTTATAAATGCCTTTCTAACTTTCTTTTTCAGTATTGTTGTCCCCGCCTACAGAACACCACCTGTAATTATGTGCTGCTGACTGCAGATGCAGCAGAAACTGCTCAACCATAGGCTCTGACTTCAAATGAATGCACTCAGCCTGCTCCCTCTCCTCCTAGGTCAAGCGACGAAGGCGGACAAGTAAATATTATGGCTGCATGTTTATCTTTAATTTTAAAAAGTTCATTTGTATGCAGATTACAGATGGCTTTGGGGTTCTAGGCAAGTTGCCAGAAAGATTCTTTAGGTCCTAAAGTCTGGGCATACAGTCTTGACTTGCCTGCAGTTGCAGCATATTTCAACGATTAAAGTGCTTGAGCCTGAAGACAGATTTCAGATCCACTGTTATTAAGAAGAGGTATTCAAGCTCCTGGCAAAAGCAGAGGCTCTAATAGCTTGCTCTAAAGGGATAGAATAATTGGGAGCCACTGTGCAGGACTGAAATAGAAACAGTTTAAGCAAAGAGACATAGAGCACAAGTGGCATATAGGTTCCTGACGTCAAAACTCTACAAGCTGTTCATTCTTTTTTTTTTTTTTTTTTTTTGCGGTACGTGGGCCTCTCACTGCTGTGGCCTCTCCCGTTTCGGAGCACAGGCTCCGGACGCGCAGGCTCAGCGGTCATGGCTCACGTGCCCAGCTGCTCCGCGGCATGTGGGATCTTCCTGGATCGGGGCACAAACCCGTGTCCCCTGCATCGGCAGGCGGACTCTCAACCACTGCACCACCAGGGAAGCCCCAGCTGTTCATTCCTACGCACAATTTTTTCTCTCTGCAGGATTTTATTTTCTCACCCATTTTTAATTATTGACTTTTATATTTTGAGATATATATGTGTATATATATTATATAAATATATTTTATGAAGTAGATTCATTATGATTACTTTAAGTAGGTAATGCTATTTTTTTCTCTTTTTATACTGAAGAGAAAAATCAATTTTTTTATAAAGAAATCATGGATTTAGACACACTTGAGTTGCTAATATTTGAATTTTCTGGGCAAAATTATCTAATTTAGAAATATTATTTGGTTTAATGTGTTTAATTTGGCCTTATGAAAAAATAAAAGCAGTTTCACAAATGCTATTTCTTGCTGCCAGGTTCAGCCTTGAGATGGGCATGTGTCAGTCTAACCAGTGATGGTTTCATTTCAGCTGTGCATGGATCCCAGAAGGAGGATCCAAGACTTTAAGAAACTTCCTTCTATGAAAGGGGCCTTCCTACACTACTGGTGGGAATGTAAACTGGTGCAGACACTATGGAGAACAGTATGGAGGGTCCTTAAAAATCTGAAAATAGAACTACCAAATGACCCAGCAATCCCACTCCTGGGCACATATACAGAGAAAACCATAATTTGAAAAGACATATGCACCCCTATGTTCATAGCAGCACTATTTGCAATAGCCAGGACATGGAAGCAACCTAAATGTCCATCAACAGAGGAATGGATAAGGAAGATGTGGTACATATATACAACTGAATATTACTGCACCATAATAAGGAACGAAATAGTGCCATTTGCAGAGACGTGGATGGACCTAGAGATCGTCATACAGAGTAAAGTACGTCAGAAAGAGAAAAACAAATGTCATATAATATCGCTTATATGTGGAATCTAGAAAAATGATACAGAAGAACTTGTTGGCAAAACAAAAATAGAGTCACAGATGTAGAAAACAAACTTATGGACACCAAGGTGGGAAGAGGGTGGGATGAATTGGGAGGTTGGGATTGACATATATACACTACTATGTATAAAATAGATAACTAATGAGAACCTACTGTATAGCACAGGGAACTCTACTCAATGCTCTGTGGTGACCTAACTGGGAAGGAAATGCAAAAAAAGAGTGGATATATGTATGTATATAACTGATTCACTTTGCTGTACAGCAGAAACTAACATAGCAATGTAAAGCAACTATACTCCAATAAAAATTGAAGAAAAAAAGAAACTTCCTTCCATTGAATTTAGGAAGATGGAACAGCTGGTGGGGAGCAGGAGATTGTGTGACATTGCCCTTGAGCTTCACCAGTGAAACAGTGAGCCCCGAGAAAAGCCTTTCGCAGAAGAACAGCTGCCATGGTGCCCAGCAGGAGGTTGGAAGTGGTGAGGGAAGGGGCCGAGCCTCTGTACTTGAAAAAACTAAAGCAAGTGAAAGTAGAAAGCAGGTCAGCACCACTTGAAAGCCCTGCTCAGTGCAAACTGCCGTGTGTCAGCTCTCAGTGCGGGCAGCCTAAGATCCACTTGCTCAGGAGGAAGGACGCCAGGTGTGCCATTGCTAATGAGGAACAAGAAGGCTGGCGAGCTCAGAAGCTGTCTAGTTTTGGAGGCTTATTAGAAATGCCAAAAGCGCCCCATTGTACTTATGCTGTAGAACCAGGGCACCTGCTGGCTCTGGCTCCCCAGGTACGTCCACCTGCCCATGTGTGCCCTCACCCAGGAGAGACATCACGCAAGACCCGAACCAGGATCTGCTCCAGTAAACCTTCCAGGACCTCCCTGGCTGAGTTAGGGGCTCCCCGCTCATGCCACCCAGCCCCCATACTCGACTCCAGCAGCACAGAAATCTCACTACCCTAACTCTCTGAGTATCTGTCTTGTCCACTAGATTACGAGTTCAGGGAGGGCACAGAACAGTTCCTAACCCGAGTCTCTACCAAAGGGCCACTGGATGAGAGAATGAATAAGATGAGGATGCCAGGGGCCCCAGCTCTAGGTCCTGAATTTGCCCCCTTCCAGCGGTGACACAGACAGCCCTCCCCTTGAGGAGACATCCTACACAGGAGCAGGTTCTTGCCAGGTAGCAACAATGTGGGGTGTTGACTCTTTGGGGGTGTGCAGAAATAGCACATTCTCAAAACAGACCCCAGCCCCACAAGCTCATGGAACTTGAGGTTGAGTAGTAATAGACACTGAACAAATACATAGGGAAACAGGCACTAGAAAGGATGCAAAGTCCTTTATGGCGAAAGCGTAAAGGTTTAGGAGAAGGAATGGAGCCCTACTTGGGTCTGGAAGAGTCAGTTTCTCTAAGGAGGTGACAACTGAAGCTGAGACCTGAGGAAGGAGAAGGGACGGAGGGAAGGAAGCAAGGGCAGAACTTTCTGGAGTAACCTGGAGGTGGAGCCTGATTGCAGGGGGCTGAGGGAAGGGCCGCACTGGCTGCGGGCACAGGCGCCTGGATTGGAATCCCAGCTCCGTCACCTACATGCTGCGTAGCCGTGGGCAAGTCCCTTATTCTCCCCAAGCCTCTGTTTTCACATCCAGAAAAGGGTGGGAGGAATTTTATTACCTGGGTTAAGTAAGAGGAAACATGTTAAATACTTGGGATTAAATAAAATGAAATATGTTAGACATGGTTAGCGCAAATAAATTCTGTTGGCAATCATTCTATGATGGTCATTGTATTCCTTATGCATCATCATTCAGTCAGTGCCTGCTCTGGGCAGGGCACTGTGAGAAAATGTTACATGAACTGGATTTCTGTCTTGTATGGGGGAGACCACGAGGATCAGTACAGGAAAATGTAAGCTCCATTAGTGTATGTCCAAGGCATTTCACATGTACTGATGCGAGGGGCTTTATGGTGCATTGTTGTACAGATGAAAGGGAATGGTGAGAGCAGGGAGGAAGCTTATCCTTGATGAATAGCTTCCAAAGACAGAAGAAATGAATTGTTGCCAATGGTTCTGGAAATGATCATTTGGAGGTAGAAATTTCCTCCCGCTTCTGCAATGATCCATCTGCAAAGACCGAGCTCTCAGACCTCACTCGAAACAGCTGTGGTGGCTCCGATAACACATCCAATTGCCAAGCCTTCAGGGACTGTGGCTGAGCTGTAGGTCAGGTGGGGATTACCAGGGAATTGCAATTGCAGAGAAGAACAAACGTGCAAAAGGGTTGCTTATCAGCAGGAGTGGGACCCATTGATGGCTCCCTAAAGGATTATGATGCTCTGTCACCTTCAAAATCACCTTCTAACAGACAGGCCAAGTTCTCCAAGTACAAAAACTTTGGCACATTTAAAATAAATACAGTGGAAATGCATCACTTTTCTAAGCTCGGACTTCTGTGACCGTTAGGGTTAGGTAGGGTGGATCTGGACAGGTGTCTATTCCTTACCCTAGAAACTTCTGCGAGCCTCCGGGATGCAACAGGCATTTATTTTTCTGCTTCACAGGCACACTCATCCTCCCACAGATGGTTCTTTCTTTGACAGGGAGGAGAAACTTCCCCCTGATTTGTAAGTAGCCAGCACCGCAATTCACCAGGAGGGAGCCAGCTCTCTAATAAGCTACTTTTCTTTTCCATGTAAAGATGAGAAAGGCAGAAAGGCATCTGTTCGTGGACACTGAACTTGATAGCTAAATCAGGATGGCTCACAGAAACACTGTATAATGGGATAAGGAAGGATACCTAAGGGTGAGGTGTGCCTCTGCGGTCACCAGCTGCCTAGACAGCCCCCAATATTCTGCTCCTGCTGCTGTTCACACCTGTGTTACCCCCTCCCCTTGGGTGTGGGCTGGACCCAGTGACCTGCTCCAATAACCAGACCGTGCAAAGGTGATGGGTCAGATGTCACTTCCAAGATGAGGTGACAAAGACTGTGACTCTGTCTTGCTCTTAACTTCTCTCTTGCTGATGCGCTGTTGCCCTATCCCTTGCTTGCTCTGAAGAAGCTAGTGGTCATGTTGTGAGCTGCCTTATGGAGAGGGCCCAGGAGCAAGAAGCTAAGGCCACCAGCCAATAGCTCATGAGAAACTGAGGCCATCAGACCAACAGTCCATGAGAAACTGAATCCTGCCAACAACTAAGTCAATGAGCTCGGGTCCATCCCCAGCAGATCTTAGGATGTCTCTGTCCCAGCCAACAGCCTTGAGACAGACCCCAGAGTCAGACTGTCCAGCAAGGCTGTGCCTGGATCACTGACCCACAGAAACTGTGAGACAGATAATAAATGTTGTTTTGAGCCACTAAACCCGGGGTGGGGGGGATTTGTTATGCAGCTAGAGATGACTACTACACACACACAGAGTATAGTTACCCAGAAATGAAGGAACTGAGAGGCCAAGTTAGAGGAGCAGGGGTAAGGCAACCCAAAGAATAGAGACAGAGGAAGCCCACAGTCCTCTAACCCAGACCCCAGGCTGGAGGGAAAGGGATGGAAATGATGTTAGCAGAACCTAGAAGTTATTGGACAGAACCAAACTGGTCCAGTCCATCAGGAGCTGGCACCACAGAGGAGAAGCAACTCTGAGGAAAGAAAGGAAGAAGTGTTGTTGGTTTTCCCTTCCTGTGTCCCCCAGACTCCTGCTGGTGCTGGTGCAGAGCCTGAAGCACCCTCTGCCGGGTCAGCCCCTGTGATGCAGAGCAGAGAGGAGAAGTACAAGGGGTAGGCTGGGCCAAACAGGACCAGGCCCTGCACCAGGAGTACCCCCGTCAAACATCCTGGATTACTCGTGCTCTCTCCTTGGGAATCCGTCTCAGGTCGGACTCCCAGCTTTAACCTGCTTTTCATTTGTGATTCAATATGGGGGGAGTTGCCTGGAAATGCTTCCCATCGCTCTTCCTTGTTTTACTCACCCTCCTTGCTGATGAGAGCGATGTGATGGGTGAGACTGGAGAAGGGAGCGGCTTGTGTGGTGAGCTGAACAATGCCTTCCCCCAAGACGTCTACGTCCCAATCCTCAGAACCCATGGATGCAACCTTACGGGGAAAGAGGGACTTTGCAGAGGAGATTCAAGTAAGGGTCTTGAGAGGAGGAGAGTATCCTGGATGGTCCAAGCAAACAGGGATTTTTATAAGAGTAAGGGTAGAAAGATCAGAGAAGAAACAGGAGATGTGGTGACGGAAGCAAGGAGTCGAAATGATGCAGGAATGTGGGGAGCTTCCAGGAGCTGGAAAAGGCAAGGGGACGGTTCTCCTCTAGAGCCTTGAGAAGGAGCCGACCTGCTGAACCTTGACTTCATCCCCAGTGGAATGGACTGCATCCTTTTAAGACCTCCGGCGCTGGGGGAGAATAAAATTATGTGTTTTAAGCCACCAAATTTGTGGTCATGTTTTACAGCAGCTCTAGGAAACAAATACTGTCTGCTCACCTCAGCAATCTTCCCTGGCTCTGTGGGATCTTCCTATGAAAGGGAGCACAGGTTCTGGTGGGTGGGCTCTTCCTCCAGGGGAAGTGGTCAAAGCCAGGTGGGGAGTGGAAAAGGATGAGGTGAAGTGCTAGCAAGCTCATTTGCTCTGTGGTCCTAATGGAGCTATTTTTACCCCTGTCTCTCTGCATCCTGAGTGTATCTCTCGGCTGGTTTTGAAAGAAGGGGAATCTAATATGATATGTGTTCCTGAACCCCAATCAGCTTCATGTGCGTGAGGGGAATCGGTAACTGTCTTGGTATAAACTCTGTGTGTGTGTGTGTGTGTGTGTGTGTGTGTCTTCTAATGGTTCTGCTTTCATGGAGAACACTGTCTGAAACACAGACACTAATCAAAAGAAAGCTGCCATAGTCATAGCAACTTCAATAAAACAGACTTCAGGACAAGGAAGATTATCAAAGACAAAGAGGAACCATACATAATGGAAAAGAGTGAATTCTCCAAGAATAAATAATAATCCTAAATGCATATCCAACAACAACAGAGAGTCAAAACATATGAGGCAAAAACTGATAGAACTGAAAGAAGAGACAACTCCACTATATACATATACATATATATATATACGTATATATATGCATATATACATATATATATATATATATATATATATACATATATATATATATATACACACACAGAGAGACAGAGAACATTCATACATGTTAAGGAGTAAAACCATACTTCCTTGGTGGCGCAGTTGATATAGTTGATGACTTCATATCCCTCTCTCAGTAATTGATACACCAAGCCAGCAAAAAAATCAGTAACAGTAAAAAGGACCTGAACCACAGGATCAATCGATTTGACCTTGTTGACATTTATAGAACACACCATCGTACAACAGCAGGAAACAAGTTCTTCTCAGAAACACATGGAAAATTCACCACAATAGACCACATCCCAGGTGATAAAACCAACCTGAACAAAATAAAAACAAAAATTCCACCTGTCAAAATTTGTGAGATGCAGCAAGAGCAGTGCTTAGAGGGAAATTTATAGTATTAAATTCGAATGTTAGAAAAGATTTATTATATATGACATAAGCTTTCATCTGGGAAATTAGAGAAAGATGAGAAAATTAGACACAAAACAAGTAGAAGGAAGGAGATAAAATTAGAGCAGAAATTAATGGAATTAAAATCAGGTAATGATAGAGAAAATCCATAAAAATTAAATATGGTTGTTTGAAAAGACCAATAAAATTGATAGACTTCTATCTGGTTAACCAACAATTTAGAATACCTGGAGGGATTTATAATGTATTTGTTTTATATGGTGCAGTATCTTTTCATTTACAAGAATTATGCTGTTTCTACTTCCCAGTTGGATTATTGAATTAGAGTCTAAACCAGTGCGGTGATAACAAACAAATTGATAAAGGCCAGGTGGTCACTAAGCCTACAGTTTTGGCAATTGCCACTGGGTGAAAAGCTCTGGAGAATTCCATGGAGGGACCAAGGAAGTGGTCCTTAAGATTAGGAGCCTGTGTGGCATCACTTTGCTGCCTGCACATCTGTTCTCTGATCTATCGGGCCATACTTGTTTCACATACAGGTTTCTGATTTTCCAAGGGTCGTTCAGGGTAAACTGATTGTAGTTCTTCTTGAGTTTTTTGTTTGTTTGTTTCTTTTTCATTAAAAAACAAATACAGAAAGCAAGAAGAAAGAGAGCTCCAAGTAACTTGTGTCTGCATCTGGAAAAAGAATGTGTATTGAAGTCTTTCCAGTCGGAACCCCACAGTCAATACTTCTTCTAACTGAATTTTCGCCTCACTGCCTCATAACAAACACCTGAGCCCCAATTCACAACCACAACATCACCAGAAACCTTTTAGTTCTCAGTAGGCCAGCTCTTTTCCCTTTCATTATTTTACAGAACAGTTTTTACACAGATGCTCTGCATTTTGTTTCCACAATCATGAAAGAATAGAGCTGGAAGAGCCATCCGGATCATTTTCTCCAAGCCCCTCATTTCACAGATTAGGGCCCTTGGGTGGGTCCAAGGGCTTGAGTCACAAGACTACTTCCTTAGTGGTGGAGTTGGGCCTGGAGCCCACGTTCCCATGTTCCTGGGTCAGCGTTCTCTCCTCCGTCCCTGTCTGTGTCTTCTCACTGTCACTGTCACAGAAGGTGATTATGTACACATATGCCTGCTTCCCAGATATAATCGACCATCAACAGTGGGGATGGTTCAGTCTTAGGCTTTGAAAAGACCCATTCTTTTGGTGATGCTTTCACTGTCTTTCATTTAAATGATCATGGACCCTGTGTCAAAATTTTATTTCCTCCTCAGTCTGCCATGAAAGTCAAGAAAATCGCCTACAATTCTCCTTTCATTATGTGACCTCTGGGAAAGCTGAGTCTTCTATTTCATGGTTCATAACAGCGGGGGTGGGAGAACATGTTCAGAGAATTCCACAGTGGTTAGAGGCCTGGGCCTGAATCCCATCCACACTTGCCATTTGCAAGCTGGGCAACTCTGAGTCCCCTGCTGCCACTCCCATTCTCAGGTTCCTCTCAGTAGTAGGGAGAGGTTGACTGAGTCAAGATGCTTGGGAAAGTAGATGCTAGTTAACTCAAGTCAATGAAATAGTAAATGTTCATCCATTAGTGATTATCAACCCATTTTCTGGAAATGTATTTCTCAGTAAAAGACATGAAGACAGAGCTATTTCTGTTGATATTATTATTTTCTTTTGTTTGATGTGGACACACATCACATGCTCTTGCTTGGGAGAAGTTATTGTTCTGTTTCAACTTAAACAAATCACATACAACTTGCAGATAGCTAAGATCCTTAACATTCTTTGTCATGAGAAATTCCATTACTTTATGCTTCTTCCCTTTTTTGTTTATGCAGATCACCTTTTGACCCTCATCCATTCATAAATCTAATCTTAAGTGATCTGTCACATGTTCTAATTAGACAAAATTGCTTTTGGCTCTTTATTCTACTTGCATTCTATCCAGTATTTCCTTCAGACTCATGTCATCAACATTGCTCTAGGGCTGCTCTCGGCATCACCTCTATCACCAAACCAAGCCTTTGATTTAAAATGCGGGACAGGCAGAGGCAGGGATGACCCTGCAGAGTACACCTGAATACTTCCTTTCACACTGCTGGGCACACTGGGTCTGCCTGCTCTGTCAGAGACGAACCCTCTGGGTGGCACTGCGTTCCCAGACCCTGTTTCTCTGTCTCATCCTAAAGACCTCAGGCATGATCTCATTAAGTGTCTTGCTAAAATACAGACTTCTTCTGTCTCCAATATCCCCCAATCTAACAGCCCACTGCATCTACGAAGAGCCTGTGTTCCCATCAGACCTTTAATAAATGGGAAGGAGTTTTGTATTTTCCCGCATATATTTTCATTTTACAAGCCTTGCATTTCACACCATCTGCTGATGTGGGCACTTCTCATGCTGCCAGTCAGCTTAAATTTTATTTTTAGATGCCAGCTTTGGGCAGACCAGGAAAATTCTGCAGGCTAAATTTTCAGACGTTCTAAACAAAATGTCTCAACAATCTTTTAAGACCCCGTGAGAATGGATGGGGTCAGAAGCCGAAATCACTGAGAATCACTTGTGGTTCTTTCAAGAAAAGAGAAATGCAAACAGCTGCAAGTGGAAAGGGATTAAATAACTGATGCTTATGTAACAATCCTGCACACTAGTCAGGAGACTTGACTATAAACAGGCAATCATATGTGAAACACAGCACTAGGGGAAATTCTCAGCCCAGAGAGTGAAACCTGACAGCTAAATAAGCAGATTGCTGGGAAGACCCCAAAGGACGGAATGAAAATCCTTAAGCGTCTTTTCTCCTAAGAAGGTTCTTATCTTCCCTTGAGCCTTCCCTCAATTTGAGTTAATAAAGAGAGAGAGAGAGAGAGAGAGAGAGAGAGAGAGAAGCAGAGGTAGAAATGTGCAGAAATATTAAGAATCAACATTCCTTCAGCAGTATGTGCAGTCTTGTTTCACCAGCAGCTGTCTTTGTAAAACAGAGACCCAGCCAGGATACGAGATGTAAGAAGTGCTCACCGGTATACCCTGGGACATTTTTATTCTACTCTTTTGGAAGACTCTTTGGGGGAAATTTTTAGCAGGACCCTGCAAGCTGAAAAATGAATGGCATGTATGCCTGAATTTCCCAGTCAGTGACACATTGTTGAAAAATATTAACTGTGTTATATGGACTCTGAAGCATCTGCTCAAAATCCAGCAGAGGATGTTGAGACACATCCAGGGCACCACAGAAATAAGTGATGGGAAAAGGAGAAAAATCCTGAGTCTTACATCAGTAGTGGAGTTGTTGAGACCAATGAAATAAAAATTAACCTCATGTTCACTAGAGATGTGACACAAGTGAGGCCTCTTACAAGATTCACAGAATAGCAAGATGGAGGTCTATTTCTGAGAAAGGGTGGCTTTGGAAGTTGCATATTACAAATTTCTGAAAAATAACAAACTATGTTTAAGTGAATGGAGCAGCATTTTGTGGGGCGATAAATTATTATAGTTAGAGTGAAAATAAGATTTCTAGTTATTATTCTACAATGAGTCAATATGCCGAGTCTGATTTTGTAAATAAAGTTGTATTGGCTCACTGCCACGTCTATTTGCTTGCATGTTATTCATAGGTGTTTGCAGGCTACAGCGAGCAAAGTTGAGCAGTTGCCACTGAGACCAGATGGCCGGAAAATTCGAAAATATTTACTCTGTGGTCCTTCCCATAGAAAGACTGCGAACCCCTGTTCTAGAACATACACAGGCCTTTCTTTGTTGCTCATGGTCGTACTCGTAAATCCAACTGACCATCTCACAGTTGAGTGACAGGAGACACTTGGTATCACCTTAAATCACCTTCTAAGTTCTAAATGCAGAATCCAGGACTGCAGATGTCTTGACTATGGTAAATTGTTGGTGAAGAATTCTATTACAGAGGACACAATCACCACCCTTTTTTTTTTCTTTTGTGCGGTACATGGGCCTCTCACTGTTGTGGCCTCTCCCGTTGCGAAGCACAGGCTCCGGACGCTCAGGCTCAGCGGCCATGGCTCACGGGCCCAGCTGCTCTGCGGCATGTGGGATCTTCCCAGACCGGGGCACGAACCCGTGTCCCCTGCATCGGCAGGCAGACTCTCAACCACTGCGCCACCAGGGAAGCCCGACCACCCTTTTTAAACTGCTATTAACCTGCATTTCTGTTTCTCAATGTTACTTACAGGTCTCCTAGTAGATATTAAGGTGCCTGAGGTTTTGTTGTTTTATATCATGCTCATCTTGGAAGCACTTAGAAAAGGACTGGAATGCAGCAGTTACACAAAATACATCTCCTGGATAGATAGATGAACTTGCAATTGGCATTAATAAGTTCTCTAAATTTACAAGAAACAGATTTACTAAAATTATAATCTGATTAGTAAAAATACTACAATTTAATTAATTTGTAATACTACATTTATTTATTTATTTATTTATTTATTTATTTATTTATTTATTTATTTTGCAGTACACGGGCCTCTTACTGTTGTGGCCTCTCCCGTTGCGGGGCACAGGCTCCGGATGCGCAGGCTCAGCGGCCATGGCTCACGGGCCCAGCCGCTCCATGGCATGTGGGATCTTCCCGGACCGGGGCACGAACCCGTGTCCCCTGCATCAGCAGGCGGACTCTCTACCACTGCGCCACCAGGGAAGCCCTGTAATACTACAATTGTAACACTACAATTTAATTAAAGTTATTGTTATTAAAGAAATTAGTTTTGAAAGCTACCTCTTAAATCACTTATCCTACTGCATAATGGTTTTCTACAGTTTTGGACATTTCACTGTTGATCTAATTGGTAGAGGGTTATATGGGTTCCCCTTAAGGTTTATATGATTCTTCCATTAACTGTTCTAAAATATCATCATGTAATATCTTTCTGGACGTTGAATGTTTTCACCCATTTAAATACTTCAGGAAGAAGTTCTCTGCTAACTTTAAAGGTTGATTATGTGTGTGTTACTGAAAAATAACAAAAAAGTAAGCCAGAGAGAGAGAGAGAGAGAGAAAACGCAGAAAGCCATAATCATAGCCATAATGGCTGCCATTTATTGAACACTTAACATAGGCCAAGCACTCACCAGGAATTATTGACACATGGTTTCTAATCCTCGGTCCAGTTCTGTCCTTGGCCCTCTTTACAGGTAAGTAAACAGATGCTCAGAGAAGCTAAGTTACTTGCTAAAATTTGTACAACCAATTTATGTACAACTGGGATTTGAGCTCAACTCTTTCTGGCTCCAAATTTAAAGCTCTTTCCGTTATGCATCATGCTGTCTTTGAAAAGGGGAAACATATCTTTTCGTTCTGGGGGACTCAGCAAAAGAATTTAACTGCTTTTGCTAGTGCAGCATACAAGTAAGCTTTCTTAGTAAGCTTGAGGTTCTTAAGATCAGATATGGTAAACAGAAGCATTCTATATATCCGGGAAACATCTGCATGCCTGGAGAGATCAACGAAAAAGTCCCTTCTACAAGGAGCATCCAGGTAGTACAGGAGTCAGAAAAGAGATCCAGTGAACTTGAGATGAGAGGTGCATGATGGCTGGGCTCCAAGACCCCAAACTTGGGCTCCTGGGACAAGTTCATGGGCCACGGAGGACTTTCTGTGGGGGACACCTGGCTCATTCTCAAGCACTGGACAGGTGATAACAGGAGGATACTCTAGACAGAGGATAAAACAGATGTAACAGCAATGACATGAGAGGAGGCAAAGCACAATCAGGTACCTGCAAGTGGCTCAGCCTCTGCAGAGCTGAGGCTGGTGGGAAAGGGTGGGGCGAGGCTGTGGGTGTTACAGGGCCTAGCGCACTATCCCAAGAGATCTGGGTTATTTGTTCTGCAGGGAATGAAAACCACTGAAGGATTATGAAGGCAGACTTGAGTTTTAGAATGATGCCTTGGAGAGCTGTGGGTCAGGCCTGGAGCCAAGCCAGCATCTCCTGCAGCACCCCCAGGAGTAAGTGATGCATCCAGGGCAGGGGCAGTAGGATGAAAAGCTTAGGAAAGTGACTCTTGACTACTACTGAAGACAAACATTTACTGAGACCTGGAGCCAGAGATCATCAAAATGACTCTTACATTATATGCAACTCAAAAGGCCCGGAAGAAACGGAAATACGTTTCTACTTTGTGGATGTTATAAATATTAGATTTTAAAACATGTTAAATAAGAAATGAGAATCTTAAACTGATCCAAAAGATAAGATCAAAACAGTTCTTAAGATTTTCCATAAGAATGCAACACCAGGGTAAAATTTCTACACACCTTCCTCGTCTTTTTATCCAAATCCAAAAAATTATTTAAATTCCTTATGAGATAGAGTTAAGGAAAGGAAAGGAAAGAACTGTGTAGTTTGTACACTGACTTTTAAATTTTGTTTAGAAATGACAGTTTTTACTCTGAAAACTAGGTCGTGAAGACTTATTTATAAGAAAAAACAGACCAAAACTCCTCAAAAGTCCAAAAAGCTGTTAGATGAGTAGTAAAGGTAAACCACAGTAGAGGGAAATATCCAGAATGGGTTTTGATACACAGAAGATCATGCAACAAAAAGAACTAAAAATGTGGGGAAATTGATTTGCCATGAAATATTGATGTTTACAGTCAGAAGATCCCAATTCCTAGAGTCATCTGAGAAGGTCCTCTAAGAGAGGTAATTAAAATGATAATCAAGTGAACCAACTACTAATGAACCAACTCTTCAGGATTTGCCAGGAGACAATAGGAATGACAGTGCATCCCACCTGCACAGGTGAGGTTCTTCAATTCACCACCTCCTAATCTCTGCTGGGATCCACCCACCTCTGTCTCAACAACTGTCACCTCCAATCTCACAACCACCAAATGTGTCCACAGTGACTGGTCCACCCGAGAACCACTGTGTCTGGGACACAAGACTTCCAACCCATAATAAGAGTTTGCTAAGAATCCAGATACTCTTTGGCAGGGAAAGACTAGAAGACCTTCCAAATGAAAGCCTAGCTCTGCCTACAGAACTTCCTTGGTGCTCAGTCAAGAGAAGCAGTCTTCGACCTGTTAAGAAACCTTAGGGACTTCCCTCGTAGTTCAGTGGGTAAGACTCCATGCTCTCAATGCAGGGGGCCCGGGTTCGATCCCAGGTCGGGGAATTAGATCCCCACAGGCATGGCACAACCAAAGAGTCTGCACGCTACAACAAAGATCCCGAGTGTTGCAATGAAGACACGATGGAGCCAAAATAAATAATAAATAATTAAATATTTTTTTAAAAGACCACTTCAAAAGAAACCTTAAACAGGAGGTCTAGATCACAGTATAACCTGTAGCTTAAAGCACTAAGTACTTCCTTGACCAAACTTCCAGAGGTATGTGTAAGGCAGTTTACTTCAGATTAACGCCCTCAGTGTCTACAGGATTTTTGAAAATGTCTTTATTTCTCCATTAATAGGAACCCAAATCAGTGACCTTCTCTGCCTCATTAAGTAGCTAAAATATGATGATCTCTATGGGTTCAGTGACCAAGCACACAGGGGTTGCTGGACTCAAGCATCCAGCCTACTGTTCCTATGGATCATGTTAATATCCCTGGAGTCAGTTCAGTTTCATCTCATTTTTCTGTCAGTGATGAGTAATCCCAATCTTGAACTTCCCTTTGTATACCCAGTTTCCTAATTCTTCAATCATCTTTGTATCTTTCCTCTGAATCCTCTATAATACGGTAAGCTTGATTTAAAACTTATTTAAAATTCATGTGAGGATCTGACTTATCTTGAAGAAAACAAAAGGATAAAATAAAAGTTTGAGGACGTTGGAGCTGTTTTCACTCTTCCTGATTCTCTTTAAAGGGCACCACTACTTGACCCAGCATTCATGCTCAGAGACAGTGTAAAGAGAAAGGACTGCTCACTGTCCCCCTCGCTGGGTGCTGTCCAAGGCACACAGATGCTTACAATGCTGCTACACCCGGTCATGCGTGTGTGTGCCTATTCATTCCATCCCTCATGTGTCTATTCATGCAGGCATCCATTTAACATTATGTACCCCCGGTGCTGGGACAAATAAAAATATTTAAAAGCTCTGGTTCCTGCCACAGGTCTCAAAAGCTCATCTCAAGGCCCAGGGAACGTGTGACAGAAGGACATACAGACAAATGAGCATCATGAAATATGATGTGAGGATTCCTGTAGAAAGTCATAATAATAACACAGAGCAGGAGAGGATGGGACAATGGGGAAGGTTCCCACCACCTCAGCCTTCATCTCCAGATCAGTGATTCCCCACTGGTCTGTGAGAAGCTGAGGACATGGGTCCCTTCACCACCTCAACTCTACTTCTGGTCTACTCGGGTCTCTCTCCCAGCAGAACAGGTCAAAGGTTGAAAGGAGAGCAGGAATGTCCAGGATTAGAACAGAAGGCTCGGTAGCATCATGAGTGTTTTAAACAACACTGAGACTCAGACCTGCTAAACTTTTAGTAAACCAGACAAACCAATTATTGGAACCATGTCCCCCTACCCCATGTGAATTCACAGGTCAAGGCTCTAACTCCCAGTCTGACTGCACTGAGAGTGACAAGGGAATTCAGATTAAATGGAGACCTAAGAGTGGAGCCCTGATCTGGTCTGATTTTAGTGTCCTTATAAGAAAAGACAACAGAGCTTGTTCCCTCCCTGTTCCTCTCCCTTTCTCTCTCCGTCTGCCTCTCCCTCTTTCTCTTTCCCTCTTCCTCTCTCCCTGCTATGTGAGAGCACAGTGAGAAGGTAGCTATCTGCCAGTCAGGAAGAGAGCCATCACTAGAATCGATTCTGGTACCCTAATCTCAGACTGCCAACATCCAGAACTGTGAGAAAATAAACTTCTGTTGTTTAAGCCACCCAGTCTATGCCATTTCGTTATGGCATAGAAGGTGAATTTTTAAGAAACTAAAGAAAAGGTTAAAAACTAAATATTTCCTATTTGACCCACAAAGGTTACAATTCTTCTTCTTATCCTAAAAATTATCCAGAACACCAAAGAGCACAGGAAATGCATACATAATTTATATTTTTGACAAAATTAGATCAGTAGAAACTCCAGACTCCAAAGTGGGTGTGAGGGCTACTAAATGTAAGCAGGACCCAGAGGTGGGAAGCCAAGAAGACACTCTAAGAGAACCCCCATAAAGGAGTCTGTAGATTCAGAAAGGAAGCAGAGATGTACCTCAAGGTGAGGGTCCTGTAAAAGCCAGGTCCCTGTTTTGCAATTGCAGGAATATTGTGGGGAGCCCTCTTGGATTCAGGATGTTCAGGAGGCTAGGCTCCAGAAGGAATGGCATCACTAGGAGTATGGCCGGAAGCAGTCCCACTCTGAGGCAGGAAATTCTGTCAGTTAGTGTCTCCAGTGGCTATAAGAACACAATGACTTGAATGTCAATTAACACAGTGATTCACCCCCACGAGTGCTCAGAGAGTTCTAGTGCTAATGATGAGAACGACTGTCAGTAGCAGTAGTAGTATGTAGTTCATATTAAAAGGGCACTCTGAAAAATAGTAGAGTAAATGCAAAGTATTAATAAAACATCAAATTTCAGTAAAGTTGCTGGACTTCAAAAATAAAGAAGTCCATTGGGCAACCAGGCAGAAAGATCAATTTTGTTGTAAGGGAAAAAAGAAATTCAGGCTGGCCTTAGATTACTAAAAAATGGCCTTAATAAATTCTAAAAAGTAGAAATAATGTAGTTCTCTAATCTTAATGCAAAAAAGGCTAAAATTAATAACAAAAACAGAAGAGAAAAATCCACAATCATCGAAACAACAGCAAAAGTTTTTCTTGTGTAACAAAAGAAATTCAAACCAAATCAGCAAAATATCTAGAAAATAATGATGATGAGCACATATAAAGCATAGAGCTAAAGCTGGCTCCAGAGGAAAATGTATAGCCTTCAGTACTTACATAAATATGAGAGAAAAATAAATTGATTAAGCATCTAACACAAGAAGTTCAAAACCAAAACAAAGCCAAAGAAAATTAATGTAAGGAATTAACAAAGAAAAAAACTGAAATTAAAAAAAAACAGAAATTCAATAAAAATAATAAATATATTCAAAACTCATTCCTTGGAAAAATAAATTTAAAAAATTACTAGATGACTCAGGAGTTAATAGAGAAAGGACAACCAGGGAAAAGTAAACATCAGAACAGAAGTAATTGAAACCATGAAAAGAGATCACTCTACTCTATAAAATACAATTGCAACCTTCGATGAAAGAGACTGTATTTATAAGAGTATATCTTTGAGAAAAACACCCCAGAAAAGAAAGTAAATCTAAACAGAAGAATCTGCACAGAAAAAAAGGGGATGATCTTTAATCTAAATAAACATTTGAGATGGAAGATGGTCACCCATGAGTGAAGCACTCAGAATCATCCCTGGCCCATGGCCAGTGCTGCCTGTGTTTGCTCTTATTATTGTCAAAACAGATCCAAACCCCCTCATAATTTATTAGTCAAAAGAATCAAGCAGAAAATTAGATAAAAACACAACATGACCTACTGAGCTAATTCAAGAATCGTTCAATATTATAAAAGGGAATAAATCATACAGTCTTGCCCATGGGTGATTCTTTTTAGAAACTCTTTTGATAAAGTTCAAGATCAATCTTTAAAGAAAAGAAAAAGAAAAAGAAAAAAGAAAATGTCTGTAAGTAGGAATAGATGGTTACTTCCTTCAAATTATAACATTTATTTAACTTAACCCCAAAGCCAGCATGTTGTTTAAAGGACAAACGTCAACCCTACTAAATAAAAAAACAGACAAGTGTGTCTACTATCACCATGTTACTGTCAACTTTTTTCTAGAGGTACTAGGCAAAGCAATTGGAAAGAAAAGGTGGCTATAAAAATAAGAAAGTAAAGATTTACTTGAAAATGATATGATTATATACCTCGAAATCCTAAAAGGGTCAAATGCAAAACTACTACAATGAGAAAATTTAGAGTGGTTGGAAGAAGTATATTCACTGAAAACCTTTTGAAACCTTTACCTCAACTTTTTTTTTTAAAGTGACCCCATCACCTATTTTTAAAAATGGAGTAAAAAGCCAATGGCAGATGTTTAGTTCCCCTGTCTGCAACCGTTCCTCAGGAATCCTTGATGATTGCCTTATGGATGAGAGTTTTGTTTAAGCAAGAGTGGAATTCCCATATGTTTCCTCACTCTAAATTCTTCTAGTTTTGCTTTATTTTCCTATGTGTTACCATAAATATCTTCCAAGGAGGTATCTTCATATGTTGCACACCATAGAGCTTAGTAATACCTGAGTAGTCAAGTGAAGGGGAGCCCCACAGACTCTCTGGTCTTGGAGAATACATGGAGGGTCTGTAGCAAGCCATGCAGGAGAGGAGTTGAACTGCTGTCCATCTGTGGAGGTTGGTATTGGTAGCGGGTTGAATACAAGCCCCCAAGTTAGGTCCACTAGGAACCTCAGAATACTACCTTTATTTTTTGGCATAAGGGTCTTTGCAGATGTAATTAAATTAAGGATGTTGCTTTGAGATCATCAGAGTGTGCCCTAAAGACAATGGCCAGTGTCCCTATAAGAAGGCGACAAGATGCACAGACACGAATAGAAGGCCTCGTAAAGATGGAGGAAGAGATGGGAGTTTTGAAGCCCCAAAAGCCAAGGTACACCGAGGATTTCTGGCAACCACCGGAAGCTAGGAAAGAGGTATGAAAACATTCTCCCTCAGAGCCTCCAGGGGACCCAACTCTGCCACAGCTTGGTTTTGATTTTTGTGAAATGATGAACTCCAGAATTTAGCAATTGCCGTTGTTTGAAGCACCCAAGTTTGTGGTGATTTTCTCAGCAGCATTAGGAAACCAATACAGTATCTCAGCTGAGGGGGCAGAAGGAGTGATGCAAAGAGACGGAGATGTATACATGCAGGTGGCCAGGACCACAAAGCTGAGGTGCAGGATGGTCTGACCCAATGTATCACGGTACCATTGGCTGGTCCAAATGAGCAATGCCCAAGGTTGGCTGGGGAACAGGAGTGGGCTTCTCCAGGGAACAAACACTCCAGGGAAAGAGCTCAAGATGTCCAACTGGCAAGTGATCCTAGAAACACCTCCTTTTCACCCCTGACAAGGGGTGAGCCGTCTCTTGGGTCTCCAAAAGCTAGTGTCTTACTAACCTACAGAAGCACAGGTCCCCAGGTATTGGCTGAACTTCTGAACTTCACTCATCAGTGTAGTGTGGGCTTCTAGCATCTCACCAGGATGAATCTCACTGCCTTGAGTCTGCAGAGGACATTCCACAGGATGGTCAACCAGTCCAGACCTGGGCTCTGAGGGTCTTACATATGTATGATGCAACTTTTGGCCCTACTCAGTTCCATAGGTCATTTGGACTTTGATTATTAACATATATCCTCAAAGCATTTTCATGTTCCATTTACCTCAGCTTCTATAAAAGTCATTTAGACTTAGCAAAATATATTACCGCTTCTGCTTCTGTCTACTGTTTACTGAGGACTAAGGATGAGGCCAGCCTGACAACAGGTTCTTCCTATACACCAGGTCATCTAATCAGCATCAAGGCCAGCAACGTTCTAGGGAGGTTGGTGTTACTGCTGCCATTTTAGAGATGAGAAAACTGAGTAAACTAAAGACTTAGGCCAAGTTTATGTGATGCTGCAGTTTGGTTCTCCAGGAAGCACATGTGAAACAGAGCTGGGTGTTTAGTAGGGAGTGCCCTTCGGATCAATGCCCAAGCAGAGGGAAGGACTCGGGACTTGGCAGAGGGAGAAGTTGGGCTGGGATGCAGGCCTGACAACTTCAGACAGACTTACAGAAGCTGTGGTGCTGAAATAGCCAATCAGAATTGTCTTGCATTGGGTCCCCCACCTCGATCAGTCATGGATGTGGGCCTCCCTTGGAAAGGCATGGCCTTGGGCTGGCAGCTCTGTGCAGCTGAGGCAGCCTGGAAGGGACTAAGGATGGAAAACTAGCTGTTACCAACACCCCGAACAGCTGGACAATCAGTCTTTCTTTGAGGGGGCTCCAGGTGGTCCACCTTCATGTCCACGATGCACAGCTATACAGTGGGAGAAACAATCCAAGCCCAGATTCCATCTGAGACCAAAGTGCTTGTTGTGTCCACCATCTCATACTCTCTGACATGTCAAGACACTCATGAGCTGCTAAGGACAGCAAACATGATGAACCCAGAGTCTGGCCGGCAGGAACTCACATCTCCCGGGGAAGGCAAATTTGATGTACATCATTCTCAAAGAGGGCACACTGTGATCATTGCTGCAAAAATGGATAGAAAGTACGTCCCCTCTCTTAGCCTGTCCAGGCCATTGCATTCCACAAACAAAATGAGGATGTTGTAGTTCTATCACTATGTAGTTATTGTTATCAACACTTGATGTTTACTAACTGATGCATTAACTGTGCACCTGGCCCAGTTAAGTCCTTTTCATTTATCATCTCATCTAATCATCTCTACTGTCCTAGGAAGGAGGCATTATTATTATTATTTCCACTTTACAGGTAACTAGGAGCATCCCCAGCCCTGTTTGTCCTTAGAATGTCTCCCAGTGACTGTACATCCTCTCTCCATTGCACCAATGGAGTTTCATTGGGTTTCTCTCTACTCTTTAAAGAGACACCTTAGAACCAGAGCAAAGTTCTCGCTAAAGTCAAGCTGCAGATATATTACTCTCTCAAGTTCACACAACTTAGCAGATTCATCATTTGACCTGCAAGTACCTAGAAGGAGTCTGTCTCATGTGACTCCGCATAGGGGTTGCTGACTTTCTCATTGTCCACTAAGGGTTTTAAAAGGAATCTTTACTAGCACAACATTGTAAAGCAATTATACTGCAATAAAGATGTTAAAAAAAATACAGTGGCCTGTTTGCTTCAAAACATAATTAAAAAATAAAAAGCATCATGGATGGTTTAATAAATGACTAGAAATCAGTATCTTTCACAAACTATCCTCATAAACATTTGGAAAGGACAGAGCCTCAGATCTTTGTATATACTGTAACAAAAATGCATGGAATGGTGAAAGTACTAGGAAAACCACCTGTCAAGATGTCAGCCAGTGGAACATGCCATTCAGCTGACATTTAATCAATCTGTAATGACGTAAGTCATCTGACATGAATCCATTGCTTTGAATGAACAGAAAGTACAGAATTCAGATGACAGGTTCAAGAAGAGGACAGAGGCAGCTGTTGGGTGATCGATGGTATTTTTCATTTTTAGAGAAATCCTTCTTTTCATGCTCCTTTGATCAAGTCTCCAAGACAAAACTCATAGTCTGATAGGGCTTCCCTTTACCTCTGTTCCTTCTATCTCCTACCCAAAACAGGTTCACAAATGTTGGAAAATAAACCTAGGTCTCATTCCATCATCAGAGTCAAATAGTTAACTACCAACATGAAGCTTCTCTGTCTCAGACACTTTTTTTTTATTGAAGTATAGTTGATTTACAAGTTTGGGTTAGTTTCAGGTATACAGCAAGTTGATTCAGTTTTATGTATATGAATATACATATACATATATCTATTCTTTTTCAGATTATTTTTCATTATAGGATTATTGCAAGATATTGAATATGGTTCCCTATGCTATACAGTAGGTATATTATCAGTTATCAGTTATCTATTTTACATGTAGGAGTGTGTTTCTGTTAATCCTAAACTCCTAATGTATCCCTCCCTCTCCTCCTTTCCCCTTTGATAGCCATAAGTTTATTTTCCATGTCTGTGGGTCTATTTTTGTTTTGTAAATAAGTTCACTTGTATTGTTTTTTCAGATTCCACATACATGGAGACATTGTATGATATTTGTCTTTCTCTGACTTCATTCAGTATGATAATCTCTGGGTCCTTCCATGTTGCTGCAAATGGTATTATTTCATTCTTTTTTATGGCTGAGTAATATGCCATTATATATGCACAACATCTGCTTTATCCTTTCATCTGTCGATGAACATTTAGGTTGCTTCCATGTCCTGGCTATTGTAAGTAGTGCTGCTATGAACATTGGGGTGCATGTATCCTTTTGAATTATAGTTTTCTCTGGATATATGCCCAGGAGTGGGACTGCAGGATCATATGGTAGTTCTATTTTTAGTTTTTTAAGGAACCTCCATACTGTTCTCCATAGTGACTGCACCAATTTACATTCCCACTAAGAGTGTAGGAGGGTTCCCTCAAACATTCTTAAAATTGCCAGAGCATTTTTAAATGATTTGGCATCCTGCAGCGAAGTGCTAATTTTCGTTTTGTTGTTCACTTGCCCTACCAAACTCTCTCTGATGCGATGATGGTGTGAAGTTCCTGTCATTTAGAGGAGAATGAGGTTTATCTGTCCCGCTGGGGGAAGGGTAAGGAAGGCAAAAGGAGAACTGTGAAGTGCATTTCGATTTGCTTTAGGACACAGTCACATTAGGTACTTCCTGTTTTTAACCTCTTCTCTATGCTTACCCCACTCCTTCCAAATTATAATGTCTTTAGAACAGATAAATGACACCTTGTTCAAATAGGATACAGATCATAATCAATAGCTGGATGCTACACAGAGTGAACAGTGAGACAGTCTCTTTTCCCCTCTTTGGAAAATATTAATATCCTGAGCTTCTCTAAAGACAAAATCGCAGGAACAGAGATCCAAATTCCTAACAATTCGTCTCTTCCACAGCCAGAAACTGGGCAGCTGGTAACGTGCTGTTTCTCCTTTGAGCTTCTCAGATTAGATCCTAAATGCAATTTAATTCCAGACTCCAATATACAGTTCCTGAATTATACTGAAAAAGAATCGGTTATGTAACATATCTGCGTTACTACGATTGCACACTTGCTATAGATGACACGCTATATTTTCTATTTTAGGTCCAAATGAAAATTGTTCAAATTGAATCACAACTTAAATATATTAAAGTATCCACTGCATAAAGGAATCCTATAAAATTTCCCTGAAATATGAGTAATCCTGTTAGAAAATCAATATGCACTGCTTGGCTTATCTTCTTTAATAAATATGGATTCTCATATAACCTGCTTGTGAAAGAAATCTATATTCAAATTCCTCCCTCTCTCACGGGAAAATAAAACATACAGAAAATGAAAATTCAGACCTTGCTAGGAATACCAAGGAAATAAACACATTAAAAAAGTAAGTAAATTTCAAATAAATGCAAATGTAATATGTGAATAGGAATATTTGGAAATTCCTTGAGGATGGTTCAGTACCCTGCTGACAGTGTAGCTGACCTACAAAGTTTAGCAAATGAAGAACAGACAAGGTGCATATTTAAAATGGAGTAAGTGCTACACAAACACAGGCTGCAGGATGGACTGGGCTCCTGACTGATGGACCAGCTGCCCCAGTCTGGGAGGTAAGACACCTACCCAGATCCCTGACCTTGTCTAATGGCTGCATACTGCCACCCTTCCTCCCAGGGCCCAAGCAGGAGGCAGGCACCAAGGCATGAGGTGGGAAGTTTCATCATGCTTTCCTAGCCTCAGTCTCCCTCTGCCGTGATATAATCATAGGCAAAAAGACTCCTTGCTGTTTTTGTAGAACTTTCCGTCAAATGCATGCTATCCTACTGATACAGGCAAAATTCTTATTTTCTTGTTAACCATAAATTGTTAAGGGCTTTGCTACCTCTGCTAAATTTATGATAGGCAAACAAAGTATCCTTCTTACATAGACAGTGCAAAATTGCTCTCCTTTAAGTTTCCTAATAACAAAATAATTTATTCCCTTGGTTATTAAGGATTCCAGATTCCCTTAATCATCTCAGATTCCAGAAAAGCTTTTCTTTGAAATCCAGTTAGGAAACAAAGACAGAAAAGGGTTAGAAGAAAAGGTGCCAAGACCGGTACAAAGGGAATCACACAAAGTAACTGAGAAGAATCTCTTCCTCTTCCACAAATAAAGTCCGTTCAAAATGTGTTCGCTGTCTTCCTCTTCCAGGCCCATCCTTTACCCCTTCTCTTCTTGTCCTTTTCCTTCCCTCCTGAATAACTGAGTGCCCAGCCCTCAGGTGATGCAGAGAAGAAGCGTCTGAACCAACAGGGGACGGGGGAAGCGAAACTCACCCAAGATGACAAAGCTGGGCTGGGTGTGTGGAGTTCCTACACTGGGCAAAGTCAAGTACAGAGCCTGAGCTGGGGGAGGGGACACCCTCACATGGACTGGGTGTCAGAGCCCCAGCTGGGGTGGGGGACACCCTCTTGTGGACTGGGTGTCAGAGCCCCAGCTGGGGGAGGGGACACCCTCTCGTGGACTGGGTGCCAGAAACCCAGCTGGGGGAGGGGACACCCTCTCGTGGACTGGATGTCAGAGACCCAGCTGGGGGAATGGGTCATGGCGGGGAGGGAAGGAAACTGTCTCAAGTGAGAGGGCAGGGGGACGGGCTGACAGTTGCAACAGGAGACTGGTTACATGCAGGGTTTCATCAAATAAATAAATATATTTAGGACCATGAGAGCTAAATATTTTTCACTGTTGGTCAAGGGAGCCACAATGGAAAGAGAGAAAACTGGCATGAAGCTTATGCTGGAATGGAAATGGAAATATCGGTGTGAAGTCATGCTGTTTAAGATGTAGGCAGATATAAAAATAAATGGAGGACTGACACCCCAATGGCAACAGAAAGGCCTGAAGCCCAGATCTTGCCACTAAATGTCATTCTTCACCAAAAAGAACTAGGGTTCTTTGGAGAGATGGCTGATTTTAGGGTTAGGTCAGCGAGGGCACAAGAGGAACCCAAAATAGCTTGTGCCAGAAATTGAGGAAATGCTCAAAGAATCACAGGGACAAGTCAAAGGTAAGCTTGGAGAGGCACCCACTGGACAAATCTGAGACCCTATGGGCATCAAAATAAATAGTGACAGCAGTGGTTTATAATCTACTGAACATCAGACCATGTAGATACAAACAAGCAAATAAATATATTAAAAGTTTGATGAGAAACAGAATATTTGCATAGTTTCAAAGCACCTCTCCACAAAATATGTACTAATGACAAAGAGGAAAAGAGTAATTTCAAAGTGGAAAAGGCTGGTGGACAGCACCCTGATAGTAATGACCACTGACAATAATGGGACAAAGTAGACGTACACGCCCCTGATAGAACGTGATGAGGACACACCATCCCTTCTGAGATTCCTGCCAAAATGCATAACTTCAATCTATTCATGAGGAAACACTGGACCCCCCACGTTAAAGGACATCTTAGAAAATAACTGGCCTGCAACCTTCAAAAGCGTTAATAAAAGCCAGAGGAACTGTTCCATCCAGAAGGAGACCAACGACACTTAAGAACACAGTGCAATGCATGGGCCCTTGTTCTATAATGGACATTACTGGGAAAGCTGGAGGAACCGGAACGTCAGGAGTTAAACAATGCACATTTCCAGTTTTGATAGCTGCATTATGGTTATGCAGGAGCATGGTATTGTAGGAATTCCACACCAAAGCAGCTGGAGGCAATGGAGCATCACATCTGGGGGCAACCTATCTTTGAAAGGCTTAGGGGAAAATATTATCCATACTGGACTTGCAATGTACTGGTAAGTCTATAAAAAATATATTAGGAATTATACTTTGTGTTTAAATGTGCTAGGAGACATCATCCACAATTTTCAGGTATTAAATAAATTTCCTCAAGTAGATGATAGGTCATAGACTGAGAATGAATTCTACCTCAAGACAAATACTGGTGAAATTAATTTCCTGAGCACAAGATGGAATGGGAATAGGGTTTCCTATTAAGTCAATATTTTGGTAAACAGATAAGTTACTACATGTTATCAATGGATTGACAATGTTCAGAAAATAAAAGGAAACAAAAATGATTAGTATGGACCCATGTTAAATAAAATGCACTCTTGCTTTGGGGGTTTAGAAGGCGGGGTGATACTGATTATTGATGGGCAGCTCATTCTTTATATCAGAGCAATATTCTTTATTTCAAATAGTTTTGCTTTAAACAATTACTCCAGAGCAATATAACTACCTAATCTGTAGCATTCTGTCTTTTATACACTTTTCATAAAAAGAATCCCATAAAACGTTTCCCTCACATCACAAGCCAGTATTGTTTTGAGTTTATATTTCCAGCACTGGCCAAAGGTACTTAAAGCTCTTCTAGTTCATTACTTTGATGTTTACCTATGAACCTTCCATTTTAAAGCTGTTGGCAGATTTTGCCTTTCCCAGTTCTTGAAATCCCTGTGAAATTACTTCTGAAGGGATGGAAACTTGACCTTATATTCTTCTGTTCCTTTCAACGTTATTCTTATGGAATAAAGAATGTTTATTCTTTTGCTATTCTAGAATTATCCTATCGTTACCCTATCTCTGCCTGTCCACTGATAAGAAGTATTTTTCTTCGTTGGTTTTGGAAATTGAGCAAATAAAAATTTAAGATTACATTCCTTCCACTTTTTTTTTTAACCAATACAAGAAAATAACAGTGCTAAAAAAAAAAACCTCAGTATAGTACTTGATATCTAAAATATGCCCTGTTCTTTGTAAATCACTTATTTTTTTCCTTTTTTTTAACCCCATTTGATCTTTACAGGCAGGTATCATAATCCTCATTTCCCAGATGCTTTTTCTATTGCATCTGCACCAGCAGACACTTTCTTTATTCATGAAGGGGCAGAAAAGATAGGTACAAAATGTTCAAGGTATGTGCTCCATGGTAACCCACGACCAGCAAGATGCCATGGGCAGTGAAATATGTATGAGTGCCCTGTTGCCTGTGTGACCAGGACTTTCCTGTAGTGATTTCCATAGTGTACATTGGCAGAGCAAGTTATTATTGTTACATAATATTCTTACATAAATTATTATGTATTCATTCCTATGAAAAACATACCCTTCACCCTGACCTGAATGTGACTACCTAAGGTTGAGCTTAATGGCCCCACTAAAGGGAGGGTGGAAGAATGGAACTTATGGGAGAAAGGAGAAATGTCCCATGAATATCCTCATGGGAAGCTGTGAAATGTAGAAAAAGCAAGTAACAGCTGGGGCAGAACTCGTGTAAAAAGGAACACTTCTTCCACCTCATTCCAGGCACAGCTGGATTGTTTCATCTTTTAATAAAACACCCACCTTCTCTCTTGCATTTGATTAGTTACTGACCAGCCACCGTGTGTGTCTCTGGCGATGCAGGTTACTGATGTGACTACTCTGCTCCGTCACAGGAAAGACATGGTTCCCTCCACTTCCTGGAGGGGATGCTTCTTAGTAATGTCCAAACAAGTCAGCGGGAAACGGGCACCACTGTGCCAGATCAGGAGCTTTACCCTCACTCAGTGCCCACAGAGGACATTTCACAAGTGCTCAGGCTATGCTTAATGAATGTTTGTTATGAGCACTCAGAGACGAGTATTGAGAAAAGGGGTCCCTAGAACGCTTTCCAACTCAGAGCAATTATTACAGACCCAAGGGTAAGGCCTCCATTTCCATCTCAAGGTTCCAAATAAAACATTCTTTCAAGTGAAGTACAGACTGGTTTCTGAGACCCGCAGGGCTCAAGTGACCCACGTCTAAAATCCTTTTCAATGACAGTGGTATTCATAACTACTCCTCTCAGCCCTGCTGCATTCTGCACACTGGCTGCATTTGTTACATTTGATTCCAACCCAGGAAAATAAAGCATACTTTTTACAGGTGAAAAAGAGACTGTTAAGAATAAGTGCAGACCACTGCCCCTCACGTCTACGGATGTAGTAACAGGAAATTAAATAGCTTTTTAAATGCTTTTAACTAATTAAATAGGAAGGCTTCATTGGAATGCCACTTAGCAGTAAAGCTAAATTTGCTGTTGAAGCATTTTAAAGAACTATTTTTTATGTCCTTGGACTTGCCAGAGGATTAAGAAATAGAGAGCTCTTCTGTCCTCTGTAAAGACGGGGTTTTGGAAATCTCTCAGGGAGAGATGGGGGAGAATTATGAATTTAATTATATAAGTTGTTTCACTCTAACTCTTAAAAATAAGAGTACTAAATTACAATGTATAATAACAGCTTTTAACCATCAATCAGCAAAATGGAACTGCCATTTCCAATTCTCACTGTTGCTAATGGCTAAGTGACTGCTGATTCCACTGCAGAGAGTGGAGTGGCTGGCTACCCATTAGCGACACTCAGGGTCAACATCAGAGAGCAGACCTGGAGAACCTGCCAGGTACCAGCCAACAGTCACACCTTGAGCAGGTGTGGTCACCCTGCAGAGGTGGAGGTGCACCTACCTGCCAGACCAGGTGCTCCTTGGCCCCCGGCATTGCAGACAGGCAGACGCTCAGCACGACGGTGTGGGAGGAGGAGGTGAGGACACTGGCAATGATGGCGTCTCTCATGTTGAAGGGCAGCATGGTGTACACCACGAAGATGATGAAGAGGAAGAATGACACCTACAGGTGGGGAAGAAGCACAGGGAGAGTCACAGGGAATGCCTGCTCCCAAATGCTCCCCCTCTCCTTCCCATTAAAGGCCGCACAGATCCCCAGGAACCGCAGCCATTCAAGAAATAATATTACGACAAAAAGAGGGCACATTCAAACAAATCCACTGCGTTACAAAAAAGGACTAACTATTGTGATGGAGGGGAAAAAAAGGTTCTTTTTCAAAATTTGGGGATTTTCAGTTTTGGTATCCAAGCCATTGCAGACATTAGGTGAATCTGAGCACTTCATGGGTATGGATGCAAAGCCGGTCCTAAACTCTCAGAGTTTTGTATCTGTGCTTTAGAACGCACATCTGGATTCTTTAAGTTTTCTGTCAAACTGTTTTGGGAAACTCAGGGAGAATGGATGGCTGCCACCTGCGGGGAGTTGGTAGAAGCAGATGCAACGAGCAGGGGCATGGAATTAACAAAATAAAGCAGCTTAGAGTTGATTCCCCTGCAGTGAAAACAGTTTGACAGTTTCCCAAAGGTTATACATACAATTACTATGTGATCCTAAATATATACTCTAGAGAATTGAAAACAAGTACTCAAACAAATACATGTACGCACATGTTCATGACAGCATTATTCACAATATTCAAAAGGTGGAAACAACACAGATGTCCATCCATGGATGAATGGATAAACGGCATGTGGTCCATCCATACAATGGAATACTATTCAACCCTGAAAAGGAAGGGAATACTGATCCAGGCTACCATGTGGGTGAACCTCAAAAACATTATGCTAAGTGAACACAGCTAGGGCAAAAGACCCCATATTGTATGATCCCATTAATATGAAATATCCAGAATAAGTAAATTTACAGAGACAGAAAGCAGATTGGTGGTTTTTAGGACCTGGGGCAAGGAGGAATGGGAAGTAACTGCTCAATAGGGAAAGAGTTTCCTTTGGGGTGATGAGAATGTTCCAGAACTAGATAAAGCTGGATATGGCACACACTGTGAATATACTAAAAACCACTGAATTCTTCCCTCTAAAGTGGCTAATCTATGCTATGTGAATGTCACCTCAATAAAAGAAATCAATTTGAAACAGGTTAGAGAAAAGTTCAGAATGGAACAGAAAGTGGTTCAGTAGGTAATAAAACAGGCCATTGTCATTATAAAAGCAGAACATCAAAAGGGATAATAAGGTGATAAATCAAATGGAGAAAAGACCAGACCAAGGACAGAAAAATAGGGAACGTGGGGATTTGGTAGCTTCATTCACCACACAGCTCTTCACTAAAAAAATAAGTGAGGCTAAGGAAAGAGCTTGCCCCACGTTTACAGAGTGACCCATGTTACTTTAAGGAATCCTAAAGCCCAGAATAGCAGGAAGGACACAAGAGACAGGGCACCAGCTGTTCTGCTCGTGTCCGGGTGTAAATTCATGGGAAGGATGCGGACAAAAGGCTCTGCTCTGGATTTAAAGAGAGGGAAGCTTGGGTGGGTGCCAGGCTCATTTCCCCTCCTGCATAGTCACAGGAATCTGTACCGCATATTACCATCAAAAAATAACGGTGCAGATTCTCTTAAGCAGGTTTTCTCAGCCTCAGCACTATTGACCTCTGAGGCTGGATAATTCTTTGTGGTGGATGCTGTCTGTGCACTGCAGGATGGGTGGCAGCATCCCTGGCCTCCACCCACTGGATGCCAACAGCATCCCCCCTTCAAAGCTGTGACAATTGAAAATGTCTCCAGCCATTGTCAAATGTCTTCCAGGGAGTAATACCACCTCTGGTGGAGAACCACTAAGCTATAGAAAAAGTCTCTTTTAAGAATGAGAAAAACAATTGTTACATAGTCACAGCTCACTGAGAAAATTAAATTTACTTTGGAATCCCTGATATCCAGCAAATTTACAGGAAACACTTTCAATTATTATTTCTACATGTAGAATTCATGCCAAACCCTTATATCCTGCAAAGGTATTAAACGAATATTTTCAGGTATCAGAACTGACAATCAATTACAAAAGAAAACCTCTTTGCCAACTACATGTTTTTCTTCTAATGCAAAATCCTTTAGTATTTCTTTGAAATTAACAAAACTTTTGAACAGCTTTAAAACGCTAACACGATTTCAATTAATACACGCTCTGCAAACATTCTGAGCTTTGAAATGGAAGCATGTGGAAAGCTTATCTGCAGTAACCAAATGGAGAATAGAGGCGGCAGGTTTTCCGAATACGGTGGCTCCCGTTATTCACTTTTGGATGACAAAAGGAAATTGTTAAAGGTCAGATAAGCAAGTCATATTCAATCAAGTTTTGGATTTTAGTGGTAGCATCACAGAAGCAACATTTCAGGAGCTCAGCGAGTGGTGCCTGGGCTGCATTCCGCAGGCTGGATGGAAAGAGAATCTAGTGCAGTTTCAAGGCCCAGGGGGGGACAGTCTGCACTTTTTATTACTCCCAGAGGGCTCTATTTTTTTTAGCCTGCTTTCCAAAGCAACTTCAAATAGGGCCATATGTAAAACCAAAATGGATTTGCCATATCTAAAAGAATGTGTGAGTAAAAAGGTCCAAAACATTAAACACAGGCACTTGGGTTCCATGTTAACATGGGGACATTTCCGCCACTGGATTCCCCTTGGATATGTCTCTGTCCAGAGCCTGAAGAGACAGGAGGATTGATTTGGTTCTGGACGCTGCACGGAAACCCAGATGAGCATGGGATCAGAAGTGGCGTCCCTCATCCCAATAGGACGGTTTCAAATGTTTCTCTTAATTCTGGCCCAGCATCGGCCTTTTTCAAGACATGCATATCTTCTCTTTGAAGGTCTACTTGACCTTCAAGCTCCACAAGTTTCAAACCGACTAAGAGATTCTCCTTTATATTCTTAAACTTATTCCTCTCACCCGATAACTCAATTCCGCTCATGATGCCTCACTCTCTCCAAACAACCCAGGCGTAAACATTTGAGAATCACTTCTTCTGACAAGTCTTCACATACACACTCAAAAAAAAAAAAAAGAAGAAGAAGACTTCTGCCTTCAGAACTCCAGGCTCCGGCATCTGAATGCTCCTTTCTGCTTTCACAGCCACTAGGTGGGCTCAGTACCTTTCCATTTGGTAAGAAATATGCTTCCACCCTTTCTCTCCCTCCTCCCCCATAACAAGGACATTGGAGTGAGCATCCTTCCTCACTTTGGCCCATTCCACCCCATCCTCCATGCTCCTGGCAATCATCAGGACACTTTACTAAACATTTCTAGCTTTTCTCCTTCTGGGTGCATGGTACAAATGCATTGAGCATTTCTTTTAAGTTAGGTGAGACCGGTGACTTGCTCTGACAAATGGAGCATAAGCAGAAGTGATCTGTGTCCTTTCCGGGTGGAAACTTTAAAAGCTAGTGCACAACTTGCCAAGTCCCCTCCCTCCCTGGCAATCATGGAATCGCTGATGGAGCTTCTCCCAGCCTTGGTTTCAAGGGAGGGGCAGAGCTCCTTGGCTGACCCACATGGACCTGTGAGCATATGAATGAGTCTTAACCCTTTGTGATGGTAAAATCTGGGTCCGTAAGCACAGCCTGGATGGTCCTGGCTGATACCAAGCTCATACAAACACACACACACATGCACACACCTGGGAGGTTTAATTGATGGGTTAAAGAGGATGCTTTTATATGCATTCCTCTGCAATGTGCTTTTATCACTGAACTATATATACAACACAGACATCTTTCCAAGTCTATAGATGTGAAGGTATTATTTACTTTTTACCAGTTGCAAAATATCCCTTAGAAATGGGTGCATCACACGACTCCAGAATTTCCTCACTGACGATCACTGTGGCATGATAGGAACCCCTTATCCAACTGATACAATAATACTCTCACTGATCTCCTTTTCTCCAGCAGTCTCCTTTCTTTAATCCAGCCAACATGCAACTGCTGGATTTGTGATCTTGAGTGCAAAGATCTAGTTAGTTATTCCTTAGATGAATACTTCCTCTGGCTTAGCCCTGTGCTCTGAACACTTCTCTCCAAGGCTTCTTGTGATCACAGAGTAAAGCAGAAACTACATGGCCTGGAGGTCCAGACTGTCCCCAAACTGACTTTTCCATCCTCACCCCCACTCTGCTCTGGAAGCAGCCTGTATTCCAGCCAACCCTGGTCATCCCCATGTTGTAGGCATGGGGTGCTCACCTCTAGGTCTGCCATTGCTCGTTCTCAGAATGTCCTCCCTTCTCTTCTTGGCCTGTTGAAATCTTACCTCTTTCTAGACCCAGTTCAAATACACATTCTTATCATTTCTCCAGCACTCTCCAGCTGCTCCCCATCTCACTCAGAGTCAACTCTCAAGACCGGGCAACATCCCACCAGTCCTAGGACGTGGTCTCCTGTGGCCACACTGCCCTCCACTCTGCCAGCTCCCTCCTTCCCTTGCCGTGATCAAGTATCTTTGGCCTCCTGGCTGTTTCTGGGGCCTGCCAGGGGTGCTCCTGCCCAGGTGCTCATCCCTGTGGCGCCCCTACCAGGCTCCCTCTTTCCACTCAGGTCTCTGATCAAGTATTACTTTACCTACCAGACTTAATGGACTGCCCTGCACAAAACAGCAAACCTCCCTTCCACACCCGAGTCCTCGTCACCTGCTTTACCTTATTCATAGCATTTATTTATTGTTCTGGGTTTGTTAATCTTCTCCCTCTGTACAGTGGAGCTGAAATGACATTGTAAGGGCAGGAACTTGTTTCACTCATAGCCAAGACCCCAACGCCAAGGCCCACAATGGTTAACACATGGTAGGTGCTCCACAAATATTTGCTGTCTGCACGAAAAACTCTATTATACATCCCAATATGACCTAAACTACATCCATGTTATTAGCATCTTCTCACTAAATGCATCCTAAAAATATCTCACCATCTTCCTTGATCCAATCGGCCTCACCATTAACTACAGCCATATTAAATTCTGAATGATTATTTCTCTACTGATCAAAAAAACTTAAATGAACAGACATCTGTCTGATGTATATGACAGGCAACAACAGACACTGCATCGAATAGGAAATGGCCCCTGTTCTCAGGGCATCTCCTAGTTTACCCTCCAGGAGTCCTTGAGCCCTAGGAAAAAATACGTATATTATTGTTTTAGCATACAATTAGAAATGCGAGGTTTTAGTATAAACTGCCCAAGGAAAGGATAGAATTTTTGAATATATTGATCTAATTGAGCATTTTGGAAAGTAAGTTCTAAATTCAAAATAAAAATTTCCTCTTTGGGGCTTCCCTGGTGGCGCAGTGGTTGACAGTCCGCCTGCCGATGCAGGGGACATGGGTTCGTGCCCCGGTCCGGGAAGATCCCACGTGCCGTGGAGCGGCTGGGCCCGTGAGCCATGGCCGCTGAGCCTGCGCGTCCAGAGCCTGTGCTCTGCAACAAGAGAGGTCTCAACAGTGAGAGGCCTGCATACCGAAAAAAAAAAAAAATTTCCTCCTTGAATGTTATTTCCACCCCAAAGGATTGCTGATTTTGAGAACATTTATATGATTTACTAATCAGGGGCATCTTTATAACTTTCTGGAAACATAACTAAAGCTAGTAAGCCAGAAATGTGCTTTAACTTTTAAAAAAACAAAACACGCAAGCTATATTTACCTTTTCATGTAGATTAGTATTTTATTACCTTGTTTCTTGATCATACTTTACATAAAGATTACTTTGAGTCACTCTTACATTTTTTTAGTGCAAATATCACAATTGTGTAAGACAGCACTTTTTTAATTGGGGAATCCTGTCATACCAATTTTTAGTGCTAAAGCATCCACGTGTGTTAAGGCTTATTTGAGTGTCTCTTTATGATCACCCTGCTTTTCAAATTTAACTTTCTCCCCTTTCCCCTCTTTCTCCCCTTTCCCCTCTTTCTCCAGGTCTTCCCAGTGGAAAGGGCGTTTCTAGATCTATCTATACATATGTGTACACATACATACATATATGTACATGCATACGTACACATATGTAATTGTTGTGTGTGTACCTGTGCAGACTGGTGAATCGACATATCGCACCTCACTGAATTCTCTCAGACTCCAGGTCTCGTGTCTGATGTTCAGTTAAGAAGCCACCTCTCCTCAGCCGAGAGACAGAGGCTTACCCACAAGGCCAACCAAGGGAAAGGAGACAGACAGACACACACACACACACACACATACATATATATGTATATATATAATGGAATATTATTCAGCTATGAGAAAGAAGAATATCTTGCCCTTTTTAACAACATGGATGGACCTTGAAGGCATTATGCTAAGAGAGATAAATAACAGTGAGAAAGACACTGATGATTCGTTTATATATATGGTATCACTTATATGTGAAATCTAAAAAATTCAACTTGTAGATACAGAGTACAATGGAGGTTACCAGGGGCTGGGGGTGTAGAAATGGGGAGATGTTTGTCAAAGGGCACATGCTTGCAGTTATAGGGTGAGTAAGTCCTGGGAATCTAAAGCACAGCATTGCATTTACAGTCAACAACATTATTATATACATCAAAGTTGCTAAGAAACTAGATCTTAAAGTTCTCACCACAAAAAAGGAATGACAATTATGGGACATGATGGAGATATTAGCTAACACTCTGGTGGTCATCAAAGTGATCTTTTAAAATGTTAAAACTGACCATGTCACTCCTCCTCTGTTTATATCCCACCACTGGCTTTCTACACACTAAGAAAAAGTTCAAAGTCCTCGGCATGCCAATATGTGTTCCTCATGATCTGGTCTGTCTGATGTCTCTAATCTCATGTCTCACCAACTCTCATCACCCCACGTTCATACTCCCTCCATACTGGCCTTATTCATGTTCCTCCAACAACCTCAGGGCCTTTGCACTTTCTGTTCTTCTGCCTCAAATATTCTTCCTTGGATCTTCCCTTGACTGGCTTCTGTCATCCAGGACAGAAGCTCAAATATCACCTCCCAGAGAGAATCCCACTAACTCTCTATCTAAAATATCACCCCCATTTATCCTCTAGCTAATCACCCTGCTGAATGTCTTCCTATCATTATTGGAATCTGAATGCTTATTTTTATATTTTTCTCATTTTTATTTTCTGTCTTTAGCCATACAAATGTAGGCTCCATGGGGACAAGGACCCTGTACGGACCTGAGAATAGTACCTGACACATAAAGATCTCAACACATACGTGCTGAAGGAAAGAAGGGATGAAACATTTCAGGTGTAACTGTACATGCAAGTTCCGAGCAGGGAAGCAGAGGGAGCTGATTGATTAGAGGCTTGTGCTCCATGGTGTGTAGCTCAGGAGTGCGAGCCTGGCTCTGCAGACCTGCATTCATTCCCACGAGTCCAGGCAGCATGATGGATGACACTTATTTTTATCCCAGCTCAGCTTAACCTCTCATCAGTAACAAGGATATAACTAAGAGCAGTAGAGCGTCACAGCTACACGTTCTTCACTGAAAGACCCTAGTAACGAAAACTAAGCCAGGTCCTAGTGTCCACAGTGTGTTCTGTGCCTCTGCTAACCTGTGAGGGTCTGATGACTTCTGCCTGGGTGTATGTGCAGTCTTCCCACCTCTCCCCAGTTCATGGCTGGTCTTGGCTGAAGGTCCTTCAGGGTATGGGAGGTACAAGCTTCCTCAGCACGTCCATTATGCTCCGTACCAGTAACAACCCTGAATTGTCTATTGCTCTGTGGAGCTCAGATCCTTGTTACACCAACTGTGGGCCTTGCACCCGATCTCAGCCTCACCTGGGAGCTTGTCAGATATGTGTGCTCTTGGGCTCCACCCAAAGTTTACTGAATCCGACTTTGTATTCTTACCCTGTTACCAGGTGGTTGCCCGGGACCCACACGGATCTGATGGGCTCTGGGTGGGTTCAGTGGTCAGTGTTAGTCTCGCTTGTGTGGCAAAGACTGCAGAGAGTTTCCAATATGCCAACCAGATGGATGCACAGGACAAGGGAGATGTGTTCACCTCTGCCACACTGCTCTAATCAAAGTCTGGCCCAAAGCAGACACTGAGTTAATCAACGAATCAGTGAACTATGAGTAATTATTCATCTTTGACTTTGTTATTAGATCTTTTTTTCCTCTCTTTTTAAAAACATTTTGGAGTATAGTTGATTTAAAATATTGTGTTAGTTTCAGGTGTACAACAAAGTGAATCAGTTATACATATATCCACTCTTTTTTAGAGTCTTTTACCATATAGCCCATTACAGAGTATTGAGTAGATTTTCCTGTGCTATGCAGCATGTCCTTATTAGTCACCTATTCTATATATAATAGAGTGTATATGTCAATCCCAATTGCCATTTATCCCTCCCCCCCCAGCCATTAACCATAAGATTGTTTTCTACTTCTGTAACTCTATTTCTGTTTTGTGAATAAGTTCATTTGTACCATTTTTTAAGATTCCACATAAGCAATATGACATGACACTGCACATAGAGTATTCTAAAGATGCTACCAGAAAACTACTAGAGCTTATCAGTTAATTTGGTAAAGTTGCAGGATATGAAATTAATACACAGAAATATCTTGCATTCCTATACACTTACAATGAAAGATCAGAAAGAGAAGTTAAGGAAACAATCTCATTTATGATCGCATCAAAAAGAATAAAATACCTAGGAATAAACCTACCTAAGGAGGCAAAAGACTTGTACTTAGAAAACTATAAGATACTGATGAAAGAAATCGTTATTAGATCTTATTTCTTGAAGTCTCCAGGCCAATTTGATTTTAAAATAGAGACCAATCTAAATAATTATTTCTTTCCAGCTTCATTTCTACTAAATAAGCAAAAGGGACCAGACCAACAGTTACTAATGACATGTGATGTCTGGGTCATTCGACACACCTTCCTCCATGTTGTCACTGCTCCAACCTGTTGTTTCCATTTTCCTGATGGGAGAACTCGTTTCAGAGGACGGAAATGAATTGTCCATTTGAGTCATCAAATAGTATCTCTCATTCAACTCTGAATAGTTAAGTAGAACTCCATCTTTCTTACTATGAAAGATATACTTAGAAATTCTTGGAAATTAACTCTATATTATACAAAAACATCTTTAATGACCGTAATTCAGGATAAAATGCAGGGACACCTTGAAGACTCAGTGATAGAAAAGATTCTATTTTTCTTCTGCAGATATTTTTGGACAAGAATATTTTCTGAATATTGACTCTTTTTACAGAATATGAAAACACATTTAAATGTTATATTATTAAGGGAAAGAATACATATTATGTTCTTTGATGGAAAGCCTGGGCTCCAAAAGAGTAATGATGAAATCATGAATCACTGGGTAGTTTTCATTCTTCTCCTGAAAATGTTTTTCAGAGTTAAGGGAGATTGATGTTGGAATCAGAGGTAAAACAATAACTTTCACTGTGCCTTTTTTTAATTTAAAATAGGTGGGAGGTATATCATAAATTTTAAAAAGCTTGAAAAAAAGAGAATAGTAGGAGGTAAAAAAAAATTAAAAAACTAATATCTTAGCACAAAGGCAGCATGCTGTCTTTGCCAGTGAATTTGGACAGTTCTGTCTGTCCAAACCCTCAGCCCCTACTTTGAGACGGTGATGACTAATTCAGTTTCCTGATTTCTTTTCCACGGTCCCTTCTCTTCCTCCTGTTTCCTTGTTTGGGCCTGGGTATCCAACTACTTATATGTTTCATATTCCTTTCTTCATCTTTCATGCATTCATTTATTCACCAGTATTTAACTCTACAATATATGGAGCATTTTGTTACCTATCATGGATAATACAGGGTCCCTGTTCGTAAGACACTTGAAATTCCTTGGAGTGAAGGCCAATTTCCAAACTTGTCCATTTGTTTCCTGTACCTTCTTTCCCCCCTCATACTCACATAAAGATGGCAGGGTCTGTCTTCAAGTCTGACTTTCTTAGAGTTAAAAATATGTAAACTTTCCACCAGTAATTAGCAAACTACTTTGTCTGAATATGAACTACTATCCTCATTGTTAAAGCATGTAACCTGTGTTCTTTGGGTCTGGAAAAGTAATATAGTGTTCCCACATTATCCTCCTGTTTCCCAGAGTATCTCTCCAGTTTTTTAAAGATTTTTTTTGGATGGTGGTCACTTGGTCAAGATAAAAAAGAGAACACAAGGCATTCTTGAACTTTGCTCAGTTAGGCACAGTTTCCTAATGTAGAAGATGTGGTCATAGTTCTTTCTACTCACCTTGCCCTTGCCATGGAGATCAGGAGATGCAGTATTCATCTCTATGGCATCGACTTTGGACTTGGTCATGAAACTTACTTTCAGTAATGGGATATGGGCTGAATAGACAGCAACCAGTTCAGAACTGAGGCTTTCAGGGGTTTCAATTCATGTTTCTGCCTGCCCTCTTGGATGTCTGGTCTTCCACAATGAGAAGGACATGGCCCAGAAAGACACATCTCTTTAAACTGGGTCTGGATTAAAAACAGTAGAGTAGATCTGGACCCAAAACAAAGTCTGGAATATACCTTACCTGCTTAGCCTGAGTAGGGCCAACAGAGATCAGACAAATCTAGCTAACCTGCAGACTAGTGAGTATGAAAGAGAAAATACATTATTACTGCTACAAGACACTTGGATTTAGGGGTTGCTTATTATTCAGAATTATCAGAGAAGAAACCTGACTAAAACAGCAGTTGGTATCAGAAGTGATGTTCTACTTTAATGAAAACTTAAAATGTAGGTCATTGCCTTTAGGACTTCCAAAAAATTTTTATGTTAACCCATTGGCAAAATAATTGGTAAGCATGGCTTCTAAGACAGCCATTTACCAAAATGTCCAGGCTTCATACGGTCTTGGAATTGAATGAAAAATTCTTTAGAAACAACAGAAAAAAAGAACTGAGAAAAGGTAGAAAGTTCCCAGAAATAGCTGTTAGTATGTAGAAAGAACATCATCCAACCTAAAATTGATATTTTGACAATCTCAAAATACATTACAAACAGGATTTATTGACAAGTATTTTCTTATTTTACAACTGGGAAGATCAAGGTGCTGAAGGGTTAAGTATTTTGTCCAGAGTCATAAGGCAGCATAAAAACAAGCCATGATCTTCTGATGAAGCTAAAACATTATTTCACCATAATTTCTGAAGGTTAACAGGACAACATAAGGTGAGCATTGTCCAGGGTATTCATGTTATTCAAAATAAAAAGAACCTTGAGAATCCATCTGCTCTACCAAAACAGCTTGCTCCAACACCAGGAAGTCCTTCTCCTTAAAAATTATTTTCCTCATCAAATGCAAAGAAAGAAAATAGCAAGTTCATTTGGAAGCAATCAGGTAAAATGATGTCTATTAGAAATTGTCCACATAATATTTTTTCTAGTACATGGTTAGGAAAAAATAATGTGCTCTTGTTCACGTTTTCCTTTTTTGTGCAAAAGCTTTTAAGTTTCATTAGGTCCCATTTGTTTGTTTTCCTTTTTATTTCCATTTCTCTAGGAGGTGGGTCAAAAAGGATCTTGCTGTGATTTATGTCATAGAGTGTTCTGCCTATGTTTTCCTCTAAGAGTTTGATAGTGTCTGGCCTTACATTTAGGTCTTTAATCCATTTTGAGTTTATTTTTGTGTATGGTGTTAGGGAGTGTTGTAATTTCATTCTTTTACATGTAGCTGTCTAGTTTTCCCAGCACCACTTATTGAAGAGGCAATCTTTTCTTGTATATTCTTGCCTACAAGACGAAAAGAAAACCCTCAGAACAGGAGAAAATATTTGCAAATGAAGCAACCGACAAAGGATTAATCTCCAAAATTTACAAGCAGCTCATGCAGCTCAATATCAAAAAACAAACAACCCAATCAAAAAATGGGCAGAAGACCTAAATAGACATTTCTCCAAAGAAGATATAAAGATTGCCAACAAACACATGAAAGGACGCTCAACATCACTAATCATTAGAGAAATGCAAGTCAAAACTACAATGAGGTATCACCTCACACTAGTCAGAATGGTCATCATCAAAAAATCTACAAACAACAAATGCTGGAGAAGGTGTGGAGAAAAGGGAACCCTCTTGCACTGTTGGTGGGAATGTACAATGATACAGCCACTATGGAGAACAGTATGGAGGTTCCTTAAAAAACTAAGATAGAACTACTATATGACCCAGCAATCCCACTACTGGGCATATGCCCTGAGAAAACCATAATTCAAAGAGTCATGTACCACAATGTTCATTGCAGCTCTATTTACAATAGCCAGGACATGGAAGCAACCTAAGTGTCCATCGACAGATGAATGGATAAAGAAGAAGTGTCACATGTATACAATGGAATATTAAAAAGAAACAAAATTGAGTTATTTGTAGTGAGGTGGATGGACCTAGTGTCTGTCATACAGAGTGAAGTATGTCAGAAAGAGAAAAACAAATACCGTATGCTAACACATACATAGGGAATCTAAAAAAAAAAAAAAAAAGAAAAAGAAAAGAAAGAAAATGGTTCTGAAGAACCTAGGGACAGGACAGGAATAAAGATGCAGACATAGAGAATGGACTTGAGGACACAGGGAATGCGAAGGGTAAGCTGGGACGAAGTGAGAGAGTGGCATGGACATATATACCACCAAATGTAAAATAGATAGCTAGTGGGAAGCAGCTGCATAGCACAGGGAGATTAGCTTGGTGCTTTGTGACCACCTAGAGGGGTGGGATAGGGAGGGTGGGAGGGAGGGAGACGCAAGAGGGAGGAGATATGGGGATCTATTTTTATGTATAGCTGATCCACTTTCTTATACAGCAGAAATTAACATACCATTGTAAAGCAATTATACTCTAATAAAGATGTTAAAAAAATAATAATGTGCTCTTTGATGATTTTTTAAATCATTCTTTTTCAGAAGGTAGTAAATAGATTTCTACTTTCTGAGCTTATATTTTTACAAAAGTGACTGAATATTATCCTCTCTCCATGGCCCCCTTTTTGTGTGTAACAGAATGGACCAGGAGCCCACCCTTCAAGTGAAGAATTTCCCATCCTTCTAGTCTGGCAAGTGGATATTAGACAGTCAAGAACAACATATCTCAAATCCACCTTTCCTGCTGCAGTTATATCAACTTTACTTTCATTAACATCCAGATTTAACTTATACAGTATGCTGCCATTAAATCAGCATTGATTATAAGGTCATGTGTTCAAAGACAGTCACAGCCTTGAGTAGCTAATGTTATAAAATAGACAGTAGTGCACTTCTACTCTAAGTAATCTCAGGGATTACTTATAGTAAGACTATCCGGACAATTCCATTAACAGAATTAATCAATCAAATATCATGATATACTGGCTCCTTTTAAACGAGTTGTTTGGGTAAAAATAACCACAGTCTTAATTTGTTTATCTTTCTCTTTCTAGTCAAATGTCATCTGTTTCATTCTACCTTTACCTCCAGCTTTTAAGGAACTGGGATAAGAGCCTGACTGTTTGTATTCCCAGTTTATGATAACCTAAATTTTGCACGTATGTATATTTTGAAGCTTTAAATCATCGGCTTATCTATAGAAACACCAAAAACTGATCTGCCATCCTTTATGTGTATGAACTGGCCACATTTTCAGGGTACATAATCTTTTTAAAAATTGTTTTCTTTTTTTACGTTCCTCCAGTTGTTTAGACAAGCACTTTACTAAGGAGGTGGCACCATGCTAGGCTGATTCTATGGCTAAAGGGTTGTGCCATAAGCAACTACTACCTCAATTCTACTCAGTAAAGGAAAATAGTGTTGCATGAAACAGTTTGGAAAAGCAGTATCACTACTTTCATAACAGGTAGCTTTCATAGAAGAAATGGTGTCCTGGAAAATCACTTTGAATAATATAATTTTAGAAGAACAACAGCAAAAAAAAAAAAAAAAAAAAGTAAGGTCCTCATAAAAAAAATGTTATGTAAAAGGGCTTTTATTTATATTCACTGTTTTGGTCTTTATGAATATTCATGCCCATATTCTTTTGAAACATTATATTTATTTAATTTGAAAGGACAGTGCTTCAGATAAGAAAAACTCATGCGGGGAAAATGAGTGAATTATTCATCTAAAAACAAATACTCCATTTTCTACATGTGTGTTCAACATCTACATAAATCAGCATCCGGGTGAAGCAGTGTGTTTGTACAATGGGGGTCTTACCACAAAAAGACCCACCAAGTTCTAAATGCCTTTGTTTGCTTCTTCTCTCATTCTGAAAGAGGAAAATATTAAAAGGGAGAATGCATATGCCTGAGCTGTAAAGATGAATTATTTCTGTGTCCGTGTTGGCTCTGTGAGGCTTTCCATTCTTGAATTACACAACTTCCTGAAACAGCTCTCAACTCCAACCGTCTCACGGCGGCTGCCCATTATTAATTCCTTATGCTCCCTCCTATATGTCAGTGAAAATCGGACGGTCTTCAGAGCAGGTCTGTTCTACAGCAATAATTTCATTCTGGAACACCAGAGCTGCTTTATTTGGCTTTTTTATTTACCTATTTTTTTCACAGAAGGGTCCAAACCGTCACCACCTGTCCTGTCCGCAGTCCTCTCAAGTTTACTTGGGGCATCATGGTTTGCACAGGATCTGGTCTTTCTAAGTATTATTTTAAAGTCTCAGGATTATTAAGTTTTGGGCTTATGTCACACTTTTATGACATGCTTCATGGTATTTAAAGAAATGTGATTCCATCACCAGTATCATGAAAACCAGCAGTAAACTGTACGCTGTAACAGGCTTTGCCTTACTTTTTAAAAAAAATTTTGGCTGCACCTCGTGGGATGTAGGATCTTAGTTCCTCAACCAGGGATCGAACCTGCACCTCCTGCAGTGGCAGTGAGGAATCTTAACCACTGGACCGCCGGGGAAGCCCCTTGGCCTCACTTTAAAGTCACTGCAAAAACAAAAAAAGCACCACACATATTTCTGGCTGAACAATATTTATTTTTTTGAAGTGATAATTCCCCTATTACTACCTAAACATTAGTTACTGTATGTAAATCCCCATTTACATAGGCACTATGTTCCTGAGAGCAATGCTAACTAATCAGAAATGGAAAAGTTTTACACTCTGGATATTTTCATAATTCTATTACTTTGAAAATGCTTATGTTAAAATAGACTCAATAGGTTTTATTTAAAAGAACATTCCATTCTAGATTCTGTAAAATTTGATATTTGGATCTGTGTTTGGGTCTATTTCAGTTTTTTTTTTTTCCTGGTTCATAGCTGACTTGGGCTCTGTCCTTTAATAAGTGTGTTCCTTGATCTAAGAGGGAGAACACCAGCTAGATGGACTCAAAGGGCACTGAATCATAATGGTGTAGGCTGATACTGTTTCCAGAAGCCTACTAGGTGATTCTCTCAATCCCAGAAGTCAAGGAAACTGAGACAGAGCTTCACATGAAAGCACATCTATATCAAGGGCACAGCCAAGACTTTTGCTAAACTTGCTTCTTGTTGATTTTTTTTTTTTTCATGGCTTGTAAACACCCACGAAGGGCAAACCTGGGGAAAGCAAATATGAGGTCATTCTGCTCTTAATAAACTCGTGTCTTCATCATGCTGTTCTCTCTTCTTGAAATACCATCCCTGTCTTTAAAAAACAAAAGGGGGTTAAATCTTGTTCTTAAGGATCCGTCTTTATTCCACTGCTAGGCTGATGCATCCCATCAGGGTGCCCATGTGCACACTGGCCCTCTCTTCAATTCCAAGAGCCTTCCCTGGGTATGGGTACTCATCATGGGACGGTGCTGCCCTCCTCCTGATGTTCATAGCAATCATGCAGCCAACACACCCTTGTGACAAGCCTAGGAGAAAGGGTTCTCTGATGGGATAAGGCAACTGACTCAGAGACAGGAAGTACCGTGCACAGGGCCACTGTAACAGCAGGGGGCAGCACTTGGGTTGAAACCCTGGGGGTCTAGTGCCAGTGTCTACACCCCAATACCCCCCTCGCTTGCCTCTGAGCTCAGCCCCAAACCAGCATGCGGCTACTGACTGATGTGACTTGAGGACTAAGCCCATCTTAGAGTACTAGAGGTATAAGAAAACATATGATTGGTTTCTTACCGTCTCCCTACTTACCAACTTTTTTGTGTGCACTTTAGTTACTAAGTATTTTATTATATTACATAATTAATGGCACACTTCTCAGACACTTTTAATATCTCGGGAGGAGATTTTTAAGAGCAAGGAAAGGCACCTAGGACAATGTCATGAATCCAGGGGAAATCAAGAAACAACTACTCTGGGCAAAGATGGGGTCCAATGAGGTCAGATGTCATTTCCTTAATTCCTTCATTAAGCACCTACTGTGTACCCAGTTCCACACTCCACACAGATACATCAGGGGGCAAACGACACTTAATTTGGCTCTTATGGAACTGGTGCTCCTCAGGGACCAGAGAAACAGGCAGCTCTGACATGGGGGACAGGCACTTGTAGACTCAGGGAGTGCCACAAAAAACCCAGACAGGGGACAGCTTTATCTCACAGAATAACATTCCAGGGTGAGGGGACCATGTGGGCAAAGCATGGAGGTGATGCATTCTAGTCATAGGAAATGACTTTGCTCTACTGGCTTCCAAGCACTGCACTGGATCATTTTAATTGTGCCAAGTGTAAAATACATTATTGGTATCAGTGAAAGCCCGTTTAGACCAGGGTCATTTATTCTTGTACTAAAAGTCTTCTGCGAAGCTGCCAGGCACGTGAATGAGTGGGTCATACAGGAAGCGTGGCTGCTCCGTAGACCATGAGCATTCCGCTCAGCGGTCCCGAACAAGTCTGCATCTGAATCATCTTCAGACGCAGTTTCCTCTGTCCCTAGCCATCCTACCTCTTTCTCCTGGACCCATCGGCCAAGGAGGCCACACTCCCAGGCTGGAATCAGAAGGCGAGCAATGCTAGGAAAGCAGGCAGCCCCCAGCCTGCCCCACTGGCTGGGAAACTGTGGGAACAGAGGTGACTTCTAGGTGGGAAAGGCAGCCTGAAACAGTAGGTCCATCCTCCACTCTGTCCTGGGGGAGGCTTGACCATTCCTAGCGGATGAGAATGTCCAAAGCAGGGGCTTCTGCCTGGCCTCACACTTGGGGCGCTGGCAGGAGACTGGCTCTAATGCTGCCCTGTGAGGGGGGCAGGCGTTCGACTCCGAGGTGCTATGGGTGACCTTGAACATGGATGAGAATTTCTTTTTCTTTTTTTCCCATAATTTTAAAATTTTATTTTATTTATTTATTTTTGGCTGCATTGGGTCTTCATTGCTGCATGCAGGCTTTCTCTAGTTGCGGCGAATGGGGGCTACTCTTCATTGCTGTGCGTGGGCTTCTCATTGCAGTGGCTTCTCTTGTTGTGGAGCACAGGCTCTAGGTGCCCGGGCTTCAGTAGTTGTGGCACACAGACTCAGCAGTTGTGGCTCGCAAGCTCTAGAGTGCAGGCTCAGTAGTTGGTGGCACACGGGCTTAGCTGCTCCGTGGCATGTGGGATCTTCCCAGACCAGGGCTCGAACCCGTGTCCCCTGCATTGGCAGGTGTATTCTTAACCACTGTGCCACCAGGGAAGTCCCTGGATGACAGTTTCTGACAGTTTTTTTTTTCTAATTATTGTTGCTGGCTTTCCAGAAATGTGGATTTAAACTCTGTTCTTCAATGCCACGTAGGCATCAGAACCAGGAACCGGGCGGGCAGGGGGCTAGGGGGAGCTCTTTGTTCATCCTCCAGCCTGGTCCCGTCTCCAGGGTACAGTCAGTGTGGCTGGCCCCGCCTTCCTCCCCTGGGTGCACCCCCCACATTGAAGCAATACCCCATCTCTTGAGGGTGCCCCTAAGGTAGGAGAAAAATAGGCCCCAGGCTGAGCAGCTACAGGTGGTCTCCTGCTGTTGCTTTGAGGTGGGATACTGGTGGGAGCATAGGGCGCTGACTGGGTGCATTCTTGTGGATTTCCTGGCCCGACACATGCACAGAGAAGACCTCAGTCTAAGGGAAGGACAAAAGGAGGGAGAAGATGCCAGCTAGAATCCATCTTGGTTGAGAGATGAGTACCCATACCAGGACCAAATATGGAGTTGACTGGCCAGAAAAAAAAACAAAATACTGCTCTTATATAAGCAACTTAAGCCGCCCCCATTGTGTGCGACTCACTCCGAGCTCACCTGTGTGCTCTCACACGTCTTTTGTTTTTCTCACATGCACTTTGCTTCTAATAAACACTTTTATCTTTTTCACGATCTTGGTCTCATTGCTGGGTTCTTTCTTCAAAGAAGACAAGAAACAAGGTCCTTCTTTTCACCACCGGAATCAGCCACAGCATAGGAGGCGACTCTGTGTGTCTAAATGACTTCATATCACGTGGCATTAGGCAAGTGTCTCAGTGCTGTGACTGGCTGGCCGTGTGTCTCTCCCCTGCTCCATGAATATTCCCACCAGGAGACCCAACCTGAGAGCTGGGACTACAATTCCAGAGGCCACGGGGCCCGCAGGCTCTGTACTGCCAGGACAAGCAAGGTTGACAGTGGGCTCAAAGCAGAGTGGGTCCAGTCTCTCCAACAATCTACCTCTGCCTTCCCCTGCACCATCTGGTTTTCCTTTGGAAGAGAATTTCAAGCCGTTTTGTTATTGGAAAGAAGAAAAACATTCTCTTTGGGTTCGAGGAGTATAAACATCTGCACTTATATCATGATGGTTTCTCTAAGTCTCTCACCAGCTACAGCATTTCCTAAAAATTATTTCTCAATTTTATTGTACCCCAAAACTACCGAATTTCTTCTCAAGCCAGATTATATTATTTAAAAGCATATAACTTGAGTTTACATTTTAAAAGATCCATGATTCTGTTCAAAAACCATCAATATCAGGCTTCCCTGGTGGCGCAGTGGTTGAGAGTCTGCCTACCGATGCAGGGGACGCGGGTTCATGCCCCGGTCTGGGAAGATCCCACATGCTGCGGATCGGCTGGGCCCATGAGCCATGGCCGCTGAGCCTGCGCGTCCGGAGCCTGTGATCTGAAACGGGAGAGGCCCCAACAGTGAGAGGCCCAAGTACCGCAAAAAAAAAAAAAAAAAAAAAAAAAAAAAAAATCAATATCTTCATGAAATAATTTCTGTTGAATAGTAACATCAGTTTAGGTCTAGGGCTGTTGATTTTTTGAAATTCTTCGGCACATTTAAGTGTTTCTGGTGAGTTTGTTTCCTATAAGGATAGACAGGACCTGTAAGGAGCCAGCCAAGTTTCACATTAGTTTGTACATTCCTCCTTCTTCATATGCAAATGGATACTAGAACCAGCACTAAATGAAACATCATGTCAAGATCCCAAGCAGGATGTCCAAGGAGGGAAGAAAATGGAAACACGTATTTTAAAAAAGATTTTATTTAAAATGTAACTATTACTCATGAATCAAAAATAAAAAAGATGTTGAAAGTTTTCTGTAAGAACATACATAAACATAAAATTTCTTAAACCTGGCACCATCATTTCAACTGTTAAATCTCTTGACTTAGACTATACACTTCAGAAAAACACCTCTACTAATTAATTAAGCACACGTCGATAATTTTCAAACAATACTTTTCCACCTCAGACCTAGAATCAAGAATTTCTCCAAGGATCCTGATCTCTTTAAGAGGAAGACTATTTAGAAACCAGGCAGTAGCGGTGACCACTTTTTTCTGGTCACTTTCTGTGGGCACAGCTAAGAAATACATACATAAATATGTGTCATGAGTACATAGTGCTTCTAATTTAAACCTAACACATACTACATTATTCTTCTTCATCTTGTTCAAATCATATGTATATTTCTCTTCCCCAGTGATAACCCTGGTTCCTGACATCATCAATAAGTTTATTCTATCTTTCAATACCCACTCTTAATGATATTTTTAGAATTACTATATCAATACAATGGCTAAAAAAAAAAAAAGCCAAGTAAAGTCCAAAATGTGTTTCAGATCCTTCTGTTCTTATAAATTTTCCACAAAGATTATACAGCCAGGCTACTGCATTCAAAAGCTATCTGTATCGATTTATCTTTCTGTGTAGTTATCAGTATGATAGGTTAATCTGAGGGTTTGATTTTTTTTTCTGCCTTTCCAATTTATTTATTTGTTTAGTTAGTTATCTATTTACCTATTTATTTCTATCTTTTTTCTTCCAGTTTTATTGAGACATAATTGACATGAAGCACTGTATAAGTTTAAGGTGTACAGCATAATGATATGACTTACATACATCATGAAATGATTAACACAATAAGTTTAATGAACATCCCTCATCGCATATAGATACAAAATTAAAGAAAGAAAGAGTATGCTTTTCTTGTGATGAGAACTCTTAGAATTTACTCAACTTTCACATGTAACATAAAGCAGTGTTAATTATATTTATCATGTTGTACATTACACCCCCAATAATTATTTATCTTATAACTGGAAGTTGGTATCTTTTGACTGCCTTCATTCTGACCACAATGCTATGAGATTAGAAATCAATTACAGGAATAAAACTGTAAAAAACACAAACACATGGAGGCTAAACAATATGTTACTAGACAACCAATGGATCACTGAAGAAATCAAAGAGGAAATCATAAAATACCTGGAGACAAATGACAATGAAAACACAATAATGCAAAACCTATGGGATGCAGCAAAAGCAGTTCTAAGAGGGAAGTTTATAGCAATACAATCCTACCTCAGGAAACAAGAAAAATCTCAAATAAACAACCTAACCTTACATCTAAATCAACTAGAGAAACATGAACAAACAAAACCCAAAGTTGGTAGAAGGAAAGCAATCATAAAGATCAAAGCAGAAACAAATGAAATAGAGACAAAGAAAACGATAGCAAAGATCAAAGAATCTAAACACTGGTTCTTTGAGAAGGTAAACAAAATTGATAAACCTTTAGCCAGACACACCAAAAAAAAAAAAAAAAAAAAAAAAAGAAAGGGAGAAGATTCAGTTCAGTAAAATTAGAAATGAAAAAGGAGAAGTTACAACTTTCACCGCAGAAATACAAAGGAACGTTAAGAGACTACTACAAGAAACTCTATGCCAATAAAGTGGACAACCTAGAAGAAATGGACAAATTCTTAGAAGGTACAACCTTCCAAGACTGAACCAGGAAGAAACAGAAAACATGAACAGACTAATCACAAGTAATGAAATTGAAACCATGATTTAAAAACTCCCAGTGAACTGAGGTCCAGGACCTGATGGCTTCACAGGTGAATTCTATCAAACTGCCTTCATTCAGCACCCCACCCCAACTGCTTCACTTCTGGTAACCACAAATTTGATCTCTTTTTCTTTTTTTTTTTTTTTTTTTTTTTTTTTCTTTTTGAGGTACGCGGGCCTCTCACTGTTGTGGCCTCTCCCGTTGCGGAGCACAGGCTCCGGATGCGCAGGCTCAGCGGCCATGGCTCACGGACCCAGCCGCTCCGTGGCATGTGGGATCCTCCCGGACCGGGGCACGAACCCGTGTCCCCTGCATCGGCAGGCGGACTCTCAACCACTGCGCCACCAGGGAAGCCCCTGATCTCTTTTTCTATGAGTGAGTTTGTTTATTTGCTTTTGAAGTATAACTGACCTACCACACTATGACAGTTCCTGTTACACAGCATTGTGATTGGATACTTTAATACATTTCAAAATGATCACCAGGATAAATCTAGTTACAATATGTCACTATACAAAGACATGACTGAGTTATTGACTATATTCTCCTCACTGTATCTTTCATACCCATGACTCATTTATTTTGAAACTGTTAAATTTGTATCTTTTAATCTCCCTCACCTATTTCACTTATCCCCTCCACACTCCTCCTCTCTGGTCACCAACTGTTTGTTCTTTGTATCTATGACTCTTTATGTTTTGTTATGTTTGTTCATTTGTTTTGTTTTTTTAGATTCCATATATAAGTGAAATAATACAGTACTTGTCTTTCTCTGTCTGACTTATTTCACTTAGCATTAATACCCTCTAGATCTATCCATGTTGTTACAAATGTCAAGATTTCATTTTTTTTATGGCTGAGTAGCATTCATATATATATGTATATACACATATATACACACATCTTCTTTGTCCGTTCATCTATCAATAGACACTTAAGTTGCTTTCATGTTTTGGCTATTGCATATAATGCTGCAATGAACACAGGGGTGCATATATCTTTTTGAATTAGTGTTTTTGTTTTCTTCAGAAAAATACCCAGAAGTGGAATTGCTGGATCATATGGTAGTTCTATTTTTAAATTTTTGAGGAACCTCCCTACTATTTGCCATAGTGGCTGCACGAATTTACATTCCCAGCAGCAGTGCACGCAGGTTCCCCTTTCTTCACATCCTTGCCAACACTTGATATTTGGTGTCTTTTTGATACTTGTCGTTCTCACAGGTGTGAGGTGTTATCTCATTGCAATTTTCATTTGCATTTCCCTGATGGTTAGTGATGTTGAGCATCTTTTCATATGTCTTTTGGTCATCTCTATGTCTTTTATGGAAAAGTGTCTTTTCAGGTCCTCTGCCCATTTTTTTTAAGCAGGTTGTTTGTTTGATTTGATGTTGAGTTGTATGAATTATTTGTATGTTTTGGGTATTAATCCAATATCAGACATATCATTTGCAGATATCTTCTCCCATTCTGTAGGTGGATTTTTTGTTAATAGTTTCCTTTGCTATGCAAATCTTTTTGGTTCAATGTAGTTCTATTTGTTTACTTTTGCTTTTGTTTCCTTTGACTTAGGAGACAGATCCAAAATAATACTACTAAGACTGATGTCAAAGAGCTTACAGCCTATGTTTTCTTCTAGAAATTTTATGGTTTCAGGTCTTAAATTCAAGTCTTTAATCCATTTTGATTTTGTATTTGCTTACGGTGTGAGAGAGTAGTCTAGTTTCATTCTGTTGCATGTAGCTGTCCAGTTTTCCCAACACCATTTTTAAAGAGGTTCTCTTTTCTCCATTGTATATTCTTGACTCCTTCATCATAGATTAATTGCCCATATAAGTGTGGGTTCATTTCTTGGCTCTCTATTCTGTTCCACTGATCTATGTGTCTATTTTTGTGCCAGTACCATACTGTTTTGATGACTGTCTCTTTGTAGTATAGTTTGAAATCAGGGCACACAATACTTCCAGCTTTGTTCTTTCTCAAGATTGTTTTTGCTATTCAGGGTCTTCTGTGTTTCCATACAAATTTTAGAATTTTTTGTTCTAGTTCCATGAAAAATGCATTGATATTTTCATAGAGATTGCACTGAATCTGTAGATTGCCTTGGGTAGTATGGTCGTTTTAACAGTACTAATTCTTCCACCTCATGAACACAATATATCTTTCTGTTTTTGTTGTCTTCAATTTCTTTCATCAGTGTCTTATAGTTCTCCAAATGCAGGCCTTATATCCCCTTAGACTTATTCCTAGGTATTTTATTCTTTATGATGCAACTGTAAATGGGACTGTTTTGTTAATTTCTCTTTCTGATAGTTCCAATTAGTCTTATTTTTGAATATGTACCTTTAGGAACAACAATCAAACAACAGATAAAGAAATATCCAGGGAATTTCTATTGCTGACCCACTTCAGATGAAGATAAGTTTTCTATTCTTGGCACTCACATTTAATTTAGAACCCTAAGAGCTACTTCACTGGTTATTGGTTTAGATCTTATTCTAAGTCTTTATCTGTCTATGTCTCCTTGCATTTCCTCTAGCTTCTGACTCATGAAGGTGGTTATACTATTACTCTGCCTGGCCCAATATCATTATATCTCCTCTTTTTTCCCTGTTTGCATTTAACTGGTATAACTTTGCGTCCTCCCCTTGTTAAAATTATTAATCAACTATTTTCTTAGGACAGTTTTATATTTACTGAAAAACTGCAAAGATAATATAGCATCTCCATATACTTTGCATGCAACTTCTCTTTATTAACATATTACATTATTATTAACATCTTACATTAGTATGCCATCATTTACTCAGACTTCCTTAGTTTTCACCTAATGTCCTTATTCTGTTTGTTCTGAGATACCATCCAGAATACCTCATTACATTCTCATGCCCCCATACAGTGACAATTTCTCTGAGTTTTTCTTGCTTTTGATGACCTTGACAATTTTGAGGAGTACTAATATGATATTTTATAGACTGTCCCTTGACTGAATTTCTGATGTTTTTCTCATGATTTTCCTGGAAATAAGTGTTTGGGGGAGAAAGACTACAGAGATCAAGTGACTTTCTCATCACACCATATCACGGGCAGGTACTATCCACACGACTTATAACTGTTGATGTTCATCTTGATCACGTGGCTAAGGTCATGTTCATCAGGCTTCTCCACTCTAAAGTTACCACCCCCTGACCCATCCATAATGCCCTCTGTCAAGAATTTACTATGTGCCACCCACACTTGCAGGGTGAGGAGCTACACTCTCTTTATTTGAAGGCAGAACATCTATATAAATCATGTAGAATTCTCCCGCTTGGGAGATCTGATTATTCTACCCATTTATTTATGCATTGAATCATTTATTTATACTGGTATGGATTTATGAATATTCATTTTAGACTGTGGATTATAATCCAATACTACCTTATTTACTTTGGTGTTCAAATTTTTCCAGCTTTGATGTTCCTTGAGAAATGGCTGATTCTAGCACTGGGGCAGGAAACATACACAATCAGCTTTGAGCCTCTTGTAGTGCAAATAAATGCATACGAACAAAAAAATGCCACAGTGATGGGGTACATAAAGGGACACAGCAATGAGATATCATCTCACACCAGTCAGAATGGCCATCATCAAGAAATCTAGAAACAATAAATGCTGGAGAGGGTGTGGAGAAAAGGGAACTCTCTTGCACTGCTGGTGGGAATGTGAATTGGTATAGCCACTATGGAGAACAGTATGGAGGTTCCTTAAAAAACTAAAAATAGAACTACCATATGACCCAGCAATCCCACTACTAGGCATATACCCTGAGAAAACCATAATTCAAAAAGAGACATGTACCAAAATGTTCATTGCAGCTCTATTCACAATAGCCTGGAGCTGGAAACAACCTAAGTGTCCATCATCGGATGAATGGATAAAGAAGATGTGGCACATATATACAATGGAATATTACTCAGCCATAAAAAGAAACGAAACTGAGCTATTTGCAATGAGGTGGATAGACCTAGAGTCTGTCATACAGAGTGAAGTAAGTCAGAAAGAGAAAGACAAATACCGTATGCTAACACATATATATGGAATTAAAAAAAAATGTCATGAAGAACCTAGGGGTAAAACGGGAATAAAGACACAGACCTACTTGAGAATGGACTTGAGGATATGGGGAGGGGGAAGGGTAAGCTGTGACAAAGCGGAAGAGAGGCATGGACATGTATACACTACCAAACGTAAGGTAGATAGATAGTGGGAAGCAGCCGCAGAGCACGGGGAGATCAGCTCGGTGCTTTGTGACCGCCTGGAGGGGTGGGATGGGGAGGGTGGTAGGGAGGGAGATGCATGAGGGAAGGGATGTGGGAACAGATGTATATGTATGACTGATTCACTTTGTTATAAAGCAGAAACTAATAAAAAAAAATAAAATAAAGGGACACAGCACAGGAGACAGTGAAAGGGCTCCCACATTTTTAGCCTTTCTGAATTGCTGGAAGTAAGTCTCTTGTAAAAAGCACAGAGTCAGATTTTACTTTGTGAGCCAATATGAGTATTTTTTTTCTTCTTTTAAGTAGGTTAAGTCCATTTGTATTCATTGATATGACTGCAACATTATAACTTCGTCAAACAGTTTATATTAATTTTACTGTGTATATTATGTTATGTTTACTATGGTTCTTTATATATACATTTTCCTTTGTTTATTTCATTCTGTATCTTTTTTTTTTTTTTTTTTTTTTTTTTTTTTTTGTGGTACGTGGGCCTCTCACTCTTGTGGCCTCTCCTGCTGTGGAGCACAGGCTCCGGACACGCAGGCTCAGTGGCCATGGCTCACGGGCCCAGCCACTCTGCAGCATGTGGGATCTTCCCAGACTGGGTCACGAACCCGTGTCCCCTGCATTGGCAGGTGGACTCTCAACCACTGCACCACCAGGGAAGCCCCATTATGTATCTTTGTATTAATATTTAGAAAGGTTTGCATTTTTGCTTTAGTGGTAACTACTACACAATACATGTTAGTACCCTTAGTCCTTCTTTTCCCTACCAGATGTGTGCTATTTGCTTTGTCAGCTTTAAATTCTATCCTTTGACTCTCATTTACTACCTAAGCAACAATCAAGGAGCTCATTTTATTTTTCCTCTGTTCTCTTTGCCCCCCATTCTGAACCTTTCATTTAAGTGTGACATCCACACAAAAGTGCAAAATTTTTAACTGCACAGCACAATGGATTTCACAAAGCAAACAATGTTGTATAATCAGAACCCAGAACAAGAAAACAGAATTCCGCACTTTCACTGTCAAGGGCCCGGGTTCGATCCCTGGTCAGGGAACTAATATCCCACAAGCTGCATAGCGCAGCCAGAAAAAGAAAAAAAGAATATTTCAAGGATTCCAGAAACCTGTCCTTAGGGTGGCCCCCACCCACCAGCAACAGCACCAGAAAAGTAACCACTATCCTGACTTCAAATACAGGAGATTAATTTTGTCTTTTTTTTTATATGAATGGAATCCTACCCCATATATCCTGTTATGTTTGGATTTTTCTCATCAACATTATATTTGTGGGATTCATCCATGTCACTGAGTATAATCATGGTGGTTCCTTCTTCCTCCTTGTTGTCTACCATCCCATTGTGTGAATATAACACCATTTGTTTAATTGTTTTTCTGCTAATGGACATGTGGGTAGTTTCTAGATTTATGATATTACTACCAAGTGTTGCTATGACTGTTCTTATACATATCTTTTGATGAATACGTTTATACACTTAGGTTGAAGATAAACTGAATGCAGTTGCTCCGTAGTAGGCTATACATGTGTTGAACTGTAGTAGACACTAATTTAAAGTTTTCTAAGTAGTTGAATTAATTTACACCACCAAAAGCAGCATATAAGAATTTCACCTGCTCAATTTCTGTCAATACTCCTCCCATTTTAAAATTGTGTCACTTTTGTCTTTTCAGAACATATAATATTTACATATACTGCTATCTCCTATTTGTCCCCACTTTCCTTTTACTCTTAGATCTACATAGTATCCATAAAGTTTAGAAACACTTAATGGTCATCTTTATTATTATTGTTTTATAGAATGCAGATGTCCTAGAAAACACTGTGAATGTTCACCTATGTTTCCAGGCTTCCTAAATACGTTGTAAAGTTCAGTATATTCAATGGACATCATCAGTCCTATTGTCTAAGTGTTCCAGTCATCTTTTCTTGGATACATCTTGGCCTTTTTTATGGCATCACTCAAAGTATGGTCTACAAACTGGCAATAGAATTTAAGAAACTTATGCTGGAATTAAATGAATTATTTCACCAAGGACTTTGTTCAGTTCAGCAGACTTTTTTTTTTTTTGCATGTTTAATTCACAAAAGCAAGTGACACATTGAGTAACTTTCTGGAACAAGCTCCTTTTCTCTTCCTCATGAAACAACAGTTTGAGGGGAATTGCTCTCCTAGATTGCTCAGGAAGGATTCATAAGTACATTATTACTTGGGTTTTTGATTCTTGACAGGCAATTTGGCTGGTTATAAAATTACCAGTTCACACACAATATATCCTTGAGTTTCTTAAATTATTGTTTCATTGCTGTCTTGCTTGCTCTGTCAACATAGAGAATGCTGATGTACCTCTGATTTTCTTTTCTCTAAGCATCTTTTTCTATGGACACCCTGCAGATGTGTTCTTCTTTGTAAAATCTAGCAGACTTCTCAGAAACATGGCAGCATTGACCATTTTAGGTCAGTTTTCTTAGGTACATAGTGGACTCTCTAATGTATAAGTTCAGGTCTTCATTAATTTTCCCCCAAATTCTTCTATTTTAATTTTTAAACATTAGGTCTGTTTCATTACATTGCTTTTGTCTCCAGCGACTGCAGTTAAATGAATGTTAAAACTTTTTTTTTTTTTTTTTGCCTATCTTTTACACCTATCCCTTTCCCACTAACCTTTTTACTTTTTTATTTCATCTTGGTTCTCTTGGCTAACGTCACTCCTCAAAATCCTTTATTATACTTTCATTAAATCTATTCTGTCCTATGTGTCTTTTTCTTTATTTTATTTTTTTCCCTGAGATTGGCCAATTCTTCTTCTGTATCTCCCGTTTTTTATCCATTTTTGCTCTGAATTTTTGAATTTCTAATGTGCAGTTTTAAAACTTATTTGAAAATGCTTTAAGAATATAAATTAGCTTGGAGTGGTGTGTTACGTTTTTCCTTTTTTGGTTTTGTGGTTTGTTTCTTGGGGTTTTCCATTCTCATTTGCTGATTTTTTCTTAGAGAAACTTGGTATAGATGTTGTCTTCCATGTCCTGTTCATTAGAAATGTCTGTTATTTTCCTGAACAAACAATATTATATGTCATATGTATATATATATATATTTTTTTTTAAATTTATATTTATATATACACACACACACACATATACATATATTTGAATGAAGGGTTCCATCTTATTTTGTTATAATGAAATATGTTTTCTTCAATCAATTGCTCCTTGAAAGGGATCAGAATATGTTCTGATTTTTTGTTAATTCAAAAAATATTTTATTTTCTCTTTCTTCTTTGAGATGCAATTGACATATAATATTTTATAAGGTTAAAATGCACAAGGAATTGATTTGATGTACTTATATACTGTAAAATGTTACCACTATAGTTTTAGCTGACACCTCCAACCCTTGTGCACTGTGAATAGAAATGTAAATTGGTTCAGCCACTATGGAAAACAGAATTAAGGTTCATCAAGAAAATTAAGGACAAAGCTACCATGTCATCCAGCAATTCTACTTCTGAGTATATACCCAAAGGAAACGAAATCAGGATTTCAAAGAGATATCTGCATTCCCAAGTTCATTTCAGCATTACTCACAATAGCCACAATATGGAAACAACCTAAGTGTCCGTCAGTAGATGAATGGATAAAGAAGTTGTCATATATATGTGTGTACACACGCACACACACAAACACACACACACACAATGGAAAGACATGCATATATTCAGCCAGGAGAAACAAGAAAATCCTGCAATTTTCGACATAAGGGTATTATGCTAAGTGAAATAAGTCAGACAGAGAAGACAAACACTGTATGATATCACTTATATGTGGAAGTTAAAAAAGCCAAAGCCGAATTCATAGAAACAGAGAGTAGAATGGTGGTTACCAGGGCTGGGGAGGGAAGGGGACAGGGTAAATGGGGAGATGTTGGCCAAAGGGTAAAAACTTCCATTCAGAAGATAAGTTGTAGGGATCTAATGCACAGCATGATGACTATGGCTAATAACACTGTATTGTATACTTGAAAGTTGCTAAGAGAGCAGATCTGGACTTTAATTTCCACTTTCAATTTTCTTTCTTTCCATCACTATGCATCCCAGGAATTCCTTCTCCCCAAAAAAGTAGTTCCTTTCCAAGACTGCCACCCCTGCTCTGGTGCACTTTCAATTTGTTTCTTTACCTTCGGCATTAGTCAGTGTTTTGATCCACCAAGGTTCAGACCAGGTATGAGGGTCCTTTTCTCTCTGGAGATGATTTTATTTTATTTTAATTTTTATTTTTTCTACCCCTGGGCTGCCACCTTCCACTCTTGTTTTCAGTGCAATTTCTTTCTGGCTCTGATCAGGCACAGTCTCCGTATCTGGCTCTGCTGGTAGCTGGTAAATGAAAGTGTATTTCCCATTAGACAAATCACATAAGTATTTGTTAATTTTTGTCTCCAAGTTATGCTTTTGAGATGGGTTATCAATGACCTCATTTGTTCTCCTGATTGTTGTGAATGTTTTAGGAGAAATTTAGATTATGTGGCCATCTAAATAGGAATACTGACACCAGAAATTGTAATTTCCTGCTTTTATCCCCAAATGGTTAGCTAACACTTTTTTTTTGAAGGCTCAATTCCTTTCCCACTGATTTGAAATGACACATATGTACTTGTGACTATTTCTGTTCCATATGTCTATTTTTATTTCAGTAGCCGTCTTTTAATTATTATAACTTTCACATGTTCTAATACCACAAAAATACAAGTAACCATCTCTTGGATCTTCTTTATACAGCTTCCCTGGTTATTTTTGTTTGTGTATTACTCTTCCATATTAAAATTAATGACATGTGATTAATTTCCCCATACTTATATGTGCATTTTGGCTGAGATAAAAGACTGGGTTAAAAACTTTGGTGTTGTTGTTTTAGAACACTGAATCTTCATATGTAAGACTATGCTACCTCTGGATTAATTAATATCTTTTCTTATGGCACTCCTTAAAGTTTTATAGTTTTATTCCAGGACTTTTAACTCTTTGTTTATCTCTCGACATATTATTAATATGTTAAAATGATAACATATTCCTAGATATACTAGTGTTAAGGTAAATCGGGTTATTGTCCCATCATATTTGTTAACTTTTTAAACTCGTATATTAAAAAGCACTTAAGCTTTATACATGAACTTAATAACACAATGACTTATGGAATCTCTCCATTAATGCTAATGGTTTTCAATTGTGTACCTTTGACTTCTCAGGAGGTAATAATAAAAACAAATAACATTTACTGAGTGTACTTACTATCTTCCCACTACCATAAGAGGGACACCTTACATGCATTATCCAATGTATTTAAACAACAAATTTGTGAAGTATGTCATCTTAATAGTCTCAGTGGTGATATTCAATATTAAAGCTTAGAGAGGTTAAATAACCTTTGCCATAGTCATCCAGCTGTTATATATCGAGGTCAATGTATAATAGCCACATTAATGATAAGTTTCCTTATCCTTTCCTATATGTATACTCTAATTTTTTCCCCCTGTTGAACTAAAGATTATTTTCAGTACAGTGTTATCCAACAGAATTGATAGCATACATCCTTCTTTAGTCTTCAATCTAATGGGAATTCCTCTGATGTTATATCTGTAAGAATTTGGAGGCTGAGCTTGAGTTACCTTTATAAAATATCAAGGAAATTTCCTTTTGATTTTTATTTTACTGGGAATTTTCCCCACCTAAGAATTGGAATTGAATTATCTTAACTGTTTTTGAGTATATATCAAAATGACCTTGTAATTTGTCCTTTTGATAGATTAAAATATTAAGCAATATTATTACATTTTCTAAAGTCAAACCTTCCTTGCACTCCCCCCAAAAAACTACATAGTTGCACAAGGTATGTGTGCCCTTGGGCAAACTCCTTCATCTCTATGGACCTGTTATACAATTTTTATAGAGAATGGCAATATTAATAGTGTCAATCTAATGTTGTTATGAAAATTATTAATTCATTTATTCAATAAATTTATTGACTTTCTGTTTCGTGCCATGCACAATTCTGGGTTCTGTTATTATACCTATGAGAAAAACAGAAGATGACTTTTTGAGCTTACATTCTAGTTAATAAGTGAGTAATAAGAACTTATAATAGTTCCTGGAACATAGTATCAACATCATACGTGTAGGTATTAGCCACTATTAATATTATAGTTTCAATACACTATTGGGCTAAATTTGCCAATACTTTTCTTAAGAATTTGCATCTACAGCCATAAAATTTTCCAACAGTGTTATCTTTATCAGGTTAGAATATTAGGATGATGCCAGAGTCATAAAAATGTATTGGAAAACTTTCCTTTTCCTATTTTGCAATAGGTTAAACATTTACAGGATCCATCAGGTCCTAGAATAAACCTTTCTGATACTAGAGCCTTTATAAAAAATAAGTTCTTTCTGAAGTTGCCTTAATTCTCTTTAGGTAATATATATTTTATTTAAAATCCATCTACTTCATTAGATTTTAGTATTTACCAGCATAGACTGGTACATGGTTCTACTCTGAAATTTCCTAATATTTGCATATTGCTAAGCAGTGAAGGAGATATTTAAAAGGACCATAGAGAGGACAAGTAGGGAAAATAAAGAGCCTTTCTATCTCCTCCCCCATCTCCGCCAAGGCGAATTTTGAAACCGAGTAAATATAAATGAATCATCAGAAGTATGCAGATAGCACACACCATTTTAAGCAGACTATCTCAATTTAAGTCAAATTATATGGATGAAACACAAATATGGAAAGAAAACCAATAAAGTAAAAAGGGTGTGACTACATGGCCTCTATAGTCACTCCTCGGTCTCCTCATGTGCTCTGATGATCTGGGGTGGAAATTATATTTGTGTGCTGCCTGCAATGTTGTAATAGCAATCAACTGAACAGATTAACTAACCTATCTATCTATGTATCTATAACCTATCTATCTATAATCTATCATCTATCTATCGCATCTATGCATTGATGTTTCAGTGCATCAATGTGAGAATGCACTGAAAAAATAACTTTTAGGTTAAGTCATCATCTATATATTAGTGAGTTTGTTTCTTCTCTTTTAAGAGCATGATTTTCTGCATTTTTGCACTCAAAATCATAAATTTAATGAAAAATCAGAAACGTCTAGTGAGACAAAACTGGTAGTTCTAATTTTTCATGTAAAACATTTAAACATCTCATCCTTGTTTTAACTTTGGACTCTGCCTTTAAGTAACAAGAATAACAATCCTGTACTGTTTTCACAGGGCACCCAGCCTTTACCACGGGTTACTCTACAGAGAATGGACACATATTTTGGTGGTCATGAGAGAAAATCATTTTGATAAATTCAGTCATCTTTTACATTATAACTTCTTTTGCTGAAATGAATTAAAACTTTCCACTGATTGGCTAAATAATTCATTGAAACAGCCTCCAAATCTATTCCTAAATTGAATAAATGATAACTATTTCATGAAGTATTTTTAGAAAAGGATGCCAAAATCTTCAGATTTAGAACACTCACGTAAAGTTCCAGAGAAACTGAAAGGGTACAGGATGACCTTTTCCAGGTTTACGTAAAATGGAACTAATTGCACTGGAAACAAAATACTATTCAAGAACCTTTTTATTCCCAACAGATGAAGTACAATATCCCTCTCAAGATGAAAATAATTCATAAATATCCATATATTCAATTTAGGTCATTTCACTTAAAAGTAACTATCCTCTTTCAGTATTTAGTTAAATTCCTGGGAACAAGAAAGAATTTCAGGCTGTTGTAGTATTAATTTCCAAAAATAATTAATGCACCCTATCTTAAGAGTTCATGGGAATACACTAGATTCTTCTAAGCAAATGAATTTGAGATTCTTGACACACAGATATATGAGCTTCCTGGCACATAATGAATGAGAGGTACAAGTTCCCACCAAGTCAATGTAACTCCTTTTATTTAGAGCATAATCATTTCACACGATGCAGGCGAGATGCCAGGAGCAAGTGGGACTATCCTATACGTGTATGTGCCTAAATATGGCTCACAGACTACACCAAACTAAAAATGGCCACCAGGAAATAAAACAGGGGTTTGCCTGAGTTTTGCTCTATCTCGGGGGTAGGGAAGGGCTGAGGGATAAACAGTGAGAAGAAGTGACAGCAGAGATGAGAAACAGCTGGACATTTCCCCAAAGGGAGTGCTGGTGGGTGGCAGGTGGGACCGCTGGCCCAGGGGAGAGGATGGCACCGTGGGTTCTTAGCACGGGCTCCTGTGCACAGCAGTACAGCCTTGGGGCCAGTGTTCTCTCAGAACACCCAGGTTTAGAAGGACAGAGTCCACACTTCCACCCATTACCTTTTCTCACCATCTAAAATTTAGCCAAAGAGACCAGGACAACTAATCGAAATGAAGTGTTTCTTTCTTGCTGTTTTTAACACCGTGGAGTCCTGTTACTCACGCCTTGCTAGCTCTCCACGTAATTCACACTTTGCTGGAAACATAGGAGAGGCTCCCAAGTGCTTATTATTACTTTAGAGGCTCAGAGCATCTCTGCGCTCAGGCAATTACTGATCCGATATTAAAACTGTCCGACCCCCTTTGTCCTCCGAGTCATGCCATCTGGGGGGCCTGGAGGGTTCCTTGGACACGGGACCAGCTGTGCTCCGCAGGACGGGGTGATGATGGTGCAGTCTGAGCCCAGGTGAGGGGCTCTGCTCTCTGTTTTGAACAGCCGGGAAAACATGACAAGAAGAGCCAAGCCACAGAGGCGAGTGTGGAGGATGGACAGCGTGGAGGTGAGGCAGAGAGACAAGGACAAGTCAAAGCACGTACAGATTCACAAGGCGCAGGAGGTCTAGACGTGATCGGGGGGGACGGGGAATTGCAGATGGCTCCCAGCAGTGGGGGGACTTGATCACACGTTGACTTTAGAAAAGTCACCCTGCCCTGGAAAAACTGAACTGTGGACGCCTGAGAGGAAGGCAGCTGGGAGTCTGAGAGTACTGATATTTCAAGGTGAGAAATAAATAGGACCCGCACTAAGGCAGTCACAGAACAGGGAGGGACGAAAGTACAGACTTGACGCTTGGCATCCATCTAGGGCAGGCGGGCAGGATCGCAGAAAACACCGTGATTTGTGAGCACAGGGCGGATTCCCATTCCTGGGGGTTTCTGTGCAGCAAACCGAATCCCATGAAGGACTGAGGAAACATCACCCCTCCTGTACCTGCGTCACCCGAACAGACACCCCTGCCCAGGGCTTGCCCTGCCCTGGTGCAGCAGATCAGCTCAATGACTGGTGGTCACTGGGTAGAAGGCCCAGCCCTCCCACCCCAGCTCCGGAGGGCGACTCCCAAGCTTCTGAGCTCCCTGCAGGGCGTGCTGAGTCCATGCTGGGACCGCAGCCCAGTCCCACTTCTCCCTCAGCCCAGCCTGCTCCCGCCCTCCCCCACTGGTGTCGATCTCAGGATCCCACCCACTAAACTTCCCCCATGTTCACCTTGACCCCCAGAGGCCAACCTGCACAGCATCAGTGAAAACGGATGACACTGCTTGTACGAGGACACCTCTGAGCACTAGACAATCACAGTACGGCCTGGAAGCCAGGTGCAGGGGGTGGTAACAGTTCTTGACAGGTAACCAGAAACAAACATTTACTTCTGAAAAATCAGTATCTCTTTTGAGTTATATTAATATGATGTCAAATATATTATAGGTAATATAATTAATACAGCATGAGAAACAAATTGGAAAAATTTATCAAGAGACAAGGTGGCATTCAATAATTAAGCCACAATTCCACTGATACGCACAAAATGCATATTAGAAAAATAGGAATTTTGTGGGAAAAAAACAAAAAGAAACAGAAACAAAAGGAAAGGTTTAGCCATTCAGGAAGGAGTGATTAGATGTACACATCCATTTGATAGGATGGGCTGCATCTAAACAAGTAATAGGAATGGGATACTTCATGTTCTAGAAGGATGCTGAGACACGTCTTACTGGGGTCTGAACAATGCTGGGAGAAACAGATGGTGAAACCATCCCATTCTCTCTGCCTCCTCAGTGCTGGCCTCTAGGACTGTCCTCCACAGCCTTCCGTTTCAAGCAACAAAATGTATGCTAGTGTGGAGAATGAGCTAAGGAGCAATCCACCTGCTTCTCTGACTCTCCCACAAAGCCCACCCCTCAGCAAAAAGGAAACGTGTCGTGACTGTCATCAGGATAAGACCGGGGAACCAGGAGATGGCACTGAACTTCTGTCTCTGGAATTTGCAGAACCTGACATTAGAGGAATTGGTTTGGAGACTGTAACTGACAGAGCCCTTGAAAAAATTCCACACACAGAGATCTGAGAACGTCTCAGAGAACCAGGGGAAAACAGCCTTGTGTGTGATAGAAAAATGGGGTCTCTGTCTGGCAGGCCTCCCTAGAGAAACACACTCAGTACTGAAACTGAGCAGAGGCTTGTCTGCCTTCATAATCAGCCGGGTTGGCAGGGGACATCTCACTCAAACGACCACTAGGAAGTTTTAAACTCCTCTGGCATATCATCCTTTTTTTTTTTTTCTTAAAGATTTCTGCACCTGTGTCCCTACATCTGCATCTACATACCTGAAGAGGTACCGGTCCCTCTCTATTTTTTTAATGTATTGTCAGGTTTTGGTGTCAGTTACGCTAGCCTCAAAAAATGTCTGCTGTTGTTCCATCTTCATCTGTTTTCTGAACAAAGTTTTAAGAAGTTTAACATTATTTCTTCATTAAATGTTTGGTAGAATTCCCACAACACAACATGTTGCTCTGTGTTTTTCTCATCCCCAGGCTTGGAACTGTCCCTCCCTATGTCCCTTATTTATGCCTTTTCACCCTGGTCTAAGATTTCCTACCAGTCCCAAAACCCAGGTCCAGCGTCAGAACTTGAACAGGGCTGCTGAGGAGCAGGCAGCTCCTTGAACTGGGGACTTTCCCACGTTCCACCTTCCCCTCCACAGGACCTGCCGTTCTGTGTGACGTGTCACCTCCCCCGTGACACCTATGCTCCTTCAAGGCAGAGCCCGCTTCCTCCTCAGCGTGTGTGCCCTGCGTCTAGCAGAAACCCTGGCGCACTCAAGAAGCTCCATTAGTCCTTTTTAAAATTTGATAAATGACTGCGGTGTGGAACATTGAAACAGGATGTGCTAAATGGATGGACGAAGAAAACAATGACTTATTCAGTTATGTTTGTGCTTATAAAAAGCACATAATAATTACCCCAAGTGGAAATTAGTAACCATTAAAGACAGATAGAAATTAATAATATGGAAAGTTAGTTTTAGTTAAAAGTATGATGACAACAGCACTGTTAGGGGCTACAGCTACTTTGTTATATAAAGTACTGTTTTTCACATCTATTTTAGATCTAGATATCAATGGCCTATTTTAAACTATGCATACCAAAATTATTGGAAAACATTCTTCTGCATTTAATGCACAAAATGCAAAAGAAACAAAATGATAAAGTAAAAATAATATTGAGTTAACTTGCTGCCTTATGAGAGTCACCAAAAACCAGTTTTATGTGATTATCATTTTTATTAGTTTCTAGGGCCTCTTACAAGCAGAATGGTAAATGAAAGAAAGTAAGTAATGTGATACAAAAATCATTTCAAATTGAATTCTCTTTGTAGCCAAGCACAGATATGTGAGACTATATCTTGACTATTTTACAGTTCTTGTTATTAAAGAGATAGAATTATAATTTGTTGATGAATCAAGTAAAACCTCCAGCGGCCCTTTGTCAATCCACAGTAAGGCATTTCTCTTTATTTAATTGGGCTTCTGCTTAACATTATTAATCTCATTTTGTGATTTTATTACTAGCTTTTCAAATGTAAAGGGCATATTTATTTTTTAAATGCAATAGCATTTCAAGTCCATGTCCTCAATCACACATATCTCATTTAAAAAGTTTCTATTTCTTACTTGCATCATATTTAATGGTCCTGTTATCTCACAGACATCTGACTTGGTGTGATTATGATTTATAGCATTATTAACGTGCCTTCTCAAACTCCTGCTGAGGTGACATATCTGTTCAGGTCAGCTTTTAGAAAGGTTACTTGACGTACCTTAGACCACACAGATTTAAGATACTTAGGCATTTATCAAGCAATTCCATCCTCAAAGTCATGCTTAAATATATATATACATATATATAAATTATTTTACATTGGAATATAGTTGATTTACAATGTTGTGTTAGTTTCAGGTATACAGCAAAGTGATTCAGTTTTACATATATGTGTAACTGTTCTTTTTCAGATTCTTTTCCCATACAGGTTATTATAGAGTACTGAGAAGAGTTCCCTGTGCTATACAGTGGGACCTTTTTATTATCTATTTTATATAGAGTAGTGTGTACATATGTTAATCCCAACCTCCTAATTTATCCCTCTCCCTCCTCCTACCTTTCCCCTTTGGCATCCATAAGTTTGTTTTCTAAGTCCTTGAATCTGTTTCTGTTTAGTTTTAAGCATCACTTTAAAAGGCTGGCTAGAGCCTTTGAATGGTATGTGATAACTCCCTACAAGGTACATTTCTATTTATTCCATTTTTTTTTCAGATCAAGGCAATAAAGTCAGCAGAGAATAATCTTATTGCGTGTGTGTGTGTGTGTATACATGCCCCACTGCTTCTGTAGTCTAATCCTAAATTCCCCTAATCAAGGCCACTTTACCTCTGAGAAAGAGGCAGAGTTCTGCACATGCACTTGTTCCTATTCACCCTGCAAGTGGGGTGTGAATGGAGCAGACTGAAGTCAGCTTGAAGTGAACTGTGGACAGTTTAATATTTCCATTTGAAAAGAATGCCATTTAATAATGGAGAAAAGAACTTCTGAAAGGTCTAAACAATGATATTAACAGAATAAACTCTTATGGAAACTATTTATATTATACGACTCCTACCAGTTGTAAGGAAAAAAGGTGAACATCAATTATATATATTTTAGTCTATGAAAATGTCTACTTACTCTCACAGTAATAATGAACCTCCAATCACATATCAAATTTCCTTCTTTCGGAAGTAATATCCTTTCCCACTCAGAATGATAAATTTTACCCCTCCAGTCCTCAAAGTCTTTATTTCTGCGTTAAGTAAAATGTTAAATTTGCCTCCAGTATTCAATCAAAGACCACAGAAATCAAGACTAAGAGAGGCGCAATCTCACTCTCCAGCCACAGGCGTCTCATCTCCACATCGGTCACCTGCTCATCCTAAGTCATCAGCAACAGAGCATGCCTGTTGACCTGGGTCTCAAAGAATGAACATTCCCCCCACACACACTTGGGCAGAGAGAAAGTGCAAAGGCAAGTCAAGAGGGCACCATATTTAAGATACCCCAAGTTTTCCATCCTGGGAGACTCCTCAGTTATTTAAAACCCAAATGTCCCACTCCAAGTTGAGGTTGTGGAGCCAGGGCATATGCAAAGGTGTGCGTGGCCATATGTGTGCGTGTGTGTATTTGTATCTATATATACTGTAATAGCCATTTTTTAAATTTAATAACCTTTAAAATTTATAAAAGCACCCTTATGAAGGAATAGAGACTGGTGATGTACACTTTGAATGCTCTCAGCTGCCCCTAGAGACAACGTGTCCCTAGGAATTCATCAGGTCTCTCTCAGTCTTGTGTGTTCTTTTTTTTTTTTTTTTTTTTTTTGGCGGTATGCAGGCCTCTCACTGCTGTGGCCTCTCCCGTTGCGGAGCACAGCCTCCGGATGCGCAGGCTCAGCAGCCATGGCTCATGGGCCCAGCCGCTCCACGGCATGTGGGATCTTCCCAGACCAGGGCACGAACCCATGTCCCCTGCATCGGCAGGCAGACTCTCAACCACTGCGCCACCTGGGAAGCCCTTGTGCGTTCTTAATAAATAAAATCTCCTTGGATTTGAATTTAGAACTTTAATTATATAATTCCCTTCATAAATAAAAATTCTGGGGCTTCCCTTGTGGCGCAGTGGTTGAGAGTCTGCCTGCCAATGCAGGGGACATGGGTTCGTGCCCCGGTCCGGGAAGATCCCACATGCCGCGGAGCGGCTGGTCCCGTGAGCCATGGTCGCTGAGCCTGTGCATCCAGAGCCTGTGCTCCACAACGGGAGAGGCCACAACAGTGAGAGGTCTGCGTAGCGCAAAAAAAAAAAAAAAATTCTGTATTTCTTCAGTGTTATTCTTTTATATTCATTGCAATAGATATTCATTAAAGAAAACAAAGAAAATTCAAATGAGAGGGTAAATCAATATCTCTAATACCCAAGATCAATCATTTTATTATCTGGATATTTATCCTTTTATCTTTTTTTCTAAGATAAATTCAAAAACAAAATTAGGAGTGTATGATACACCATACTTTGTAGTGATATATCACAACTAGAATACTAATAAACCTTCATATTATAATTTTTACTAGTGTACCTATAGATAATTTGTAACATAGCATTTCTCTACACCCCTATGAAGATTCAGTAACATCTTTTGCATATCTGAGTAATTATGTTCTTAGGATAGCTTACCAGATGTGGAACTAATAGGTTGAAAGAGAGACACATTTTAAGAATTAAGGAAAAATCTGCCAAAAACCCTTCCATGGCTGTGTAGCAATCTACACTCCAGGGCAGGATATAAACATGCCTGTTTTGTTTTGCATTATTATTCTTTCTAACTGTTTCGAAAATGTCATATCCTTGACACGTTAGTTTGAATTTATTTATTATTGGCGAGACTGAACTTAAATTTTTTTCATTTATATTCATTCTGTAAATTTTGCACTAATGTTTTATCTACTCCTTTTGGGGGGTTTGATCATTTTTTTATTAATCTGAAAAGCTCTCTATATTTTGAGCATTTGAGTATTTTCCCCAACTGACAGTTTATTTTTAGAATTGTTTATTGTGTGTCTGTGCTTTCTTTTTAGACTTAAAATAGTTTTAAATCTGTGTGTAGCCATGTCTGTCCAAGTTCCAGAGGGAGAAATAAATGCATTGTGTGGAACAGGTAAAAGTCAGGCTGAGAACTGACCACTGGATTTAGCAACATGGAAATTACTGGAGACCTTGATGAGGTGACCTTAATAAGAGCAGTTTCCTCCAAATAGGCTTTACTGATCTCTTCCATCTTTATTGATCTCATCCACTCCAGAATTGTGTGGGATCCAGGGACAATTGTGATTAGACTGCACAGACTGAACTCTTTCAAGGAGTTTTGTTATAAATGGAAAGAGAAGAATGGGATGGTAGTTCATGTGAAATGGGTCAAGAGTGTTGTTTTGTAAGATGTAAGAATAGCATGCTATGTACCCCAATGTTCACTGCAGTACTATTTACAATAGCCAAAACATAGAAACAACCTAAATGTCCATCAACAGATGAATGGATAAAGAAGTCATGGTACATATATTCAATGGAATATTACTCAGCCATTAAAAAGAGTGAAATAATGCTATCTGCAGCAACATGGATGGACCTAGAGATTATCATACAAAGCAAAGTAAGTCAGACAGAGAAAGACAAATATCATATAATATCACTTATATGTGGAATCTAAAATACAACACAATGAACATGTCTATGAAACAGAAACAAACTCACAGACACAGAGAAGAGACTGTGGTTGCCAAGGGGGAGGGGAGTGGGGGAGGGAAAGATTGGGAGTTGGGATTAGCAGGCGCAATCTATTATATACAGGATGGAAAAACAACAAGGTCCTACTGTATAGCACAGGGCACTATATTCAATATCCTGTGATAAGCCAAAATGGAAACGAATATGAAAAAGAATATATATATGTATAACTGAGTCATTTGCTGTACAGCAGAAATGAACACAACATTGTAAATCAACCATACTTCAATAATTTTTTTTAAGTCAAAAAAATAAAAAGAATAGCATGCTAGTGTACTGAAGGAGATCTAGTGGAGAGGGAGCATTTTAGGATGAAGAGAGAAAGGAGAAGATCATACCCTTGGGTAACTGGAGATACCTGAAAACTGGCCAAGAGGAAGAGTCAGCCCAAAATAAGGGGATCCACAGGCAGTCCAAGGCCATGACAGGCAGGAAGGCTCAGGCTAGACGTGTAGAGGGGTGACATGGTGGGACGGGGGGTCAGATTGCTCAAAACTTTCCAGTGAAACGGGAGAGGATGCAAGGTTATCATCTGAGAGTGAGGGTGGGTGGGAGAAGAGAGAGGCTTGGAGTAGGCATCTGAGAGCAGTTACTTTCTGGGAAGTTGAAGGGAGGTGGGCCGGGCTGGGGTCTCCCTGAGCAGGATGCTGCAGTGCCTCATTTATTCCAGCTTCGGTCCATTCCCCAAAACAACTTCACCACTTTCTTCATAAATCCTGTGCCCATCTGTTACAGAGTTAACTCGTAAAACCTCTGTGATTTTGCAGATCTCATAAACTGGATTATTTCTCCCCAGGATATTTTCTAAATGGGTGTTATTAGATTAGAAAGAAACCTTGAAAGCTGTTATTTATTTTTTTTTAACTGGTCACTTAGAAGGCTTCTCAAAGCATTAACTGTCATGTTTTCAGTTCAGTAGCATAAGCATGGAATAAAAATTGGGGAAATTGTAATTGGTTTAAAATGATAATTTTTCAAGAGGAAGAGTATTTCATGAACAGATGGGTGAAAGGTGGACATCAGTGCACTACAGGAATATCATTCAACTTGTTAGAACCCGGGTTTCCTCACCTATAAAGGATAAAATATCTTCTATCAACGTTTTGATGTCAACGATATGAGTCTGTGTAAAAATATTTGTAAACTATCCAGTTATATACAAATGGCAAGTGTTATTACAAAAAAGAGAGAGAACACTGCAGATCAGCAAGGCTCCATAGAATAAAAATCAACTGAGGGCTTCCCTGGTGGCACAGTGATTGAGAGTCCACCTGCCGATGCAGGGGACATGGGTTCGTGCCCCGGTCCGGGAAGATCCCACGTGCCACTGAGCGGCTGGGTCCGTGAGCCATGGCCACTGAGCCTGTGCGTCTGGAGCCTGTGCTCCGCAGCGGGAGAGGCCACGACAGTGAGAGGCCTGCGTACGACAAAAAAAAAAGAAAAAAAAAAAAGAAAAAAGTCAACTGAAGTGCACCTTGAATGTGGATCAGGATTTGGAGTGGAAGAGATGAAGCAGGAGGAGGGAGAGAAGGAACCAGGTGAGGGTGGGTCCTGGGCGGATGTGCAGAAGGCAGCAGGTGCACCCAACAGAGACACCTCATGCCGTGTCGCCTCTCTGGGCTACATGTACTCAGGTAAAGGAGCTTTCAAACCAACCCTATTACCTTAAGGAGTGGGAGACCCTATTACATTTTGCATGCTTTCATCATTCTGGTTAATAATAACTTAAAACAAAATGCAACTGGTCTTTCTAAGATGTATTGAAATGTATTGCAGTTTTCAATCACAGAGAAGCTAGACAAACCTGTACATTCTTCAATCAGAGTCCTCCAATACATTAGTCCTTTTTGAAAGTTCAAGTCTTGGACCACTTCTGAATCAGAAGGGGGAAAACACACATAGCGGCAGGCTGAGAGGCATAATCATTCACCTTAAATCATGACTCTTAAAAACATGACTTAAAACTAGTTTCCTGGAGTGAGTGAACACCTGAGAAATAAACAAGCTGAATCTTACTGATCGGGCAGATTCTTAAGTTGTGAGATTGTAGCTAAAATCAGACACCTCTTGTGGTCGAAGTTGGACTTTTCTTATTGCATGAGTAAATGACCTCATGACCCCAGCACATAAACTAAAAAGAATGGGCCAATACAATATATCTGAGACATCAGGCTTTATTGATAAATCTCATCACCCTTTCAAATGTGTCCCTTTTTAAAAAGTGATACTTTTGTTCTGTATGTCCTCATGCTGAATAAAAGCACCAATGCATAAAACACATTCATAAATCAAGTGTATAATATACTAACCTATTTGAGATTCCAAGGATGTCACCTATGATGCCTCATAAATTTAATCATGGTTTCTGCGAAGTTTAACCATCCAAACCCTGAAAATTATGTAATATGCAAAAAAGTGAATTTACAAAATAAAAGATAAATATTGGACTCCATAAGACCTTTTTCATTATAAATTGGGGCAAGTATTTTACTAGTATAAATAACACCCTAAAATATCAAGTTACAATGTAAAACATCTGCACTCTTGGTAGATGGCAAACTGTTACTGAATGCCTCGCATGCAGCTGTGGTCGTATAGCAGGCTCAGTGTTTTCCTACAACTCCTAATACATAATATAATATCTGTCATCCCTTTCATTTAATGTGTCATCAGTGAAAAATAAACATACATTTGCAGTGAAATTTGTTTCAGGCCAGGGACTCTCGCTTTAAAAAAAAAATCAGAGTGTGTGGTGTCTAATCATCCTGTACAAATAGAGGTGCCTTTGTTTGCCTCAAAGATTGGCCTTACATGAAATATTAGACGACAGGATAATTGTACCCTATCAAATGTGCTCCCATTTTCTTCCAAACTGTTCAACAGACATTCATAGAAGAGCAAAGACACACCATTCATTCCACATATATTTGAGCACTTAATATGTTCAAATACATTCTATGACTATTGCAGCGCTATTTACAATAGCCAGGATATGGAAGCCACCTAAATGTCCATTAACAGATGAATGGATAAAGAAGATGTGGCACATATATACAATGGAATATTAGTCAGCCATAAAAAGAAATGAAATTGAGTTATTTGTAGCGAGGTGAATGGACCTAGAGTCTGTCATATAGAGTGAACTAAGTCAGAAAGATAAAAACAAAAATCGTATGTTAATGCATATATATGGAATCTAAAAAAAAAATGGTACTGGTGAACCTAGTGGCAGGGCAGGAATAAAGACGTAGACATAGAGAATGGACTTGAGGACACGGAGTGGGGAGGGGGAAGCTGGGGTGAAGTGAGAGTAGCATCGACATAGATACACTACCAAATGTAAAATAGATAGCTAGTGGGAAGCAGCAGCATAGCACAGGGAGACCAGCTCGGTGCTTTGCAATGACCTAGAGGGGTGGGATAAGGAGGGTGTGAGGGAGGCTCAAGAGGGAGGGGATATGGGGACATGGGTATGCATATGGCTGATTCACTTTGTTGTACAACAGAAACTAACACAGCATTATGAAGCAATTATACTCCAATAAATATGTATTTTAAAAAAGACAGTTAAGAAAACAAAAAGAGAAACAGACTGGGATAAAATACTATATATGTGTGTGTGTGTGTGTATTTGTCATATATTTGATTATGTACTTGTATCAATATATACAGAACTCTCAAAATTTAATAATAAGTAATTTGAAAATGGTCCAGAAAAAAGATTATATAGACACACTCATATATGCATAAACACATGTGCAAATAAGTACATATGTAAGAAACTAATGGAAAGAATAGCAATATTTTTATGTGGATTCATATTTCCATGATCTACTCAGATTGTATATGCTGGTTAATGGCCATGCTAATATTAGTTTATATGTTTGTTGAAAGCCTTCTACTTTGGTAGAAATAGGAATTTTGTTAATCAATTTATTGACAGTAAATTAACCCTGTACCAAGCCCAACTGCTCAGATGGTGAATCCATCATCCAGACAATCTTGCTCACCTGGAAGTGAGAAGTTATAACTGTTTAGAGCAGGGGTCCCCAACCACCAGGCCAGGGACTGGTACCGGTCTGTGGCCTGTTAGGAACTGGGCTGCACAGCAGGAGGTGAGCGGCGGGCGAGCGAGCAAAGCTTCATCTGCATTTGCAGCCGCTCCCCATCGCTCACATCACTGCCTGAGCTCTGCCTCCCGTCAGCATTACGGTGAGTTGTATGATTATTTCATTATATATTACAATGTAATAATAATAGAAACAAAGTGCACAATAAATGTAATGCACTTGAATCATCCCAAAGCCATTCCCTCCACCCTGGTCTGTGGAAAAATCGTCTTCCACGAAACCTGTCCCTGGTGCCAACGAGGTTGGGGACTGCTGGTTTAGAGGTTACTACTTAGTAGGTTGTCACTGCATCAGGAGAAGATGAACAGGTCCTGGGCTTGTGATACTGATAAAGCAAACGCATAAAGTTACAGAAACACCACGCCACCATCACTGACAAGAGCCAACACTTTATATTCATTCATTCATTTGTTCAGTTAGTCACGAAATTCTTTCTCATCGTCTCTAATCTCTCAGGCACCATGTAGAGTAAAAGACTGAAAAAAGCAAACTAAATGTCCTTAAAATTAACAGCTGTGTCTATTTAAAAAAGTAATTGCTCTCGGCTAGAGTGGATGCAAGTAATTGATTTAACTATATAGATATTTTTGGTGCTTTATTTAAATCCCTGGATTTTCAGAGTAGATCAATAACATGGTGAAGATGAAGAGTTTAGTCCCTGAACAGGTCAGTGAATTTCACAAAGAGACAGGTTTGAGGTTTGCAGACTGTGTCCATAGCTCTGATTAGGCTGCAAACCATGGTTTAGGCAAAGGTATTCAATCTAAAATACAGAAATTCATATAAACTGAAGATCAGATAAGAATAGATCTTTAGAAGCTCTCTATAAAGAAAAAAATGCCAATGCCTTTACAAGCAGCCTGCGCTGTCTCTGACACAAGAGTGACGCAAAGGTGACAGATCTGCCATCAGGTACAGAGCTTTCCACCATCCGCATAGGGTAACTGACAGAGAACCACCCAAGAGAGCCTCTAAATCTAGATTACCCTGATTCAATCTCAAAAATTCGGCAAGTAGAATATAAACAAATGCACAATTACATATATTTATATAGTCGTTAAAATTGAAAGTTCCAGAATCACGCAGAAAATACCCTGACACATATGGTGAAGTCATACAAGAAATTAGGCTGGGATTAAAGAGACTAAATCACTTTTCTGTATTAAAAAAAAATTCAACATCCAATGCCTCTTGACTTGACCCGTGTCTTTTCACGGGGTCTTCTGTGGAGGAAACACCAAGTCTTGACGGGGAAAGACCCTATTGCTTTTACTCCCCATTATCCTACTAAAGGGGACAGAGAAGGAGGGGAGGATAAATATAAGAATGGGAGAGGTTATGTTCAATGAGAAACAAGCTTTGGCAGATAAATAAAGTCAGCAGAAGGATTTGCTGAGCTGAAATTTTATGGTTTTCAAGAAGTACTTTTCAATTTCCTGGACTCAGGTGACACTGTAGGTGTTGAAAAAAAGAAAGACGTGATGTTTCTTTTCATGCTACTCTGCAGTTTGTCTCCTCCTCTGCGATATTACCGCTGACTTGGGAAGAGTAAAGACAGCCAACTTCAAAAACGGTTCTCACTGGACACATAGTTTACATATTAGAAGACAAGACATTGACTTTTACATAGGGGATCAACGTGATCCAAGGGAATTTCTAAAATTTTGGAATAAAGAGATTTACTTGAATAAAATTTTGGAATGAGAGCTTTCTAGAGCTGGCTCATTGGATGTCCATCTGGTACATTCCTTATCTGGACTCGACAAGCCAGAGAACCGGCGCTGGGAAAGAGCTTCAGGGGGTCTGGGATCTTCTGCAGGGGTCTGCGTGATCTGTAGGTCACTGAGTAACTCCATCCACCAGCACACTGGTAACTTCAGGCTGAGAAAGTTCCTGCTGGCACCAAAGGAAAGGGGGCCTAGAAGAAGCCAGTCCCTGGCTTTTAGGGAACAAAATAGGATGACATTTTCATCCTGTTCATCCTGGGTACCCGAGGAGCCTCTGATCCTGTTGAGAATCCTGCATCCTGGCACTCTGCTCTCCCCTTGCACTGTCCCCCCGTTTCTCACCCAGTCACTGCCTGCTCCCTTCCCAACGTCTAGACGTGAGGGATCCATATGGCTTGGCTGTGGGCCAGTTCTTCTGGCCAAACATTTGTACATTTTTATCTCCAACCAGATCTCCCCTGTTAAATGTGGAACAAGGTTTACCACATAAACTGAATCTGGAGAAATATTAGCAGAGCTAAAATTTTATGGTTTTCAAGAAGTATTTTCTTTTAATTTCCTGGTCTGACAGTGAGACTATAAGTATCGGAGAAAAGAAAGACATGGTTTTTTTTCTTGCTTTATTGAGATATAACTGACATATAACATTGCATAATTGTAAGGTGTACAATGTATTGATCACTTAAATTTGTAGAATGATGACCATGATAGTGTTAGTTAACACCCCCATCACTCACAAAATTACCATTTCTTTTTTGGGGTAAGAATATTTAAGATCTACTCTTTTAGCAACTTTCCAGGATTGTTAACTATAGTCACCATGTTGTACATTAGATCCCCAGAACTCACTCATCTTATAACTGGGAGTTAATACACTTTGACTAACTTCTCCCCATTTTTCCCTCATCCCCCAACCCCTGGCAACCATCATTCTACCATCTGTTTCTAGGAGTTTGGCTTTTTCAGATTCCACATGTCAGTGATATTACAGTGTTTATATATTTTTTTCCTGACTTATCTCACTCAGCATAATGCCCTCAAGGCCCATTCATGTTGTCATAAATGACGGTATTTCCTTCTTTCTCATAGCTGATAATATTCCATTATATAAACCATATCTTCTTTATCCATTCATCTGTAGTCAGACATTTAGGTTATTTCCACATCTTGGCAATAGTGAATAATGTTACAATGGATATGAGAGTGCAGATATCTCTTTGAGATCCTGAATTCATTTCCTTTGGATAAATACCCAGAAGCAGGATTGCTGGATCATATGGTAGTTCTACTTTTAATATTTTGAGACACCACCATACTGTTTCCCATAGCGGCTATACCAACTTATTGTACATTCCCACCAACAGTGCACCAGGGTTCTCTTCTCTCCACATCCTTCTCAAAAGCCTTTTTATCTCTTGTCTTTTTGATAATAGCCATTCTAACAGGTGTGAGGAGATATCTCACTGTGGCTTTGATTTGCATTTGCCTGATCAGTAATGTTGAACATCTTTTAATGTACCTATTGGCTATTTGTATGTCTTTGGAAAAATGCATATTCAGTTCTTTCCCTTATTTTTTAAATTGAATTTTTCTTTCACTATTGAGTTGTATGAGTTCCTTGTATGTCTTGAGTATTAACCCCTTATCAGATATATGATTTGCAAATCTTTGCATGCTGATCCACAGTCTTTCTATTCCTCTCTGATGTTACTACTTGGTTATAAAAACTAAAGACAGTGAACTTCAAAAACATGTTCTCATTAGACACATTATTTATATATCTGCAGACTTTTTCAATGAGAAGGATGGATATATTAGAAGAAGACGTATGACTTCCTGCTTGACCTCTCCTCTTGGCAGCCCCAAAGGTGCCTCAGACTTAAGATCTCCAAACATCACTCTTGAGTCTGATTCCTCCCTCCAACTTGGTCCTGCCAAAGTACCCTCCCCTTTCAGAAAAGAGTGCTGGCTTCATCCAGTTACAAAAGCCTGAGAGTTATCCTTGACTTTGTCTCCCCCCCTCAAATCTTACCCAACAAGTCCTGCCTGTTCTAGGTTAAAAATGCATCCCATGTCCACCACTTTTTCCCACGGTCACTGCCCAGACACCCAACATCTCTCTTCTCCTCCCAGATGCTGGGAGGAGCCTCTCATTGTACCCATTGCTCATCGCCACGTTTATCCCTTCCATCCACTGCCCGTACCACAGGTGGAGTGACCTCTCCAAAGGGGAATTCAGTTCCTCTTCCTCTCAGTGCTGCAGACTTTGTTTCCTCTTCCATGTCTTGTCTATCCTCCACTCTGCCATGTGCCTGAGAGGCTGACGTCCGAGAACTGGGTTAACAGGCTCCTTTCCATTTGGGCTTCCAGTGAGGTGTACCAGTTGGATGCTCAGGCAAGAGATGGGAGGGCTTCCCCTACTGACTCACCACAAGCCAGCCTCCTTCCAGCAAAAGCCACGGCTCCTGGAACCCATCTTTCCTGAGTGCGGGACCATTGGCCCCTCCTTCCCACTTCAGGCTCAGGTGGTAACAGCTCCGTGCTGTGTCTGGCCTTGGGCCTTCACCATCCCAGCTTGGTTTCTTTTAAACTTGTCTAGACCTTGTGAACACCAGCTTCCTTAATTGCCTCTCAGTCACCCCCTCTGAGCATGCCATCTGTTTTCTGCTAGGACCTTGGCTGATACTTTTCACCACCAGCCACCTCCCAATGCACTTAGAAGAGAAGCCAAGCTTCTTTCCCTGGCAGCCTGCAGGATCTGGCACTGCCCACGCCTCCCGCCTGACTCAGGAGGTCTCCCTCTCTAGGTTCAACGCCCTTCTGTCAGTCTCTGTGGCAGCCCTCACCCCAGGTTCCTTTGACATTATCTCTGCCCAGAAAGTTTTCCCCAAATCCCTGCCCAAAATTGCCACAACAGCTCTTAATAAGTCTGTCTTATTTTCAGCCTTTGGGTCTCAGCTTCCATTTTACCTCTTCAAGGAGGCCACCAACCCCTACCCACCCACCATATCAGACACTTGTCTGTGGCCCCTACTATAGCACCCTGTTAATCTCCTCCACAGCAAGGGCTACCAGTGTTTTCCTTCATTTCATTATTTCTCTATTTTTTATGTGTATGGTCTGCCCTCTTACAAGGTTGTGAGGACAACGGTGGCACAACTGAGTCTATCCTGGTTGTCTGTATTATCTTCACCACATAGCTCTGTGCCTGGCCCAGTGCACACTCCATAAAGCTTTGGTTAATGAATGAATGAATTCACAGACTGTAAACACAAGTAAATAAGAGCTTCTGGCTACTGCCTAGAATGCAGTAACCTGTAAAGGATATTGTTTCCAGCCTATCACTATAAAAAAGCAGGATAACCTAAAACATAACTTTTCTTGAACTCAGATGTCACAGAACAATGAACTAGCCTGAAATCTCAGGAAAGATGGGTGCCCCTGAGGGGTGGCTGGATGTGAGCTCTAACTCCCCTGTGGTAGAACAGATGGAAGACAGGACCCCTACCTGGGCAGGTAAGAAGCTGTCAGCTAAAACTTTGAATGAATTGCTAAGGCTGAGTGTGGGCTAGTGTGAGAAGACAGACACTGTGGGCTGAGATACAAGGAGACTATCTACACCTCCCCAGGCTCTTCTCCACACGCCTCCACCAAGTGCTCTTTTAAAAGATTGGGAGCAAGGTGGAAGACTGGGAGTGGGAGGATCCTTCTTCGATGGTCCATGCTTAGAAGGAGAGAGTGGCCACTACTGCAGAAAGGGCAAAAAGCCCAGCCCAACCTTTTCCCCCCTGAGATCCAAAGTCTCAAGCCTCTGAAAAAAGACAGCATACCTGGCCATCCACAGAGCACAAGTGAAGATCCACTGCACCTGGGAGTAGGGTAAATAATTTTTTTAAAAAGGGTCCTCTATCTCTGGGAAGTGTGGGCAGGAAACCAACTGGGTCCAGATCATAAGAACTCTCCTCATGCTGGGGAGGTGAAGGACCACTGAGAAACCCCATCCCTGACAGCCGTGGATGCAGAGCCTGCCTAATAATGAGGAAGCTCTGGTGCAGCAGAGAACCCCCCTCTTCTGATCCCCATTATCAGGCTTGTAAGAATGAGTAATAAGTAAGACAAGTATACTACTGGGGGAGGGGTGGGAGTGAAAAGAGTGACCCTCTCTGGTGGACAGGGCACAAAAGAAAGACCCAAAGCTGAGGGTGGAGCAAAAACATTGGGAAAAAAAACATCAAAAAATCAGAACACATCCTAAGGACAAGCTAAAGAACTAGAAATTAGTGGTACCATGAAACTAAATACAAGACAAAACCCAAACCTGGCACAGCTTCTGACAAGCCCAACTCAACCCTTCTCACTACTGGTCTTGCTGAAGGAGAGGCATGCCCTTTTCTAAGCATAAATTCTATCTATCTCAGTCTCTACTGTTCTACTCATAAAGTCCAACATTTAATAAAAGATTATAGTTATACAACAAAAATGCAAGGGAAAATGCACCAACAATACACAAAGCAAGCTAGAAATCCAGATACATATATGACCCAGAAAGGGAACTGAAAATATCTGTAATTAATATATTAAAATACTCCAGTGGAGAAGGTAAGCAACATGCATGATCATATATAGAATTTCATAAGGAGGCATAAAATGGAAATGTGATAAATAAAAATATGGAAGCAGAAATGAAGGAAGCGTTTGACAAATTCATCAGCAGACTCAACAAAGCTTAGGCAGGAATCAGTGAAATTGAAGCTGGTTTGACAGAAATTACCAAATGTGAACAAAAAGAGAAGAGGAAAAAAAAGAATAGTGCATCTCAGCATTGTGAAATAATAGCAAACAACCTATAACATATGTATGATCAGAATCCTACAAAGAGAAGAGAGACTGAGACAGAAGAAATCAAAGCTGAGAAATTTTCCACAAATAATGAAATATATCAAACAATAGATCCAAGGACTTCAACATGAATGCAAAAACCAAAATCTAGACACATCATTTTCAAACCGCTGAAATCTAGAAACAGAGATAATCGTGAAGCTCTTCAGGGCAAGTGAAAACACATCACATATGAGGGGCAGAGTGAAGAATTACAGCCAACTCCTCGTTAGAAACTATGCAAGATAGGAAGCAAGAGACGGCATATTCAAACTGTTCAAAGAAAGAAAAAAAAAGAAAGAAAGAAAGAAAAACGGTCAAACCAGGAACTATATCCAGAGAAAATGTCTCTCAAAGTGAAGAAAAAATAAAGACATCTTTTCTTCAGACAAATGAGAACTTAGAGGATTTATTATCAGCAGGGCTATACTATAGAAACTTGGGTCTACACAAACAAATGAAAATCTCCAGCAATGATGAAAATAAAGCTAAATGTAAAACATATTTTTCCTTTGTTAAAAAAATCACTCTAAAATACAGTTTATAATAAAGGAAAAATAGTAGCAATATACTGTGTATTTGTAGCATATGGAAAAATAAGATAAACAAAAACAATAGAGAGGAAAAAATGGGAGGGATTTGGGGGGTATACCGTTACAGTCACCTTCAATACTTGTGAAGTGGTATATTATTTGAAAGTAGACTGCGATTAAGGGTATCCACTAAAAATTTTTAAGAGGTATAGATAATAAGCCAATGTCAGAGATAAAAACAGAAGCATAAAGAATACCATGGCAAAAAGCAGACAGATAAAGATTTTAAATGACAATCCAACCTTATCCATAATTATATCAAAGGTAAACACATAAGCATACCAATTAAAACACAGAGACGGTCATCTTGGATAAAAAGGTAATACCCAACATTGCTTTGTCTACAAGAAACCCAATTTAAATATAAAGATACAGATAGAATAAAAGTGAAAAAAAATTGAAAACGATATACCATATGACTCTAACTAAAATAAACTAGAGTGGCTATATTTTATCAGGCAAAGTATACTTCAGAATAAGGAATATTACCAAGAATAGAGAAGGACATTACATAATGATAATGGACTCAATTTATAAAGAAGGCATAAGTAACTGAAATGTAATAATTTATTTAATCATAAGTTCCCTGAGTGATTATAGAGAAAGATGAATAAGACCAGTTGTCTCGAGGAGTTTTTAATTTAATGGGATATAAAAATAAAACTGTTCTTTTGGAAATTCAACATATTTTTGTTAGAAAGATCCCATAAATGATTTTTTTTTCTTCTCCAGTGGAAACAAAACTCATTTTTCAGGAGATGCTGTCAAATCATAGAATTCTTTCCTGAGGGCACAAATCTGAGGATTCAAGGCTGAAAAAGCCCACATAACCAGTCTTTTGAAGGCAAATTAGCATGTGTTTCACTTACACACAAAATAGCTCACCAGGCCATGGCAACGTGATGACCCTTCTCCATGGCAATCAATAGCGGGTATAACGATCAAGGTTTCCTGGACACTCAACAGTTCTCAGGTTAAATTTGTGATGTAGGGAGAGGGTGATTGCCTGGACATGTAGAAGAAAAGGGGGCTAGGACAAAATATAGGTTGGTTGACATTTCAAGGGTTATTTGGACCCAAGAATTCTGTTTCCCTGAAACTTACAAACCTGTGTGTTGCTGTGTTTTGTTCTTTTTTGAGAGGTAATATAGCTCAGTGGTTAAGAGAACAAGCTTGAAGCCACTATTTGGGTTAGCAACCTGGTTCTACCACTAACTAGCTGCCTTTGATCAACTTTTAATCTCTCTCTGCCTGAGTGTCCTCACATCCAAACCAGTCCCTGCCCTTAATCTCTCTCTGCCTGAGTGTCCTCACATCCAAACCAGTCCCTGCCCCATGGGGTGGTTAAAGGGAGTGAGGGAATAAAGATGCTCGGCTGGGCCTGTTATTATTACTTTCCATTCCTTAAACATGGTGGCCCTGATTCAACTCCAATGCTGTCAACTCTATTATGTACATCTTTCCCAAGGAAACACAATTAAGAGAAACTCCATCAGCCTCTTTAATTGATGTGCTCTAGCAGCCAGTCGGTGACTTTCCTCAACTTTGGTGTTTTCCCTGGGCATCCAGAGGTAGTAGATTACAGTGGTTAGGGGCATAGGCTCTGGCACCTGCCGGACAGGGTTGAAATGCAGGCTCTGCCACGTGCTGGCCCTGTGACCTTGGCAAGTAATTTAATGCTCTGTGCCTCAGATTCACCTGTAAAAAGAGGATGATGACCTAGCCTTTCTTTTAGGTCTGTGGAATCAAGTGAATACTTAATGTACATAAGGGATTCAGGAGGCAGTGGGGCATGTAGAAAATGCTCCATAGATATTAGTTGCTAAGTACAAACAAGTCTAGGACTATATTAAGAAATATTCAAATGACCTCACATTGGCCACTGCCTGAGGTTACATCTGAAGGAAAACTTGGAAGCATAGGTTAATGACTTTACTCAGAAAAAATAAAATCAGGCTAAAGTGAACATTCAAAGTAGTCACAGATATTCACTTGTTGAATATTTCTAATAATTTATTAATAATAAAGAATTTCATCTGAAAAATGTTTTACGTTTATTCATTGTACATAATAGGGGCTTAGGGGTTCTCAGTTTTCAGGGGAGGAAAGGTTATTTTTTAAAAGGCAGGGACTCATATATTTGGAGTGATTCGCAAGCCTAGAAAATAGATTTTTATTTGCTAGGATTTTCTCCAGTGAGGTACAGTAAGGTCTCTCTAGGTATCCAGGACTTTCTTACTTAAAATCAGGCAGTCCTTTCAATAAACATGAGATAAAAACCATGCAGACATAACATCCTCTCTTTAAGGAAACTCCTCGGTTAAGGCCAGAAGTCAGTCAGTCTTATCATACATGTTTCAAGCTAAGAGGAAGAGGATTTTTCCTAAAATAATTTAGAATTGGTGTATTCTACATCTATCTACATATACACAGCTGTAAAATTTCATTCAGCTGTTATCCTAACATTCATGCACTTTGCCCATGTAAGATGCACCTCAATAAAAAGAAAAATATGTTAATAAAAAAAGGATCAGTGTAGCTTCCATACGAAAAACCATAGGTGTTTCATAGACTTTGTCCTCAATATAGTTTTGGTGGTGTCTACAGTGCCTCTACCTTGGGCTGTCTGTGCACTGGTCGTTAGACAAGGAAGCATAGACACTTCGAGAATGACCTCAGGGAGGGCCTCTAGGGCTAGAGAAAGTGAAGCTGATGGCCGGAAGAAGGTGACTGTCTTTGGACAAGAAAGTAGTTGGATTCTAAATATGCTTTCAGGCGGAGCTCACTGGACTTGAAGAAGCATCCATGTGGGGTATGAGAGCAAAGACCTGCCACATAGGACTCCAAGGTGCCTCACCTGAGCAACATTATATGAGATGAAAACTCTAAAAGAAGGTGCCTTTTGGAAGAAAAAGTAGAGATTCAATTTGGGGATATTTCTTGGATGTCCAAAGGGAGATCCAGGATGCTAGATCTAATTGGTGCTGTCAACTCAATATTCCATCCACTTCTTGCACCCAGCACCTCACACTAAGCACTCTCATCATTTGATATGGTCACTGGGACTCAGTCATGGGGGGAAATGTAAAACCAGTGACTTCAATTACAGCATATCAGGTGTGACAGAGAGCACCTCACCCCACCTCCCTACCCCCCACCCCTCTGAAGTGAGCTGACCCGATCTGATCTGTTCCAGTTACTACCACTGCTTAACAAACCAGCCCTGAATTCCAAACAGCAGTGGCTTATTTTAGATCAGGTTTGTGGGTGAGGAATTTGGGCAGGGACCAGCTGGGAGGTTCTTCTGCTCCATGTGGCATTGCTGGAGGTCAGGCAACAACACTCAGATGGAGGTTGGACTGGTCTGGAGGGTCCAAGACAGATTTGCACATATTTGACACCTTACAGGGAGGGCAGGAAGGACGGGCTCAGCTGGGACCCTAGACCAGAGCGCCTACAAGTGGCTCTTCAGCAGTGTGGTCTCGGGGTAGCCAGATAAGTGACATAGCAGCTCACGGCTCCCAGAGAGATAGTTCTGAAGAGCAAAGGAAGCTGCATGTCTTCTGTAACCCAGCCTCAGCCCTCAAACAGCTTATATTATGGGAGGGAAGACAGAACAGGACAACAAAATACATAGGGTGTTTCCAGGACGTAATCAGTAGCAGGTAGGAAAATAAAACAGAATCAGGGGACAGTTTATAGAATAAACTTCCTAAATGACTAAGCATGTCATTTCTCTACCCCAAATCTCCAGTGGCTTTCCTGTGTCTACTAAATGAAACGCAAATTAATTTTGGTGTTACCTAAGACACTTCAAAATATAGCAGCCAAAATGGAGAATGTAGGGCTCCTCCCTCATGTTCACTCCTCCCCCGTGTTCGCTAAGTTTGCCTGTAGGCGTAGCTTTGCCGCTGCTGCTGCTCCTTCCTCCACGATGGGCCCTTCTTTCTTGTAAACCTGTCCTGCCTTTGAAGCACTGTCTCCATGAAACAGTCTTAGTCTCTCAACCTAACACAATTCCTTCCTCCTTTGGATTTTTTTTTGGTGGTGGGGGGGGGGGGGTCGGGTAAAGAATGTCATCTACTGTGTTAAAACAGAACTACATACACACTCAGCTCATCCCTTTCACAGGCCACGTCTCGTTTTGGTGCCTATCCACTCATGCTCCCAGCAGAAGGTCACCCACGTGATGGATGGGGTGCGACAGGACGGCTCCAAGTTGCAATGCCTGAGCCCTGGAACTGGACTCAGTTACAGGTCCGGGTCTATACACAGATCCCACCAACAAGGAGCTTTGTGTCCTTGGGAACGTTACACACCTCTTTGAGCCATACTCCCCTCAACAGTAAAACGGGTGGTGTGGTAATAATCACTTCAAAGGGCAAAGACACACAGAATGGTGCCCACCCCAGCATATGCATCACGGGAGGATCACCCTCTTCACTGTCTTCATTACAATGCTGTGGACACTGAACAAATCCTCACAAGACTGAGGGGCAGTATTGGAAAGGATGTGATGATATAGCATCAAGACGAAAAAGGATTTTCCATACAATGGGGGAAGCCAAAAACTGTCACAGAATAGGTATAAATGTTAGTGCTGTACTTTGTTTCAAAAGTATGTTTATTCAAATAATTTGTGGTTAAAAAAAAACTCTTTTTATTGACTCTTAGGGAAACAGAAGCCAACTCAGAAGAAGATTGAGTTAGATCTCAAATTCATGGACATCCCAGCTGCATCCAATGTCACAAAGCCTTCTGCTCTCTTCCCCTCTGACATATCTCTGGAATCCATCCCATCTTCTCCCAGATTCACTGCACACTGCTGTTCACTATCCCCTCCATCACCTGGACCACCTGTAGCAGCCTCTCAGCTGACACCCACTCTGCAAATGAAATGAGCTACAGGTACAAGAAAATATTTAATGTCTATCTTCTAATCCAACCCTCACACAGGATCACATAGAGAATCCCACTTAATAGAGGACTGCCATTTATACCACGAATGCCCAACTGATGCTGAAAAGAATTAGAATGAAGTGAAGCAAATATTCAAAATATACTGAATATAATTTCACCAATTTAATGATTCAAAAGGCACTTCAGAATGTTTAGGTATTTTCGGTAAGAACTGCCACCATCTACTACCATAGTTTTAAACTCTCGCTAATAAAATATCAAATAATTTGATTTTTTTGTAGCTACGTTTGACAATCTGCATTTTTTCTTAATAATGAGGGAAAATATTTCCTAAGAGAGATAGGAAGTGTCAAATACATTAGTTATTAACTTCAGTAAGTGTGAATAAAACAGCAATATTGGGAAAGCCATTTAATCAAGAAATTAAAATTTGGCAACTGACTTAGTATTATCAATCAGTAGCTGAAAAACGAATTTGGGGGCTGACATGTTTGTTAATTTCATCTGCCAGTATTTTTTAAATATTTTCATTAATTAGTCTGAGAGATTTATGACTCTCTTCTAAGTGTTATTCAACTGCTACTTGAAAATAATAAGGTTAGGCAGACTAAGATGCAGTGTTTTGGTCCTTATGCTGTTGTTAATTAAAACACACTAGGCCTAATCGAATCCTCGGGCACCATTTTATAGACAATCCTGCTGCTCTATCTTTTAGACAACTTGCTCTACTTAAAGGAGAAACAGCTAATGTCAACAAACTGCCATCAAAATATGCGCATGTCATAAACCAACTGACGGGAGGGAAAAGCATCTTTACTGAAACTATCCATCCTTCCTTCTCATTAATAGTTCAAATCATACACAAGAAAGCGACCTGGGAGATTTTGACAACGTTCCAAATATTCAAGAATGATGATCTCTGTGAAACAGATACTAAAGTATGAGACCTTAATAGAAATCATTTCTCTTATTAGCAATCAACTAACGTTTCAAATGTGAATTTAGAAATAACACTAAAACATTCTTTAAATTGCCTGGGCAGGATGACCAGCATTCATTATATAAATAAATTCATTACAAAGATACGCTCAAAGATTTACCTAATAAATCCCCGCTCCAAAACTGGGAGGATATTTTTCTAAAAATGCAAGTTTAATTTTTCCATAAAGAGCCACACACAAAGGAATAGCTCAATTAAATTCCCAGCTCTTTTTCAAAACATGGATTGATTAGCTTGGAAGCTACCTCTAATTCTAAGATGTGCCAAAGGCACAAATGTGGAAACATAATCATAGCGTCAAGGCAGCTGATAAAATAAATAAAAGCTATGGAAGGCAAAATATTATACTGAATTATTATGCTACGAATGTAACCAAAAGGTTGGTATTTGATATGTCACAATGAATTTCCCTAAAAACTTTCAGAATGTCCTCCAAAGACAAACTGGGTGATGTGCATTAAGGCAGAGCTTGCTGATTGCCCCCAGGATCAATCCTTCAATTTCTAGGAAAGGGAAAAGAACCTCAATTCTTTGCTACACCAAAAGAACTACATAGTCCACTTCCCTTCCACGTAAATGTGGTCATTTGGCCAATGAGAGGCAGGCGGAAGTACTGTTAAGGTTTCTCCCAACAAGCATCTTTGACTTATTTGTTTTCCACCCCAGGTTTATTGAGGTATAATGGACATAAAATTGAAAGATATTTAAAGTGTACGTCATGGTGATTTGATATATGTATACATTGTAAAAGGATTCCCCACATGTAATTAACACTTCCATCACCTCACAAATTTATCTTTTTTAGGAGAACAATTAAGGTCTATTTTTTAGCAAATTTCAATTATATAATACAGTGTTATCAGCACGTTTACATTAGATCCCCAGACCTTATTTATTTTATAGCTGAAAGTCTGTACTCTTTTACAAACCTCTCCCTATTTCTTGTATCCCCCTAAGCCCCTGGCAACCACTTTTCTACTGTTTCTATGAGTTTGACTTTTTTTTTAGACTCCGCATATGTTACCAGGCAGTATTTGTCTTTCTCTGTCTGGCTTATCTCACTCAGCATAATACCCTCAAGGTCCATCCATGTTGAAAATGGAAGGATTTCTTTCTTTCTCATGGCTGATAATATTCCGTTGTGTGTGTGTGTGTGTGTGTGTGTGTGCGTGCACGCACATATATAGAAAACTCATATCTTATTTATCCATTCATCTATCAGTAGACATTTAGGTTGCCTTCTATCTTGGCTATTGCAAATAATGCTGCAATGAACATAGGGGTGTATATATCTTTTCAAATTAGTGTTCCTGTTTTCTTCAAGTAAACACTCAGAAGTGGAATTACTGGATTGTCTGGTGGTTCTATTTTTAATTTTTTTTTTTTTTTTGCGGTACACGGGCCTCTCACTGTTGTGGCCTCTCCCGTTGCGGAGCACAGGCTCCGGACGCACAGGTTCAGCGGCCACGGCTCACAGGCCCAGCCACTCTGCGGCATGTGGGATCTTCCCAGACCAGGGCACGAACCCGTGTCCCCTGCATCGACAGGCAGACTCTCAACCACTGCGCCACCAGGGAAGCCCTATTTTTAACTTTTTGAGGAACCTCCATATTGTTTTTCATAGTGTCTGTACTAACTTACATTCCTACCAACAGTGCACAAGGTTTCCCTTTTGTCCACATCCTTGCCAAGACTTGGTATCTCTTGTCTTTCTGATAATAACCATTCTAACAGGTGTGGAGTGATATCTCATTGTGGTTTTGATGCGCATTTCTCTGACAGTTAGTGATGCTGAGCACCATTTCACATACCTTTTGGCCATCTGTATGTCTTCTTTGGTAACACGTCTATTCAGATCATCTGCTCATTTTCTAATGGGACTGTTTTGGGGTTTTTTGCTACTGAGTTGTATGAGTTTTTTTTTAATATATTTTCAATATAAACTCCTTATCTCCCAGTAAGACTCTGCAAAGGAGGGAGAGGACCTTCCTCCCAGCCTGGGATGCATTGTGGTGGCCTGAGGTGGAGCTGTGGCCTGAGAGCATGCTGGGAATAGGGAGAATTTTGCTGCAGTGAGTCAGGTCTCAGCAATGTCATGAAGCATCCTTTCCTACTCTGGATTCTTAACTCTGGGTTTCTCTGCAGTGTAATAGAGACAAACTCCCCTCCTGTATAGCAACTGTGGTTTGAGGTCATTTCTTCTCTTAAATGCAGTGGAACCTAATTTTAAATGATTGAGGCAGTGCATGAAGAAAGAACTGAAAATGCCCATTGCCTTTCTAGACCCCTCCCATCATCATGTCCCACTCCTTCTATCAAGCTGGTGCCTCCTCCCCGCCCTCTTCCAAAGAAAAAGCACTTATTATAATAAGTGCTACGTCATCCCACAGGAAATACATACACGTGTGTATGTGTGCATGTCCCGAGTAAGAGTAAGACATTTAATGTACATAAAGGAAAAAACCATCCCCAAGTGAACCCGAATTTAGATTGCTGTCCTTGACACCTTCATTTTGAAGATGTTCTTGAGAAACAGGTTAATCACTATAACTAATTAAACATCATGTTCCTGGGACATTATTAAGTATAAGCTTGTAAGATTACAACTCAAGAGTTCTAATTTTGAAAATGCTGAATATTTGTGTTTATATTTTAAGCTAAATGGAGAACAAAACATTTATTATTTTATGTTTAATATACTTTGTATTTTAGAGTAAAAGAGCCAAGTAAATGTTTACAGCATTCTTCATACTGTATGTAAAGGGTCCTTGCTTATCAACTGTGTTAATTATAATTTTCAAAGATAGCCCTCTAGATGGAATGGAATTATACCTTCATTTCTGCAAAGAAAAATTACCTCTTAAATTGCTATGGACAGTGCATTCAAGTTTTTTAGTTTGTTAATGTTACATGCTGTTATTGTTATATGTCATGTCTACAGTTTTAGATTTATTTTTCATTTATATTCTCAAAATAACACAATAAGAACTACAGCCCATCCTATTCTGAGGTCAAATCAAGAACATATGCTGATCTCAACTAGGAATTTCCAATTCTATTCTTAGAAAAAAAAATGTAGCCATTTCAAAATTACTGCCAATAAAAAAAGGTCACCTGCTTGCATGTTAATTATATTACAAAAGATAAATCTCAAGGTCTCTCCAAAATATAAGTTAGGGGATTAAAGTGAACAACTGGAATGAGAAATAACATTTTGCTTTACCATATATACATCTACGAAAATAAACATCAGCCTCATACATGCCCACTTTTCCTGTCTTACTTGGAATAGCTTGGACTAGGGCTCAGCAAATGTTCATTGTGCTCCATCACCCCTGGGGGCAGAAAATACTTCCCACCTCATTGTTGTTGGACTTGGCCCTATGACTTGCTTTGGCCAATGAACTGTAAAAGAACATGATGGGAGTAGTGGCATTAAGCGTGCTTGCTCCTTTGGCTTGGTCCTTGTGCTCTGACCATCCATCACAAGAAAACGTCTCCAGCAGCTCCTGATCCATGAAGAATGCAGACATATATGAGGCAGGTCTCAACCCACTTGCAGCCTGGAGTTAGGGACGGCCGAGATAAGTCAACACTAGCCAACCCACAGGGCTCAGTGAGAAGCATTCTGTTTTTTATTAAACCCCAAACTCCCACTCCATCCCTCCCCTCCCCCCAACCTTGACAACCACAAGTCTGTTCTCTATGTCTGTGAGTCTGTTTCTGTTTCATAGATAAGTTCATCTGTGTCATATTTTAGATTCCACATATAAGTGATATCATAATATCTGTTTTTCTCTTTCTGACTTAATCCACTTAGTATGATCATCTCTAGTTCCATCAGAAACATATTCTTTATGATTTAAGCCATTGCGTTTGGGGTGATTTGTTTTTCAGCATCATTGTGGCCATGGCTGACTGACACATGGCTCAAAGCCATTTTGGTCAGCCTCTGGAGTGACTGTCCATGTCCAACAACACCAGCTTCACTGTGGCCCTGCCTTCAGTCAGCAGTTCTGGCATTAAGTCTAATTTCTTCAATCTGAACATTTGCTTTCAGGCTACCTCAAAGTCAATTCCACCAAACTTTCCCAAGTGACCTATACTTTCTTTGCTTTGTGTACCAGCAAGTCTTAGGTAAAAGTTTCTGCCGTATTACCTAGCCTTCTGTGATTGTTTTATGATTGCTTTAAAATGGAATTATTTATACCCTTCAGGGAGTATCAGGAATTTTCCCTGTATTTCTTTAGAGAGCAAGAATTTGAGACAGAAAAGTCTTTTAACACACGCTGGCTGGAAAATAAGACCTTGTGATCCAGAGAGCAAAAGCCCCAAGAAAATTGAATGTCACAGAATATATGTCTTATTTTTTCTAAACATGTGGGAAAAAAACCAAAAGTGTATCTCTAAAAATAGAGATGTGTTAGGTGAATACATCTGATCCAACTCTTCCACATTAGCAAATTATCTGAAAATGCAAGTATTTCTTCCTCTTTATATAATATTACTGTGCAAAACAGTTTATTACCACCATTAATAATTTAAAGTCTAACATGAGCTATTCAAAACCACTATGCTTATTATAAATAAGATTAAGGACCATATTATTTTTTGTTCCAAAGCTCATTAATCAAGAACATACTCTTTTTTTCCTGCTCTTTTTCTACTCCTACTTATCACAAACACTCTAATAACGTAAGCAGCAGCAAAACAGTACCAGAGTACTCTACGGTAATGAAGTCTATCCATACTATAATTACTGTCACACTAGCATCCCTGAGGACACAATCAGCTGTGTGTGAAAACCAGAGCCTTCATGCAGGTCATCACATAGAAGAGCACATTCTAGACACTGCATAGGAAATCCAGGGCTGAAAGTGAGGATGCAACTTTTGGAATAAATTATTTTTACCTGTTTCTACTTAGCTTGTTTTATATGTTTTTATTAGTCAAATGTTCAGGTTCATTTGACTTTTGCAAACATGGTCTCGCTGGTACAGTGATGGCTCAGAGACCATGAACAAATGGTGTTCTCTTTTATCAGTTGTGCTGTACTTCCCAGCTTCAGAGAAAAACTAGGAAGCTTTTCATATGAATGAACTACAGAAAGGAGCGACAGAATTCCTAAGCCAAGAAGTGGCCCTTCTGGATCTTGTGCCCCGGGGTTGGGGGTAGACCATTTGCAGATTGTTATCTTCTCCCTATACCATCTCTCCTTGAGGGCTTGATTTTACATCACCTCCCATGAAGGAGTGGAGTCCTTCCCCCCAGCCCATGAAGCTGGGCTAGCCTTGAGTCTTGAGTTGGTCAAGAGAAAATGTAGAAGGGGAGCTGGGCTGATTCTGAGGTCTTGCTCCTGCCTGTTTTCTAGGAATCCTGTGAAGGCACCTGGAGCAGCCTGTAGAGGAAGGATGAGCATGAAGGGGACAGAAAAGGCCCAACAGCTGAGGGCATCCCAAACCATCCAGCCCCCAGTGGACCTGCAGCTGACCATAGACACACAAGGGTGCCCAGCCAAGACCAGAAGAACTGACCAGTTGAGCCCATAGGGTTGTTTTAAGCCACTCAATTCTGGGTGGTTTGTCTACCAAAGCTTACTGATATGTGAGGTCTTCATCCAAAACATCAAACACAGTCTATTTCTTAACATCCTGAAGCATCAGTGCAGAAGATAAGGAAGGTGAAATTTAAGTGGGAATATTCTTTGAAAAAAAAAAGTCAACATCCATAGCAGCAATGGAATCACCTGGAGAGACTGTTAAAACACAGATTGCTGGGGCCACACTTAGGATTCCTGATTCAGTTGTTCTGGGCTGGGGCCTGAGAATCTGCATTTCCAGCTGTTTCCTAGCTTTCGCTAATATTATTGTCATGGGTACCACACACTGAGATCCTTCCTCAACATGACCAAGTATACTGCAACTAAAAGGTTCCCTTACAGAGTACACATCTTACTAAATTAACAGAATAAAAATATCTCTTTAAAAATCCAATTAAACTAGGGAGTCCAATCAGATTCCAACATAAAGAAAAAGGAATTATACTTACTATTCAGACCTGCTGGACAAAAATCACCTAGGGTCACCACCAATACTTCATGAATTACACCCAATGCAACAATTTATGGCTATACTTAAAACTAAGAGTTTTTCCTTTTATAGTGTAAAGACTATGAGTCACATTTAAAATTACAGCAGGAAGAAAGTGTTTCTATATACTATTAATATTTAAAATCTGAAAATCACAGCAAGCAGAGGGTTTTTTTCTTTGAGTGTGATCACAATAATATTTTAGATATTATTTATGTTTTCGATGCCATGCATGGTTTATGGAGTGTACACACTTTCATTTCGGATGTCTTACTTCATTCAGTAAGTTGAATGTGTTTGCATTCTCTGAAGCTCTGAGCTTTATTGGCAGAAATTCCTGACTTTTTTTTCAGGCACATAAAACTATTTCCATCCAGTCTCCTTTAATCTCTGCAGTTTAAAGATCATTAGTGTATACTGAATTCCTAAAGACATAACAACTCTTCAAGGAAAATACATTTTGTTCAATCAATAACACAATTTATAATTTAGAAAACGGACTGACTTAAAAATAAACATTTTTTGAATTCTGTTTTCATTTCAAACTAATGATTAATACTCCAGTTTAAGGGAAGGTTTTTGTTTTTTGCATTTCTCTTTTTTGCTATTTTTAAAAATGTTTTTCTTTTTATACAGTTTTTAAAGGTTACTTTCCACTTACAGTTATTACAAAATATTGGCTCGATTCTCTATGTTGCACAATACATCCTTGAGTCTGTCTTACACCCAGTAGTTTTTACCTCCCCAACCCCTATGCTGCCCCTCCCCCTCCCTACTGGGAACCTCTAGTTTGTTCCCTATATCTGTGTGTCTGCTTCTCTTATGTTATATTCACTAGTTTGTTGTATTTTTTTAGATTTCACATATAAGCGATATCATATAATATTTATTTCCTCTATCTGACTTATTTCACTTAGCACGATGCCTTCCAAATCCATCCATGTTGCTGTAAATGGCAAAATTTAATTCTTTTTATGGCTGAGTAGTATTCCATTGTATATCTATACTACATCTGCTTTATTTAAGGCAAGTATAAAGTTCATTATTGTACACACTATAAACATATCTAAAGAATAAGTTCAGAGCAAATGCTATGTTTGTATAATGGGATTCCTCTCCCTCTCGGACAGACTATAAAGTAATTGATCTCAAGACCTCATTTGTTCAAGATAGGAACATCAGATAGAATTGTTATATCTTAAATTTTGTTTCTACTACCTAATCACTTATGTAATATATATTATATGTGTGATATTTATATATTATTACATTCTATAATTATATACTAGTATATAATTAATTACAATGTTATTATAAGCATTATAAATAATATTGTTTTAAATATAATATATGTTATATAAAATATATATTATATAAATATGTTTTATAAGTTCTATATATAATATATTGCATATAATATCACAGATAACATATAGTAATTTATAAAACATATGTATTATATAAATTTGTGACCATATTTTTAATTAAATAGGTATTTATATTATTTCAATCCTATGTAATGAGTGCTATCATCACATTTACTGGAGCCTTTTCACTAAAATATCCATAGTTTTAAGAACCTTTTCATCAGCTGCGATACAAACTTTAGTGGGACAACATATAATCATGGTTCTCTCATTTCAGACAGACATTTAGATCTGAATCCATCTCTTACACACTGCAGAGTAAGTTTAGCCTCTCTTCAGGGGCAGAATATCAACCTGACAACAATGTAAACATACCTGTAACAACCAATCATGTTCTGAATTACTCTCAAATGAATATTCATTACATTATCGTTGCACAAGCAGAGCCTAGGAGAGATGGCAAATGTGATGAAATTCCTCATGGTTAAAAAAAAAGAACGAAACCCTCTTTCACAGGTGGGGTATAAAATATTAAAACTTCCTTGCAAAGCTGTTTGGAAGTATTCTCTGGAACCTTACAGATACTCTTTGGGACTAGGAATTTCACTTTTTGTAGTCTATACTAAGAAATGACTATAAAAAGCACAAAAAATGCTCTATGGGTCAGGGGAGCTTGTCACAGCTCGATTACAATGATGAGAACATTTAGAATAAGCTAAATATCTGACAGCAAGAGTTTAGGTAAATTGTGCTGGAAATTAAATGAATGCCTATGAGGAAGTTTAAACACCTGTGGAAAAGGCAAGCTAGTAAATTGACGATAGAATATGTACATCAAGGAGATGTCAATGCAGAGGAAAACAACCCATAAGACCTTCTAATATGGGCAGTGTCAGCTCTGCAATTTGGATTTATCTGTGGATTTCATGTTCTTTGCATATGAATGACCTTTTATTATACATATTTTTTTTATTTTATAACATTTTTGTAACAAAACGTTATTTTACAAGGTAGCATGACCCAGTCCCTCTCCTTTCTAAGTCTTCTGCAGGATTGTGTAAGAACAGAAACATTGCCCAATGTCCGGAAATGGTAAATGAAAACCTTCAGGGACAAGGCAGCAAAGTAGGGCTCAAGGGGAAATTTATACTGCAGTTCTGAAATATCTGAAAATTGTTTTCTTTATCAGCAATTGAGAACTAAATATTCTACATCAAGTTGGATACTTTCAAAGTGGAAAGTCAATTACCTATTCCTCCCAGTTTCTGTAGTCAGTTATTATGTATCTCAACAGGGGAGTAAAGATTTCCCATTTTTATTTGCTTTTTTTTGCTATTTGTGTTTACAACCACAGCCTGAGAGTGGAGCTGGCATCTGCTGATTGTTCTTGTTTTGTTTAGTTTTTTAACATCATACTGATCAAGTCCCACATGTAGAAAGCTAGGACAGAGGGCTCTTTTGGTTACCCAAGTATTAAAACAGGTATCAAATACACTGAAAACACAATTTGAAGTACTCTGTTTGAAAAGAAAGATGGTTTTGTTTTCAGCCTATTTTGAGGGTCAACGTTTTAAAATGAAAGCAGGTTCAGCTGTTTGGGGATAGAAAGTGTGAATTAGTGGATTCATTTCCATGAGTTTCTGACCTTGAGAAGCTGACAATCAATGAATGAATCTGCTCAACACCAAGACCTTTGACTGTCAGAGGCCTGGCATGACACTCAGGCAGAGACATCTGGTAACAGCAGGAGTAGGCCCAGCCCAGGAGCCACTGGGCCGATGGTCTTCTTGCACTAGTAACCCTGATGGAGGAAGAGGGCAGACACCATCACCTAATCCTGGCCTTGTGGGTGGCATTCTTCTGCATCTTTAGTTTATTCTTCTGACAAGGCCTTTGAGGAGGTGGGACAGAGTTTAAATCTTATGGAAAGTAAGACCTGCAGCTGTTGGAAACAATGATCAGAAAGCCCTCATCCCTACCTCAGGGTCACGAGGCCTCAGTGGAAACCACGGTTCCAGATATTCCTAGGCAGGGCTCAGGGTTTACGGGAGACAGGGCGGTGTGAGCAGGCGGTTTCTGGAGGGTGTCTGTGCCCACGGCGGGGCTGAGAGGTCCCCTCTGATCTTCACGTCTGCAGAGTCTCAGTATAGCTCCCCCACCTCCCTTCTGTGGGAAGCCCCAGACCCCCCTGGAAAAGCATCTGAAGCCCCAGGAGGTCCTACTCCTGACACGTCTCCCTCTCCAGGCTCTCCCTGGGAGATGTGTCCACATGTGTGATTACATATGGCAGAGCTGAGACCAAGAACGTAGAATACGTCAATAAATGCAAATGGCCCTAACCTATCTATCAAAAAATATTTTCATGCTACAAAACAATAACTGTTTCTATAAACAAGAAGAGACTCTTAAATTAGCCCAGAAATATTAAAAAATAAAAGGATGAAAGGATATACAGAAAGACAGACAAAGCAGTAAAATGCAATCTGGGGTTACAATTTGGTATCAGACATGGTGGAATTCAGGGCAAAAAAATACTTAAAAGCAGGCACTTTATAATGCTAGAGACTACAAAGAACAATCAAAATCCTTATATATAAGTGATTATATTAAAGATCAATAGAATTCATTTCTAAAGACGTCAAAAAGGCACTTAACAAAATTCAACAACAGTTCTTTATCAAAGCACCCAATAAAATGGAACTCTTAGGTGCTTCCTGAACATTGAATGTGATTATATACATAAGAATCTTAGTCCAAATGCCAGGATCCTACTTAATGAGGAAACCCTGGAGATATTTATACTAAAGTGAGAAAAACGACACATGCCAACTGTCACCACCACTAATAAATATGGTAATGGATGTAGACAATACAATGAGACAAGAGAAAGCAATTAGAGGCATAAGAATCCAGGGGAGAAAGACATAAAACAATTTTTCTATGTAGATAAAACTGCCTATCTGAAAATTCAAAAGTGCATTAAAGACTTTTTTAAAGAAAATAATTTAGTCAAATTTTAAGATATAAATTAAATGGAGAAAAGTCAATAAATCTCATTTATAACACAAATATCTAAAAAAAAGACACAATGGAAAAAATATCCAATTTATAAGGGAAAATAATTAAATGAATGACAAATTTTATATATATATATATATATATATATATATATAGTACCGAGGCATGGAAATGACATAGGTGCCAAACCTATATAAGACACTTTATATACTCCTGGAAGAAAAAAAAAAAAAAAAAACAGAAATGTAGACATCGATGAATGGAAACCATGCCATGTTCTTGAATCACAAAGCCATCAATTATCTCTAGATTTAGCCACAATTTTAATGCAATCCCAATAACCATATCTACATGTTTGGGGTTTTTTTCCCTGGAGCTGGAAAAATGAATTATAAAGTACATAGAATTATAAAAGATCCACCAGATATTAAAACTTACTATAAAACCTCCAAAATTAAAAGAGTGGTCCTGGCACACAAACAGCCTAATAGAAGAGAAGAGAGTGGAAAGCTAGACCCACATGAAGGGAGATTTAGCCTAGGAAAACAGTAGCATCCTTTCAATAAATAGCATTGGGCCAAGTGCATAGTCACTCAGAAAAAGATAAAGCATGTCTCACCTTCATGGAGATAGATGTCCCATTCATTGATCAGTAATCTAAATGTAGAGATTAGCTCAAAAAGGCTTACTCCCTCATAACCTAGGAGTTTTGAGGGGGAACTTCCTAAACATGCCTCAAAATTAGAAGAATAAACTAAAAGATTGACTAATCCAACTACACAAAATTTGAAATAAAACATTTGCATTCAAAACATCACAAGAAAACTCAAGACAAAGGACAAAATGGGGAAAACATTTGCAACTTATATCAAAGGCAAATCAGTAATATCCCCAATAAGCAAAGGACTCCTCAAGATAGAGAACATTCTAATATCAAAATGGGTGAAACTATGAAAAAACAGTTCCTGACAGCTGGTTTGCCAGCACACTGCTGGATATGAATATTTAAGGTATACAATTTAATGAGTTTGGGGAGATGCATACACCCATGAAACCATCCCCACGATCAAGGTAATACACATCTTCCTCACCTCTAAGCGTTTCCTCCTGCACCCCTTCTTTTGTGGTCAGAACACTTAACCCCAGAAACACCCTCTTTACACACTTTGAAGTGCATCGCACAGTGTTGTTATCTGTAGGCACCGTATTGTATAGAGGGTCTCAGGAACTTAACCATCCTGCGTTACTGGGGGGTTGTTCAGCAAAGTTTTAGTCCCTACATTTGTTGCTATCTGTCCACAGCCTCTCCATCTGTGACCTGCAGGGCACGACAACCTCATGGTCATCTGAGACTTCTCTCACTTCTCTGGCCACTCCTGTGATGTGGTCACCTTCTGTGCTGCTCTTTTTATCTCTCACCTGTCCTGTCACACAGCTCTGAGTTCTGCCACAGTCATGCTCTCATCTCTACTTTGTTTTTAACTTTTTCCTTTTATACAATTTTTAAAGGTCCATTTACAGTTACTACAAAATATTGACTATATTCCCTGTATTGTATAATACATCCTTGAGCCTGTCTTACCCCTAATAGTTTATGCCTCCCAACCCCTAGATTTAACTATAATTCTATAGCTATAAAATATAACCCCTATATTGCCCCTCCCCCCTCCCCACTGGTAACCACTAGTTTGTTCTCTACACCTGTGAGTCTGCTTCTTTTTTGTTATATTCACTAGTTTATTGTATGTTTTAGATTCCACATATAAGTGATATCATACAGTATTTGTCTTTCTCTGTATGACTTATTCCACTTAGGATAATGCCCTCCACATCCATCCATGTTGGTACAAATGGCAAACTTTTGTTCTTTTTTATGGTTTAGTAATATTCCATTGTATATAGGTACCATATCTTCTTTATCCATTCATCTGTTGGTGGACACATAGGTTGCTTCCATAACTGGCAACTGTAAATAATGCTGCTGTGAACATTGGGGTGCAAGTATCTTTTTAAATTAGTGTTTTTGGTTTTTTTCAGATATATACCCAGGAGTGGATTTGCTGACATGGTAGTTCTACTTTTAGTTTTTTTAGAAACTAAATTCTCACCTCTACTTTGAAACTAACCTTTCTCTTGGGCTCCAAACTCCCATATGGTGTCAGCATTTCTATTACTTGCCAGTTGAATAAAGGGGCTACATCACATGCAGAGTTATTAAAAGATATCCCAGAGTATGGGAAGGCTTATCACACTAACTAGCATTTACTGAGCACCTATCACTATATGTCAGCCACTGTGCTAAGAATTATCCTTGCTACCCTTTCCCATGGCCCTCTGTGCTGCTGCTAATATGATTGTGATTTTACAGATGGAGAAACCGAGGCCTGGACAAGTTAATTCCCTTGATCAAGAGCTCGTAACTTGTACAAAATGACACTGAAAGTAACTCTATCATGTGACTGGCAGGTTCAGCTCCTGCCCACCACTCCACAGCCCTCACCGCAGTGTGCATTAACACCTGGGTCCATGGAACCCCATCTGTCCTCCGCAGGAGGGAGGCTGGAGGACAAGTCTTGAATCTGGGTTTCCACAGCAACTGCATCCCTTTACTAAGTGCCATGGTGGCTTGAGCGGGTTGATGGAGATTCTGGGGATGTCTGAGCACCCCTAAGCCAGTCCCTCAGGACCTGCCACAGGCTGCTATGGAACATCAGTGTTTCTTAAAAATCCTGTCCTAATACATTGCTCTGATGCTCTTGGCCTGAGTCCTTGCAGCCCTCTGTGGGGTAGAAGTCAGCACCAGTCCCACTGCTGGTACCTACGAAGTGGGGCTGTGCCTGATCCTAATGGCCTTTAGAGTGTCTCTTTCCTGCATAAATGCCACTCAAGGGACAGGAACAGCCCCTCACAAAGGCAGAGAGGCTCTGAAATAACTAACAGCCTGATGCCAAAGGATGTCCCAGGACACTCGCTAAGGAAGTGGCAATGTTTGATCTGGATGCAGAGCCCTCCCCATCACAGGAGCATGCCCACCACACCATCCTTATGCTCCGTCACACGGCTGTCTCTCAAGAGCCCAGGAGAGCTGTGGCCTCGAGCCTCACCCCATCAAGTACCTGCAGTCAAATCAGTTGCCAAACACTCCAGCTGCTGAAGGTGTCACCGCCGACAGCAGGGATCACTCATCAAGGACACTCTGACCAAAGGACTTTCATTCCCAAATGTTAGTCCTGGAACCCCTCAACCCTTCACATGAACCTGTTTTTCTGGTTTTCTAAAGCTATCATCACTTCACAATATTTCAACAATGAGCTGAAACTGAGTGAGGCCAAAATACAACTCACAGAAATATCAAGGCCAAGGCACGTTATTTCAATACATCACATATGAAAATGGAAAAGGTGATGGGAAGGACAGAAATTTGAAACCAGTAGTTCCATTGCCATCTCCATGGGCTATTACACTGACAATGTTGTGATTTGCCCTCCCAAGGCAAGGTGGTCCATTCTCCTTAATCTCCATAGTTATGGCTATACCATCACCATGAACACTGAATTAGTGAGTACTGAACCATTAAATATGGGGTGAGGCTCCTGTGGGCCCCTGGTCACAGCATTTTCCTTAACCAATCAATACATAACCTTGTTTCATTGTGTTTTTGTTAAAGGCACCTTATTTTCTATACATTGTTCATTTGTTAACACTTAACTCACAGCCAGCATCTCTGGCTTATCTAACACATATTTTCTCCAGAAGGCACATCACAACCTTCTTACGTTCAGGAACACCAGACAAAACTTCAGCAAGATGCTTGGAGGCCATTTTAAACAGTGAAATCATCAACACAAAGCACAAAAATACTATATATATATATATATATGTATGTGTGTATATATATATATATATATATATGCCATATATATATATATATATGGCACTAAGTAAATCATGAAAAGGACGCTTGCTTACGGTGTGAGCTGAAACCACAAGGCAGAGTGATGCCTTGTTTCAGCTCAGCTGAGAACATTCACATGGGGCAACTCAGATTGTTTGCTGCTCTGCACATGTCCACAAATGGCCTCAACTATCGACTTTGGGGTTATAAATACATTTTAGCAAGTAGGCAAATTTGCAAAACTGGATGCTGCAAATAATGGGGATAATCTGCATTCCTATTCCACGCTGACTCTGCTTAGAAACCAAGGTAAGAATGTTGAGATTTCCAAGTGCTTCTAAAATTTTAACATTGGCCTTTATCTATAGAAATCCATCATTACTAAGCCACTTCATTACTGCTGGGGGGAAAAAATACCTGCCAACCTGAGGAGAGTATCCATTTCTAACAGTGATAAGTACTGGAGTCTCTGCTGTTGGGTAGAAACATCTCAGGGTTACCAGTGAGGCCAGAGCCACACTTTGGGGCCCACCAGGGGCCCCACTGCTGACCACACAGGCACAACAGCCGATACCCAAAGTGAGACAGAGACCTTAGCTGTTCTCTCAGCTGTCAACACAGCCTCTAGCTACTCCTAGGGCCACTTTTTTCCAATTGGAATTAATTAGAAATCTTTCTGAACTCTTAAGGAGAAATGTATTTATCTAGTTAAGTAACAGCTTATATGCAATAATAGTGTTTCCAGAGCTTAGAAATGGCTGGTCTTATGCCCTGATGAACACAGACTCCAGGTCCTCCTGGAGATTCCCATGATGTCAGACAGCAAAAGGACAGGTTCCCACATTAGGATGTTGGTTAAATGATGAGTGAAGCAGAATCCAGAACAGAAGCCATCAGCCAAAACCAAACCTAGGTTTACCTCCAGTGGAGGAAAATAATGCTCATATTCCAAAAATATTAATCCTCTTCCCTGGGCCACACTTTCTATCTATAGGAGACCTTAAGTCGGTTCACTTGAGAGTATTGGCAGGACGTTGAGACTGATCCTGGAGGAGCTCCATGAAACACAGCCCAAGACTTCTGCCCAACGTCACCTGCCAAAAGCAATGACCTCATTGTGCAACCGTGCTCCTACTCAGACTGTCTCAGCCTGAATAAAATACCCAAGGAAAGCTCATGACCCACTTTGTTCTGATCTGATCTTCAACACACACCCAACTGAATAGGTTTCCCAGGTAACCTAACACCAGAAAGAAGGTATTTTTGGTTAGCAGACAGGAGCACTCTCTAAACAGCAATAAAACTATAAGTTGGCATTCTGGGTGAATGTGGATTAATTCCCCACAATCAGATCATCCTGTGAAGCTATAGGATGCATGCTTTATAGGAGCACCCTATAAAGGATATACAAAAGAGATCCTGGCCCCAAGCGGTCCTTGAACAGGACAGACACCAAAGAAATCTTGGCTGAAACAGATGGCTGCCTATAATTACAGTATGTGGGACACAGTTTTGTAGGACCCCTAACCTCCATCCTGTGAGGTCTAGAGTCTCTGTGCTCTCCACCCTGTGACACTCACAAATACCCAGATGATGGCTTAGATAGAGGCCACACCAGAGGCCAACAGAAAGATGCCCTCCAAACTGTAAAGACCTGTTTCTGCTTTCAGTTTCTAAGACAGCTCTTGGGGTTTGTGCCCACATCCTAAGAGTATGGAGCATCCATATGTCGCCTACTTAGCCTTGGTGTCTTTGCATTTCCAATAAAAAAGAAGTATCTAGATGCTGAGTTTCATCTTCTTCAAAGACGTATGGAGCAAGAAGTTGACTTAGAATGCAAAGCATTAGATGTTGATCGAGTTTTTGTGATCAGCACACTGAGTGTGTCTGCAGTTAAGCCCTAGCACATACCTTAAAAGAAGACATGCAAAAAAAAAAAAAAAAAAAAACAGTCAAAGGTAGAAAAAAAGGTAGTGTTAGGAGCAGCAGCAACCACTAAAGAATATTAAGGCATCTCCCTCCCTTGTTGCATGAAACAAGTCTCTGTACAGAGTTCTAAAGGACTATAGCATTTAGCAAATGAGAAAACTAGTTTTTGAGAGGGGAAAACGTATCCTGCTAAGTGGAACTTTGATAAAGAAAAATCAGAACTTTAAAATATCTCAAATTCAGAGCTTGATAAAATATATTGCATACTATGCTGATAATTTATAGAATGTATTCTTCCCTTTATCGTAAGGCTCTGTCAATCCCCAGCACCATTCCTTAACCTCCTGCCACTACCCATTTAATCCGTATGTGTTACAAGAATTGTCCGTTCCTTTTTCTTTATGGATTGCTAATGCTGCTGGGTCTTTACCTCTTTCATGTTCCCCTCTTCTCTGTTCTGTCCAGTGTTTATGTTTAAAAATAAGCTAGTACCATCTACAAAGTAGTAGGAAACATGAATCCAAAATCCATATGCACTGACCCCCAGAACTTGAGAAAGAAGAGTCCATTGGATGACTTGGGTACATGTTTTTCCTAGCATATTTAATGAAGCTGTCAGGGTTTTGTTTGTTTGTTTTGTTTTGTTTGTTTGTTTGTTTTGCGGTACGCAGGCCTCTCACTGTTGTGGCCTCTCCCATTGCGGAGCACAGGCTCTGGACCCGCAGGCTCAGTGGCCATGGCTCACGGGCCCAGCCGATCCTCAGCATGTGGGATCTTCCTGGAAAGGGGCACGAATGCGTGTCCCCTGCATCGGCAGGTGGACTCTCAACCACTGCCCCACCAGGGAAGCCCCAGGTTTTTGTTTTATATCTCTAGAAATTCTAAAGTTTTCTGATGACTATGAATAAAGTTAAGTGCCATAGTTTAAAAGTATTAGCATTTTGTTGGAAAATTAGTGTTTTTCCTTAAATACATAGTTTCAAATCATAAAAAAAAGAAGACGTGAAGAAGGTAACTGAAGGAAGAGAGTGGCAGGATTTGAATCAATCTAGTACAATTATTTCATATGATTCTTCCATGCTAATGTGTTAATTGTTATCATCATGGGTCAACAGAACAAAAGTGTCAAAAATACAACCGTGTCATACTCAACAGCACACATATGTAAAGTTCAAAGACAAAGATGTCTTAATTTCAATCCTTCATTCTCAAATATTTTGTCAACAGTTTTGGGATTTTTCTTTTTCTTTTTTTTTTTGGAATAGTTGGACACCAAAGGAAACAATTAACATTTAATTGTAATAACAATTACTTTATAGGATTTAAGGATTATGGCCATTAATTAATCCCCCAAGTATTTATTCCATGAAAATGTGATGATATCACCATTTAGCTATTTCTTTTAAGTGGTTATGTTCTTTGAACATTTTGATTGGATTTTCATTAATTGTTAAATACGGATCCCAGTGACCATATCTTACCATCATTCAGTATTACATTCCCTGTCATTGGTACAGTGCTAAACAATATTTTTTTAAGTTTGAAACATAGAACGTGCTTTATTAAAACTAGTAATAACACACATTTAGGTAAAAAAGGAGGGTTTTTATGTTCACCATGGTGAACAACAATCACACCCCAGAGGCTGAGGGACAGGAAGCAGCAGGAGACACAGTCGCCCTCAGCAGTGGCTCACAGGCTGACAACGAACGGAGTCAGGTTCTAAAAGCTGGACTGGGACCCACGATCCAGAATGGCAAATGCATGTCAAAGGCAAAGGCATATTCAGTACAACGGATTTTTTTTTATCTTTTTAATTTTACTCTAAAATGTGAAACACTAAAACCAGAATTCTTAAAAATACAAGTCATATGACAGCCTCCCGTAAACACACCTCATACACTGAACATTATGCCATAGTAGCCTTCAATCCTATTTTTTCATATATATGTATATGTATATTTAACACACACACACACACACACACACACACACACACACACACACACACACACAGAGGAAGTTACAGCTAAAGTCTCCTCTTCACATTATCTTCTCTCCTTCCCCACAAAAAACCAAGAGGGGGAAATCAGTACATTATTCTTCTCATTCATGTTTTTTATTTTCTGAATACTTGCATAGGTAAGTATTCGAAGTATAACTATATATAAAATTAGCATCATTCTGCAACTTTTCTACTGAGCACTATGCTTCCAAGATTTCTCAGTATTGATACATGTAGATCTATGTATTCATTTGAGTCTTATTTAGTATTTTATTGAATAAAGTACTGTAATTGATTTATCCAGTTCCCAACCAATTCATCTACATGCCTCCTTGGTCATACATGTAAGTCTGCTTCTTGAGTATCTACAAAGAAATAAAAATAAATGGGATGGGTCTTTCCTTTTATATTTCTCCATCAATTTTCTTTCATAATTAAAAAAAAGCTTTTTCTCTTCATGCCTTATTTAAGAATCCCTTCCCTACACTGATGTTATAAAGAGATTTCCCGCTACATTTCTGTGAAAACCTTAATGGTTTGCTTTCCTCATTTAGATTTTAATCCAGCTAGAATTCGTATTTTTATATGGAATAAAGTAGAAATTTGATTCTTTCCATAAGAAAAATCTATTTCTTTCTTTTGTTCATTTATTTCATGTATTCCTTTTTTCACTTACTGAATAGTCCATCCCACCCCTGCTAGTTTTAATTCCATCTCTGCCATAAAAGACAGGTCTCTTTCTAAGCTCTCCCTTCCTTTCCCTTGGTGTATTTATCTGTATCTGGGCCAATATGATAAAGTTAATTTTTTATTTCATTATAACAACTCCCTATTTATTTCCCTTCTTTAAGAACTTTGGTTCAACTGTCTACCAAAAAAAAGTTATTTCTTTGCTTCACAATTTTTAGCCTAACGCATCTGTGTTACACATCTTAGAATATTTGGTTCTTTAGTTACATCCCCCAGCAGGAGGTAATACAGTAATACAAGTATTTTTTTTTTCATATTAAGAGCATTAAAGAGAATACAGATTGGTGACTTACACATTTTATGTGTGTACCATGTTAATGAAAAAAATTCTTTTAAAAAACAGGCTGAGCAGAGCCTGTTCACACGACTCAGCAACTGATTTCCCAATCTTTTAAAAAATTGAATAGGTAAGAAATCTTTGCTCAAGGAATCATCTCCTTTTTAGACATGATGAAAATGGAAATCTTGCCATTCTCTTAGAACATCTCGGTATCTTTGTTCTCCTTAAAGACCCCTCTTTTCTTTCAGCCACTATAAAGGCATCAGGGGGACACAGCCAAGAGTGGGTGAGTCAGCTCACCTGAATGGAAAGAAGAAAGACATAGTGGGTTCCAGCCTTCCACCTGCTGCATGATTTTGGAGAGTCACAAAGCCTCTTTTTGTATCTCAGGTTTTTTTTGTGGGGGGGTTCATGTTTAAAATGGGAATCCTACCTCCCATTTGAGGATATTGTATCAATAATTTGGAATGGAGTATGAAAATTCTTTGTGCACGACAAAACTTCATTCACTAATTATACACCTGTACTGAGGTATAATTCAGTTGTAAGAGTCAGTTCTACATCCTAAGTACAAGTGCTTTGCCAGATATATATTTTTTAACTATTGTTCCCAGTCTGTGGCTTGCATTTTCACTCTCATAAAAGTGCCTGCCAGATATATATTTTTAAACTATTGTTCCCAGTCTGTGGCTTGCATTTTCACTTTCATAAAAGTGCCTTTGAGTAGGAAGAGTTTTTACATTTTGATCAAATCCTATGGATCAGGGCTTTTTCTTTAATAGTTGACAATTTGTGGCATATTCTATTTAAGAAACAGCTTTCTAAGCCAAGGGTACCAAGATCTTTTCTCATGGTTCTCATGTTTTCTTCTGGAAGTTTAATAGTTTGAGGACTAACTTTTAAATCTATGATACATTTTGAGTTCATTTTTGTATATATATATATATATATATATATATATATACACACATATATATGAATGGAAGTATATTTTTTGCACAAGACTAATTTTTTCAGCAGCTATTGTTGAAAAGCTTATACTTTCCCCCATTAAATTGGCTTGGAACATAGTCAAAACTAAATTGACCATATATATGTGGGACTATTTCTGGACAATCTACTGTATTCCATTGGCCTAAATGTCTATTTTTACACCAATACTATACTAGGTTGATTATGGAGTTTTATAATAAATCCTGAAATCCAGTAGAGTAAAATCTCTATGTTCTGCTTTTTCAAATTTGTTTTAGCTCTTCTCGGTATTTTGCATGTCCATACATATCTTAGAATCTGCTTGCTACTCTCTATAAACAGCTTGTTGAGAGTGCATTGCCTGTACAGAATGAACTGGGGGAGAACTGACAGCTTAACAACATTGAGTCTTTGGATCCATGAACAGAGTCTATCTCTCCAGTTACTCATTTCATCAATTTCCGTCAAAAATATTTTATAGTTTTCTGTGTAGAAGAATTATACGTTTTTATTCAAATATACTCCTAAGTATTTTACATTTTAATGCTATATTAAGTGATACTTTTTTCATTTTATGGTTGGAAGACTCTAATATATAGGGATACAGTTTATTTTATCTCAGCCTTGTAAACTGCATCCTCACTAAACCCACTTACTAGTCCTAGCAGCATTTTTTAGGTTCCATAGGATTTTTAATACAATGGACAGTGCACACACAGACAGATAAAGCCAACCTAACTTCTTATGTTCTAGTCTCTATGTCTTTTGATTGTTCTCCTTACCTTATCCAGATCACAGGTAACATCATTCAGTCCTTCCCAATTAAGTATGATGCTACACTGGTTTCTTTCTTTTTCATAAATTTATTTATTTATTTTTGGCTGCATTGCTGCACGCGGGCTTTCTCTAGCTGCGGTGAGCAGGGGCTACTCTTCATTGCAGTGCAGGGGCTTCTCATTGTGGTGGCTTCTCTTGTTGTGGAGCATGGGGTCTAGGCACGCGGGCTTCAGTAGTTGTGGCTCGTGGGCTCTAGAGTGCAGGCTCAGTAGTTGTGGCGCACGGGCTTAGTTGCTCCATGGCATTTGGGATCTTCCCGGACTGGGACTTGAACCCGTGACCCCTGCATTGGCAGGCGGATTCTTAACCACTGCGTCACCAGGGAAGTCCCAATGCTATACTTTTTATTCAATTGCCCTTTATTGGTTTGAGGAAGTTCCTTTCTATTCCCAGATTGCTGAGAGATGCTATCATGAGTAGACGTTGAATTTTGTCAAATGTCTCCCCTTTATCTACCAAAACGATGGCAGGCACTGAAATTACTGAAATGATCTGTTAATGTGGTAAATCACACGAATTGATTTTTGAATATTAAACCAACTTTGCATTCTTGATATAAATGCCATTGTTTTGCTGGATTAAATTTACTAAAAATTTTTAAAGAATTTTTGCATCTATGTTCGAGAGAGATTGATCTGTAGTTTTCTTTCCTTGTAACGTCTTTGGCTTTGGTATCAGAGTAATCCTGGCCTCATGACATAAGTTGGGAAATATGTTCCTTCTTCTATTTTGCAGAACTTGAATAGTATTGGGATTATTTCCTCCTTAAATTTTGGTAGAACTCACCAGAGAAGGCGTTTGGGCCTGGAATTTTCTTTGTAGGAAGATATTTAACAACATATTCAGATCATTTCATACATATAGGGCAATTCAAGTTATCTATTTCTTCTTGAATGAGCTTTGCTAGTTTGCTTTCCAAGGAATTTGTCCATTTCATCTAGATTGTGGAATTTATTGGCATAAAGCTGTTCATAATATTTCCTTATCCTTTTAAAGTCTGTAGGATCTATAAGGACAGCCCCTCTCACATTTCTAATACTGGTAATTTTGTCTTCTATCTTTATTTCTGATCAGTCTGGCTAGAGATTTACCAATTTTATGGATCTTCTCAAAGGACCAGTTTTGGGTTCATTGATTATCTTTATTGTTTTTCTATTTACAATTTCATTGTTTTTTGCTCCTTTTTATTTCCTTTCTTCTAATTTGTACTCCTTTTGCTAGTTTCTTAAGTTGGAAGCTTACGTTGTTGATTTGAGCCCTTTCCTCTTTTGTACTATATATATTTGAGGCTACAAATTTCTAAGTGCCATTTTAGGTGCACCCTGCAAACTGTGATCCATCATGTTTTCATTTCATTCAGTTCAACATACTTTCCAATTCCCCTTGTAATTTCTTCTTGGCCTTCAGAGTTATTTAGAAATGGGTTGTTTAGTTTCCAAATATTGATTGATATTCCAAACTTCTTTACATTATTGATTTCAAGTTGAAGTCCATTATGGCCAGAGAGCACACTTTGTATGAAAGTAATCTTTTTAAACTTAGCGAGACTTTTAGGATCAAGAATATGGTCCCTACCCTCCTGCACTGTTGGTGGAAATGTAAATTGATACAGCCACTATGGAAAACAGTATGAAGGTTCCTTAAAAAACTAAAAATAGAACTACCATACGACCCAGCAATCTCCTTGAGAAAACCATAATTCAAAAAGAGTCATGTACCACAATGTTCATTGCAGCTCTATTTACAATAGCCAGGACATGGACCCAACCTAAATGTCCATCAACAGATGAATGGATAAAGAAGATGTGGCACATATATACAATGGAATATTACTCAGCCATAAAAAGGAACGAAAGTGAGTTATTTGTAACGAAGTGGATGGACCTAGAGTCTGTCATGCAGAGTGAAGTAAGTCAGAAAGAGAAAAACAAATACCGTATGCTAACACATATATATGGAATCTAAAAAAAAAAAGAAAAAGAAGGAAAATGGTTCTGAAGAACCTAGGGGCAGGACAGGAATAAAGACGCAGACGTAGAGAATGGACTTGAGGACATGGGGAGGGGGAAGGGGAAGCTGGGGCGAAGTGAGAGAGTAGCACTGATATATACACTACCAAATGTAAAACGGATGGCTAGTGGGAAGCTGCTGCATAGCAAAGGGAGATCATCTCGATGCTTTGTGCCCACGTAGAGGGGTGGGATAGGGTAGGTGGGAGGGGAGAGGGATATATGTATGCATTTGGCTGATTCGCTTTGTTGTACAACAGAAACTATCACAACTTTGTAAGGCAATTATACTCCGAAACATATTAAAAAAAAAAAAAATGAAAGAATATGGTCCCTCTTGGTAAATGTTCCACGTGCGTTTAAAAGAACACATATTCTGCACTGTTGGCTGGAGAGTTCTATAAACATCAATTAGATCAATTTGTTTGGTAATACTTTGTGAATCTCTTATATCCTTACTGATTTTCTTTCTTATTGTCCCACATGTTTTTGAGATAGGGTGTTTCAATCTCTGAGTTAGATATGGGTTTTTGCATCATCTATTTTGCATCTCTCTTATTAGGCATATAAGTATTTGGAACTGTTAGGTCTTCTTGATGAACTGATTCCCTTTGCATTAGGAACTCTTTGTCACTGGTGCTTGCTCTCCAGACCTTGTGCCAGGAATTAATCCATCTGCTCTTTCCCAGAGGTCCTTCCTCGGGCCTGTGGTAGGTTTCTCCCCTGTGTGTGTGAATCTGTGCTCAGGCGGAAACTCAAGGTACTTTCTACAAACCTCCGGAACTCCCTTTCTCTCTCTAGTTCTCTCCTCTCTCTTCCGAGGTTTTCTGTCCCGAGAATTTCAGCACCTTTCCCTTTCCAAACTATAGTTTCTGGGTTTTCAACTCTGTGAAATTGCTGGGCGAGGGTGATGTTAGTGGCTGCTGAGAAAAGGAAATCTGAAGTACCAAATACTGGGGAAGCTAAGTGAGGCGTTGCTTAGCAACTCTTAATAGGAAATAATTTAAACTCGGGATGTATTTCTTTCCCCAGAACTTGCTCCTCCAGCCTGGAGTTTAGAATTCACTCCCCTTCACGTCAGCAGCTCCCCTGCACTCACACACACAGCCCAAACAGGACAATCACAGGTTATATTATTCACCAGTTCCCATAAGTATGTTTCTTTGGATATAACAACAGCATCCAAGATTCAAGGCCAAAGTAGCTGGAATTCTATGACAAACACAGCGTTTTATAAAATCATTTGGCAAATACAAGGGACATGATGCAGGAAGCCCTAAGATAATCACCATGAAAAATGTCTCCATTTAAACAGAGTCAGTAACAGGTGTTTTGGAAGTGTACAGAACATTTTTCCTCCCTTGTAAAGTTCCAGCTCTTTCAGGAAAACACTACAAACTCCAGACTACTGTCATGATTCCTTCTTCTGACCGCACACTGACTTCCCCAGAGGCCCTGATTGCTGCACACACAGGACCGGCTTCCTTATGATGGTGGCCACCCCCTAGGACACGAGTGCCTTACTGGAAGAGCCAGTATCCCAGCAAATGGTCCTCTGAGCCTGACGGGGTTTTCCTACAGGGAAGAAAGGAACTGATTACTAGTACACAGATGCTAAGACAGACCCAGATGAGAAAACCAGCAGAAAGAAATGTAATTACAGTGAATCTGTTAATAAGGGAGTTATGTTCATTTCAGTATGAAAGCAGTCATTGATTTCCAAACAATTATGCTGACTAATATGGACACACAGACATTTGTTCCTTGGGCCGAAATGTCCCGTTTCTCTTACTGACTCGTCTGATGAATGAAAATACCTCCAACTGGGAATATCACTAGCAATTCAGAACAGTGATGTGATCAATTTTTTGGCATCTCTGAAGCAACAGCTCCCACCCCATGAAGTTTTTCCAAATAACATGTAACAGATAGAACAATACAGAATTCTCCAGTGTGCCCCCTTCCTCGTCACATAATAATCTGTCATTTGCTGAGGCACCACAAGAAACACCCCACAATCACCAATGACGAGGCGCAGAGGAAGATGATGTGTGATGATCACGCATGGTGCCAGAATGTCATGTTCAAATTCTGGTTCTCTTCCTAACTGTGTGACTTTGGAAAAGTTGCTTAACCTCTCTGGGTTTCAGTTTTCTCATCTTCAAATTGCACGTAATAATAGTAGCCCGTGAGCTATGGCCGCTGAGCCTGCACGTCCGGAGCCTGTGCTCCACAACGGGAGAGGCCACAACAGTGAGAGGCCCGCGTACCGCAAAAAAAAAAAAAAATGCCTCCGAGGCCACCCAGCCTTTAAAATGTATGTTGATGTGGGCTTGGGGTGGAGGGAGGACCGCAGAAGCTCAGAGGTGAGAACGGCAGCATCCCTTCCATTGCCAGATAACAGTTTAATGAAGATGCCAATCTTAAGTACCAGGGCTTATGCTCCTCTAAAGAAAAGCACGGGAGGAGAGAAAAGAAGAGGAAACATGGAGATTGTTCCAGAAACAGCAGAAGACTTGTCTCTTCAAGCAAGGTCAGGGCTGGGAAGCCCCCGTGAGGGTGGTGATAAATCCCCAGTTCACTGCACAGCCTGTGTGGTTTTCACAACACTCCGGCTGGGAAGGAACAGTAGAGAGAATACAGCAATGCCACCTCCGTGCTCAACAGCCAGAAATATGTGGGGATCTCAAAATAACTTCACTTGGGGCTGTGTCCAGCTGTACTGCACTTCCTTAAAATTCACATTTCATCAGTACATTCCTTGCCATTATTAAAAAAAGGGGGGGGTTGGAAAATCCCTACATCTTTGCTGTTAAATGAAATAATTTTTATATTACTTTTAACTTTTCTCAGATATGTTCTTCTTCATATTAAGTCCAAAATGTCCCCTAAGAAATCAACCTTGGTACACAAAAGCATACAGAGATGTCTTTCTTGGATACTTAGGAACAGGCTGGATTTCTCCTCTCATTCATATACTACTAGATTCTTCCAGGGGTAAATACATTCTTTAATAGCTCTCCAAGTGACTGCTCTTGAAAACTGACTCTGTGCCATTTCAAAACCTCTGAGAGCCCTTGCTTTTCTTTCATTCTCACCCATTTTAAATTAAAAAAAGATGTTTGAACACTGACATCCTATTTTTGTAGGAAAACACACATAGGTACATGGTGAATGTCTGGCATCCTTTCAGGTAATAGGGCAAAGAAACTCTCTTCTTCCTGGAGCAAAATGTTAGCCTTTCACATTGGTAATTTAACAGATCTATACAGCAACTGCGGCCTGGTCTCCCTGCCAAGGCGGAAATGGGGTTGTCAGAAATGGAAGTTTTTATTTAACTCTAGTCAATGGGCTCTTAATACAAGGGAAGCAGAACTCTGGAATCAAATGCAAGTTCAACTCACTCTCTGGTCCTCACTTGGCCAACCCAGTGGCTATAGGCTAACATCAGCCATCGTAGGCGACTGCCTTCCTGCCCTGCCACTTTCTCAATGTCTTCTCATCTCAGAGGGAAGGACCTAAGTCAGGGGTTTTCAGCTGAGATGGAATGGATTTGTCTTGATAGAAAGTCATAAATTAAAACATCACCTAAATGTTTAGGTTGCACTAAGTGAACCAAAGACATTACAAAAATGTATCAGGCAAGAAAAGTGTCATCATGTCACTCAGGTAGAAACCCCAAAGAAGCACCTTCATTATTCAGACTGGCAGAGTAAACCAACCAAATGTGCAAACATTCGTTTATGATGCTCTGCTTGTTTACAAGGCAATGTGATCAATCACCAGGTTATTTTCTCTTTCTGTTCTGTTCCTTTCATCAGGCTATTCATACATAAGAATGTTTCTAATTCCCAGACACTGGTTTGAAAAGGGGTCAAAAATCTCCACAGCATACATTTAATCCCAAGGTGGGTTTGTGGTTTAAGTGAAGGCCGACATCAAGAGCAGCTGTCAGATATCTAAGAGGGGGAAGTAAATATTAGAGTCACAGAGGACCCGAGATGGGACTGGCTTCCTGCAACAGGAGAGCATCCTCCTAGGGGACAGTGTCTTCCCATGAAATAACAGCTGTCATGAGTTGAATGGTGTCCCGCCCCAAAGATGGGTTCAAATCCTAACTCCCAGTACATGTGATGTGACCTTATTTAAAACCAGGGCCTTTGCAACATGGTCAAGTTAAGAAGATATCATTGGGGTTCCCTAAGTCCAGTCTGATGGGTGTCCTTATAAGAAGCAAAGAGACAGGGAGAAAAGTGCCACGTGATGACGGACGTTGCAGAGGTGTGTCTACAATCCATGGAACACAAGGCTACCAGCAGCCACATGAGGCTGGAAGACGCAGGGAAGGATCCTGCCCTGGAGCCTTCAGGGGGATAGTGGCCCTGCCCACATCTTGATTTCAGACGTCAGGCTCCAGAGCTGGGAGATACTATTTGTCAACCTCCGTTAAGCCTCTTTCAACAGGACTTACCTATCAGGAAGGCTCTGTGTTCCAGAGGCCCTCAGACAGGAAGCACTGTCATGTCATGTGGTGGCCCGGGCACGTGCAGAAGAGGGGTCTGTGGGCCCCAGACACAGTGCCGCTGGTGTCTTTAAAAAAATAAAATAAAAATTATCCCATTTCCTTTACCTAACAGAACAGAGGAAACAGACACCTTGAATCCTGCTCTGCTGAGTTCAAAATTGTTCAAGTATTTTCAAACATTCAGAAAAAGAAGAGAAGGTGTGTCAACAGCTCCTCTACCATTTGATCAATGGGGAGCTCTTCACAGCACATGGCGGGCATTTCAGCAAATCAGTCTGAGCCAGAAGCAGGCAGAGAATTTCCCTGCAAAATGCAGACACTGCCACTGTAACAGCTGGAGCCCCAAACTCTACAATTTACCACCCGGCTTCCCTCTGAATGTTTGGAACCATCAACAAAATATCATTTTTAAATACTTTTTGTCCAGGAGGCAGCTGTGGGGAACAAATGTCAGCTGGGTTGGGATGCTGGCAGCACAGGGTAGGAGGGACTCTGAGCTGGGGGCGTCTTGAGCTGAATTAAGATGAGAGCCCTCCACACGCAGTCAGGGCTGTGAGGGCAAAGGCACTGAAGTTTCGTCTTCCGTGTTTTCCTTATTTCCCCAGGGACCCCTTCCAAACCACGCTGGTGACCAATCTCAAAGCTGCCACCCTTTCCCCTGAGGGTACTTTCTCCAGGATACATGTTGTGACATCACTAATCTTTGCCTGATCAAAACGGAACCATCACTCTTAAGTTGTGCCCTGGCAACTCTACAGTTCCACTTACGGAGGCTTTGAGCACTGGGTCTAAATTTAAAAGACACCATTGAGGGGGAACATCTTAAAACACAGAGTTTCTCAGACTCAGCACCCCAGACATCTGGGGATGGGTAATTCTTGGTGATGCTGCAGACCTGTGCCTTGTAGGGTGTTTGTAGCATGTTGAGCAGCATCTATGTGTCTACTCACTAGATGACCCCCAACCAGGCTGTGACAATCAAAGACGTTTCCAGACAGGGACGAATGTCCCCTGAGGGTGAACTCGCTCCCTCTTGAGAACCATCGTATCATGGATCAGAGTGGCCTCTGGAATCAGACCCATGAGTTCAAGTGTCCTGTCCTGCTCACCTGCAGCCCGGCCGTGGTGTGGAAGCTTGGGCCCTTGGGGAGCCTGGGTACAATGGCGCCCACCCCATGGAGCTACGCAAAGACTGGATGGGTTTGTGTAAGGGAAGCACCCAGAACAGGGGTGGCACCGTCCAGATGATGCCCATGCCGGCTGTTTCTATTCTGGGTTCTTCACTGGAGCTGTGGACGGCCGAGATCTACGCTCGACCCACCTGTGCAGGGAAGAACCAGCCTCACCCAGAGTCAGCTCTGCCTTTGCCCTGGGCTCCTGGGAGGGGAGTTCCAGGCCCCGGGAATGCCCCGCCTGGTAGGACTCTGTTTGCCTGGGGGCTTTGGCCAGCAGACCGTCCAAATGCGATTCACGCAGGATGCTCAGGGCCACGCAGTGTCAGCTCTGTCTACAGAGAGGCTGAGACTGACTGTCCGCCATGCAGGCAGCACGTGAGGAGTCCCAGTCAAAACCCCGGACACACAAGGCTCTGCTGAGCCTCGCAGGCAGGCGGTATTCCCCATGCACAGCGCTACATGCTGTCGCCAGAAGGGCAGGGCTGTCATGACTCCCCACAGAGGGAACAATGCAGGTTCTAGAACTGGCAGCTCTCCTGAGCACTTCCCTTTGCCAATGCTAACCTGTATTCTTTCTTTGTAAGACACCATAACCATGAGAGTTACAGGTTTCAGTGAGCTCTGTGAGTCCTGCTAGCACGCGATTAAGTCTCAGGGTGGCCTTGGGACCCCTGAACTTGCCCTTGGCATCAGCGGTGAGGGGTCCTGTGTGGACCATCCCTGTCAGTGCAGCAGGTGGTCTCCTGCATCCCCTCACAGCAATACTGTTCACGGAAACACCTTCTAGTGGGAACCATTCCTTGAGCTCACTTCCTCAAGTACACTGAGCCTATTCTAACACTTCTGGAAGGTCAGCATTCAGTGAGGGGCCTGCATCTGTGGTGCTGATACCAAAAGACGCCAGAGAGGAAACCTGGGGTCAATCTGGCAGAATAACTACATTTCAAGTCCCCTGCTGAAGGGGCTGGCATAGCCGGGAGTGCTGGGCAGGATTTCAAGTTCCAGTGGAGGCACAGGGCCCAAAGCGCCCCTATTATGGTAAAAAGAGGTGTGAGCAGCCCTCCAGCATGAGGTATGCACCCTGGCCAAGCCCCCCGCTTAGAAACAGTGGCCAGAAATAGCCACCACCGCCGAGCCCAGCTGTGGCCTTTTCTGGGCACCAGGCACACACAGCTGTGCTCCCAGGAGCCTGCCAACGCCACCTGCCACATCGACGGGGCTGAGGCTCCATGCAGGAGCTCTCTCTGCCCAGGGCTCCAGCAGCATGAGGGTTAGGGGGGGATCACGGGTCTAGGGATGAAGACTCCCAGTTCAACTTAAAGTCAGAAACAACAATGTCAAAGCTGATGCCAAGGAACTGAGCCAACCAACTCAACACCTGGGGAATCAATCTGGAAAACATGGAAGTAAAATGACTGTGAGATAGGTATGTTTAAGATGCTTAGAGAGATCTTGTACAAACGGGCAGATAGCAGCAATAAAACCAAAGTGTACATTATAAAACCAGCAGACAAGTGAAAACGGAACAAGTGGATACACACGCACACACAAATCCAACAACAACAAATCTGAAAGTGAAAAACTACAGTCATCCACTAAGGAAAGCACTGCACAAGCAGCTCTGGGTGCTCCTACTGGCAGAGAATGCTCAGAGGTGCGAAGACACAACAGCCAATGATGGTCAAATCCACCCCCTGACCCCGGAAGGAGTTTATATTCTTGCTGGGGAGACAGTTGATTAAAAAAGAGAGGGGTATGTCAGGTGCTCTGAGGTGCTGTAGATCATCATGAGCGCTACAGAAAAACAAGAAAGATGGGGGGTGGCCCGGTGGGGTGGCAGCTGGACATCTGGGGAGGCTGCTCTGGGAAGGGGCCCGATGAGGTTAATGAAAGTAACACTAGAGCTTTCACTGAACGTGACAAACTGATTCCGTAATTCACACGGAAAAGTAAGCTCAGAGAAGTCTGAACAAAAGGAAACTGCCATTCCAGATAGTAAGGCTTCTTCTAAAACTATTTTGTTAAAACAAGGTGGCACTGGTGCTAGGAGAGGGCACTGGGTCCACGCCACAGAAAGCAAATGATGCTCTTAACCGGCTTTCTGTTTCTGTCCATGTGCACTGGTGTGAAGGCAGAGGGACCTTGGGCCATGCGTGCCGTCGATGGCAGCTGGGTGAGGGCGTGTGAAGGACAAAGGGGGGAGCAGAGGGGGGGAAGGAGCTGGCCGGAGCGTGGAGGCGGGGGTGGGGGTGGTGACCAGCCCTGCAAGAGGCTTGAATGGGGGCGTGAGGAGGAGACGGCCAGGGGAGCTTCCCTGAGCACTGGAGCCTCTTCGGGGAGCTGCAGGAGAGGAAAGGCACTGTTTCCACCTGTGCTCACCATCACAGCATCCTTTAGAGCCAGAGGGACCAACCTGAGTTCACTTCGTCCAGCCTCTTCCTTTGCAGAAGAAACCGAGGCCCAAAGAGGATGATGGTTTGGCTGAGGTCACGGGACAGAATTCTCTGGAAACCTCATCCTTGGGCTTACCCAGCGCTCTCTCAGCTCAGGCACATCAACCCTTTCGTGCGTTCCCATCTTGAATCTCTCTTCTCCGTTGGCCTCCACAGCAATGCACCCTCCCTGGGCCTCACCTCTTAATGACTTCTCCTCTATCCAACTGTGTTTCCTGTTCCTCTCCTGCCCCAGGCTCTTGAGTCCCCACCAACTCAGGGCAGCCCTCTGGGTGCTCAGTTTCATCTCTCCCTGGAAGGCGACAGGACCTCTTGGCTTCCATCACAAACTTGAAGCTAGTAACTAGCACATCCCAATCTGCAGCCCACACCTGTGCCCTGGACAACCCAGCACTTGACCAAGCAGTCAGCAGGCTACAGCCTTGTGGCAGCAGTACACGGGGAAAAGCCCATTAGACTACATTCTTCTAAAGACCTAACATCCTCCAGACATAGCCATTTTCTAAGTCAAGAGCCTCCCCAGTCTCAACATGAAGAACTATGGGTCTCCCTATTGCTATGATGTTATCACATTGATACAAAGTCAGTATCACAGCCATCTGTCTGTAAGAAGGGAGATCCAGTCACTGAGAAAGAGTTCAAGGACAATGACCAGTCTTTGAGACTTAGAGGCACAAAGTGAGGCTCCAGTCCCAGAGGGATTCCAGAATAATGGGAAACTCAGGGGTTAGAGGAGAATGGAGCTACCAAGACCAAGTGGTGAGAGGTATAAACAAAGACTCAGCCATCAGAAGAAACATGTGACCAGGTGAGCCCAGGCAGCACCCCAATGGCCAGCAGGTCTGAGGAGTTAAAAGTGACTGAGCGACTTCATCATGGGGACATCCCTGAGACAGCTGTTTCAGAAGACCTCCTTCTCAGCTATTGGTCTCCTGTTTACAGTTTAGGGCCAAGTTGATAGAACTTGGTATGTTACAGATCAAAGCACAGAAAAGCAAACACAAAGAGCGTTTCAACACCTTACCTGGTCCCAGGGAGAGACGGTGCCTCCAAAACACATGAACAAGTAGCCCATGGCCACGAGACAAATCCATATCACCAAAGAGAAAAGGCGGAGCAGCTTCTTAAACACTGACTCGATGCAGACGAGGATGAAGATAGCAAAGAAAATCGCCAGGGCAGTTGGAACTGTTATTAAAAATGCCACATGGTCTTCAACTTCCTAAGGAGAGAAAAAAGAATATTGCAAAGGTACAATTTAGAAAACCCGTGGTACCCATGACTTGTTATCAAAATGTTATCAACGTTAATCAGTGTTGAAATATAACAGGTTTTAAAAGTGATTTCAGAAGGAAAACAGTTTGAACTTTTGAAAATTTAAGTTTCTTATTAAATAACCATGTTTTTCTATATAAATAACCCAGTATTGGATATTTAAATAATGCAAAACAGCCGTGCCATCAAATTCAAATTTTCCCTGGTAAATGGAGAAATGGATTTCATTCAAAAGTGAATGCAAGAACACAGAAGGTACAGATAAAATAAGACAACCAACTTCACTGCCTGCACCAGAGGATCAGAAATACCCCAACTGTGGGAAATTAAGTCCTCCAAATGGTTTGAAATGTTTTATTTAAATAAAACCTAAAAACTAGCTCAGGCTCTCAAGGGAGAAGTTTTTCTTTTAATGCACAGCAATTAATGTTTTAATGGGAACATAGGTTAATAGAAAAGGGTCTAGAAGATGAGAGAGTGGGAAATACTTAGAAGAATGTGTCAGTTTTCTAGTTTCCTTCCCCACCTCTCTTGGGCTCCAGTAGCAAAAAGAAAATGGACATTTATTATTGGCCTCTTATTAATTTATTTTTTAAAAATCCACATTTGCACACTAATACTCATTTTCTATTTACCTCTTTCTAGTCAGACACCCCCTAAAAGGCACACTATTACAATTCTATACAATTTCACACAATGTAATAGACATCATACTTCCTTTGATTATCCAAGCCTAGATTTAGGCTTTAGCTTCTCCAAACATTATGCTGGAACCTTGCTCTGAACAGCACACACTACGAAATGGAACACAGCTTAAGATCTTTAATCCTCACCCAATATATTTAGTTGGTGAAATACTCAAAGGAGTTTCAATCAAAAACCCATATGGCTGGGCTTCCCTGGTGGCGCAGTGGTTGAGAGTCTACCTGCCAATGCAGGGGACACGGGTTTGTACCCTGGTCCGGGAAGATCCCACATGCCGCGGAGCGGCTGGGCCCGTGAGCCATGGCCGCTGAGCCTGCGCCTCCGGAGCCTGTGCTCCACAACGGGAGAGGCCACAGCGGTGAGAGGCCCGCGTACCACAAAACAACAACAACAACAACAACAACAAACCCATATGGCTGCAGCCCTAAGAACTTCCACTGAGGTTTTAGCATATCAAAAGTTACAGTACAATCTGGCATGTTTGGGGCGGGTCTTTCAAATACCAGAGCCTGGGGAAGCCTTCATCTTTTCTGGTTGGTACGGGGTTCACTCCGTGCCACGAGCATCTCTAACTTCACCCTGGAGATGCCCCCCGTGCCCCCTTCAGATATCAGGCCATAACCACAGTGAGAGCGGGGAAGCAAAGCAAATCAGCCAAACCACCATACAGGGCCCAGGCTGACACCCAGCAGAAAGAAAAGGGACCCTGCCCACCCTCAATGTCTTCATTTCCCTTTCCTCTCTCCCCCAATTATTTGCATCAAGTGATACCCGGAAAAAAAGGCAATCATAGCAAATACTCATGTCTATATTTTTGTGCTAAGCACTCAGGTACATTAAGCCCTTTAACACAACAGCCCTGTGGGGGTGGTGGGCACTGGTGTCTGCACTGTTCTACAGCTGAGAAAACGCACGGCCCTGAACGGAAAGAAGGTGTCAGGGTTGTGGAGCTGATGGGGAGAGAGCCAGGGCTCCAGCCCAGGGAGCTGGGGACGGTCTGTTCTTGCAGACCCCTGCAGCAGAGCTCTGCACCCTGCTTGTGCAGAGATGATACACTAGACCAGGTGCGGCCCGTCCTCGAGGGGCCAAAAGAATCTGTTTCCACAACAGCCAGAAAACAGAAGGATACAAAGGGATGTTCTTATAATCTCCCGCCATTGCTATATTTGGCCACAATTAAGTGCCTAATTGTACTCTTACCCTCAGACACATGTTCTAATCATTGCAAAAAGGTGACAGGTATCCACCAGTGCTCCCCAGCACGTAGGCACCACGGGTCGAGGTACACAGGGACCCGACAGCCTGTCTTCTGAAGACATCAAATTTGAGACCACGATCGCTACACACATGGAGCCGTGAAAACCGATTTTACTTTAAACCTTCCCAAATGTTAACTGAGCTGCAGACAGCAAGCTAACCAGTAAATAACCAGGACAGCTGTTTTCCTGGTGTGGCTTTTCACTTACTTCATTTACCCAGTAGGGGAGAAACAATCATTGACTTTATTGGCTCGGATTTCTCCAGAAAGACTGAAAATGGTGTGAAAATATGCGTGACTGTCTAGTGAAAATTAGTAGCTAAAGGAACAGAAAGTCTGTGATTGTGAGTCCTTCCAGGAAGAGGGGGACAAAATACATTACCTGTAGGAGCTTTTCCTGTGCTCCTCTTTTTAAAAGATCCAGCTGTAATCAGTCGAAGACCCAATGCCTTATTGAGCTGGGTACATTATGTAATAAGACTTGATACACGGGCTTTGGTTTTAAATATTGGAGTCTCTATGTCACATTTTTTCTTTTTCTTTTTTTTAACTATCAGCATCTTGATCACTGAGAAGTGACTAGTCTGGGCCACAGGTGACCTCTTCACTGGGCACAGAGGACACAGAGCCCACAGAAATGTTTTAATTTCTTTCAAAATCAGAACAATAACAACCAAAAAACCTAAGATTCTAAGCTCAAAGGTTACATACATCTCCATGCTAACCCAGCATAAACTATGATTGTGAATATACTTTTAGGGAAGAGGGGATGGACAAAGACCCTCAGTCCCTCTCTTGTAATCTGATCCGTAGGGCTGGCACCCCTGCTCTCCAGATGTGCGGCATTCCCTGGTCCATCCCACACACCAGAGAAGGACCCCCAGCTTCAAGCAGTGTCCCCAGCCTCGGTTGGGGGGACCAGATTCCCAGATGGCCAACAGCTTAAGACGGTCAGCCACTGCTCATGAGGCCAGTGGCCCTGACCATTGCAAAACCTGAGCCCACTGAAGAATCTGGGCTCTTCCAGAAAGAGAACAGCCACCAATTTATTCGGCATTTGCCTTTTGAAGTCTAACTCCAAACATCTTAATATGGACTTCTCCACTAAATAAGGTTGTCAAGGAAAAAACAACAGAACAGTATTCATTAAGAATGTATAAGCTTATAAACCACATTCTTTCCTAGCCCCGCATCTGAATCATGTGTTTTTCTTAAGGCTAATAAGTAAATGAAACAGCGGAACGCTCTCAGACCTTGAATTACATGGGCCTCCCCCATCCTTTATTCCAGCCCCAGTGGACAGGAAGATGAATGAAGCCACTACAGCTCCCCCGTGGCTGTTTCCTTAGGAGTTAGTTGAGTTTTCAAAATTCAGAGTATAAAACAAATAGAGTAGCTCAAAATAAAGTGAACAAAAACAGTGAAAACATTGTCAATCTAAATTAAATATGGTTATATATCCTCACCCCTCCTCCCTTTGTGGAAAAAAAAAATTACCATGTTATGTAAACTAAATGAAATGTACTAAAATGTCTTTATTAGTACTAAAATGTGTGAAAATGCCTTTAAGACATGTCTTTAAAAAGATTTTTTTTAATTTACCATACAATGCAAACTAAATAAAATGTGCTAAAATGCCTTTAATGCCTGGCATGACCTACTATCATGATAATGGGTTCCTATCTCTCCTGGACCGTTTCATCCTTTCCTGTTCAATGCATTTTGGGGTAATTTGGGATCGCTTCTAATTGCCAAGCCTATTAAACACACATCGTTTTTATTTATTATGTGACAACTGCTTTGTTTCGTGGAGGCTTTTCCACGGAGCAACAGATTATCTGTATGTTCATTTTTTCCACGTGTATTTTTCATTTTTTGTTAAACAGTACTGTTCTTCTTTTAGATGGTAAAGGACAGACTAATGTAAAACACTTTTCTATAAAAAGGATATTTTAGTGAAGTGCTTTGAAGTCCAACAGACTGAAGGTAGAAACCAATTTCCATCACTAACTGTAATTCGGAGTGAGCACTGGGCCTCCCTAAGTCCCTGTTTCTTCACATGAACAGAACTACAGACACTGCATGGCTGGCGGGGTTGAATACATCACTGGTGCACCATAAATGAGATTATTATCATGGTGACCATCACTCCCTCTTGCCTGCAAATCTGAGTACTTTCCACCAATGCTAGTCTGACTATTCCTTATTGAAATGATGCCAATTTTCCATTCTAAATGATTATATATTTGATTACCACAAATTAATCTGAAGGGTTGTCACTGGGCAAAAAGAAATCAGCCTTTAGCTATGATACACATTTGCCTTTAAGTATATGTGTCATATAATATATATGTGTGTGTTGTGTGTGTGTGATACATAATAGAATATATATTTTTTCATTCTTTCCCACATACATAGTCATACTCTATTTTACCATGAGGTGTGAAAGGAATAAATAAAAATTCTAACTAAAATATTCTATAAAACTATGATGAAATAAATCAAAGATGATCTCAATAAATATTCCACATAAATAAACAGGAAGATATTCCATGTACATAAATAGGAAGACAATATTGTCAAGATGTCAGTTCTTTCCAAATTAATCTATAGATTCAATGCAATGACAATCGAAATCACAGCAAGTTAATTTTGTAGATATCAACACACTGATTCTAAGGTTTAAATGAAGAGGCAAAAGCCGTAGAATAGCCAACACGATGTTGAAGGAGAAGAACAAAGTTGGAGGACCAACACTGCCTGATTTCAAGACTTAGTACAAAGCAACCTTAATCAAGACAGAGTGGTAATGCAGAATAGACAAATAGATCAATGGACTGGAAAGATCCACATTAATGTAGTCAACTGATGTTGACAAAGGCGCAAAGACAATTAAATGGAGAAAGGATAGAACAACTAAATAGATACCCACATGAAAATATGAATCTAGATACATACTTTACACCTTTCACAAAAATCAACTCAAAATGGATCATAGATCTAAATGTAAAACGCAAAATAATTGTGAAAAATTTTCAAAGTCTTCCCATGAGCAAACGTGTGTTGTGCAGTAAAAGTGGTGCTCAGAGGGAAATTGTTCATCTTAAAAGTTGAGCTGACTTGTCCTACTATCAATTTGGCTTTTCTGGGAGTCACATTTCTTGGAGCCCCTTTCCCTCCATGGCTCTTGGTTAGAGTTGAACAGAAGAGGAATTTGTGCCAGAATTGGGAGGGGAAAGTGGAGCAAGTCCTCACCAGAATCCCCTTCCTGGAATGCTCCCAGGTGAGAGCTGGCCCTCGCAGGTGCCTGCACAAGATTTGGGAGGTGGAAGCCAAGCAGCCCCAGGAAGGGCGATGTGCAGAGTCAGATGTGGATGAGACACGTGTGAAGAAGCCTGGAGGGGCCCAGCCTGCCCGGCTCTGCCCTGTCCCACGTGCAGCACTCTGACCAAAGCAGCCAGACCAGGCTCCCCACTACCTTCCTTCCTGAAAGGGCTCCCTTCGGCGGGTGCACATCCCCGCACGTCCTGATTGGCCTAGTGACTCTCCGCTGATCTCAACGCTCCCTGTTGCTGCCAAGCTCCATACTAAGAAAGGAGGCTGAAAACTGGTGAATTAAAGATCCCACTTCAGAAATGTGGAAAAGAACGAAACCCAAAGAAAGTAGAAAGAAGATGCGGTGGTCAGGGACTTTCCAAAATATTCCCTATTTCCTTCTTCTGAGTTCCTTCTGGGTGTACTTTCTGAGCTCCTTTTAAGTTCCAAGTAGCCATGCTTTGGCCAAAAAAATGTAGGCAGAAGTGAAGTGTTTCTCTCCTGGGCAGAGGCATGTAAATGCCAGTGAGAGGTCTCACAGCACTTTCTCTCCATGGTACAATGATTACAGAAGCATCTGTCATGAGGAGGACACCTACAGCCCGGCCCAGATGAGCAGAAGCTCCCTCCTGGCCCACACTGGCCTGGATGTGTATGCAAGAAGTAAACCTCTGATATGGGAGGCCAAATATGAGGTTTGTTTATTAACCCGTCACAACCTATAACATCTTTGCTGATATAAAAATTGGCACCTGAAATAGAGTGCTGCCCACAACCTAAAATATACAGCATTGATAGCTGCTAGGTGGCAGGAGCAGCAAGGAAACAATTATCAGAGACTGAAAAGTAGCAACCCAAGCTACGCAGTGATCCAACATTTGGTCAAAATATATTCCTGTCCTGGAAGGCAAAACATGCTCTAATAGAATTGTAAGTCTACAGCAGGGCTCAGCAAGCTTCTTTTGTAAGAGCTAGATCATAAATGTTTTAGGCTTCACTAGCTATAAGGTCTCTGTCACACTAAACACAGCCTGCTGTACCTTAAACACAGTCATAGATCATAGGCAAATGAATGGTCAGGCTATATTCCAATAAAACTTTATTTGAAAAAAATAGGCAGTGGGTCAGATTTGGTCCCAGGCCAGAGTTTGTTTGACCCCTATTCTAGAAAGGGCCATCAAACACAATGTTACAAGTGTGGGTGTGTTGCTGCTGACTGCATTTGTTAAGGTACAAGAAAAATACAAGCTCAGAAAATAACTGATTGGTTGTAAGTAGGGATGAAAGAGAAGCAGAATTCTATGGATTTGTCAGAGGAAAAGGAAAATGCTTCTCAGTCTCAACCAGTAAATGATAGAACTTGGGTCCTAGAGTGATTAAAACCCAGCCATGTGCAGAAAAAAAAATCAAACCTACTATTGAAGACGGAATGGATTAAAGTGCTTCAGACTAAAGTCCAACTAAAAGTATGGTGCCAGCAAATTCTTTCAACTGAACAAAAAGGCGCAGGGAAAAGAGAACCAGAAATTGTGTTTCCCAAACAGGCTCAAAGCACGCACAGACTGATAGAGAGAGGGAGTGAGAGAAAGACTGAGAGATAGATGGAGTGAAAAGGCAGAGAAATATAGCAAATCACAGAAGTATGTCTTGAAAAGAACATGACCTTTGACAACGGGAGATGAGTGAAATTAAACAGAGAAGAATTCAAAGAAGTTTTGAAAGATCTGTGTTTCCAAAACAAATGCCAATGTGAACTTTTGCTGTTCTAGACAAAGGAAATTTGGGGTTCTCTATCTACGGCAAGAAAGAGGTTGAGAAAATTGCTCAGTCCCCAAGAAGGAAATATTCCCCAAAAATCAATCCAGCTGTGGTCAAAACGATGGCCAATAAGGAAGAACCTCCCCAGTGGAGGGTTCAGATGTCACAGGAAATAATAGACAAGGGTCTATTTCCAGGACAAAAGTCTGGATCTAATGAAGAAGCAATCCCCATCCCCAGGGCCAGGGACCCTCAAACTGTCTGCCCAGGGGAATTTATAATTTGTATGACCAGAGATTAATGTGTGTCATTCTTCTCTTGGGATAATGGGAGAGTTTTGTGGCTACCCTTTGTGCACTGGGTGGCTGAGTGGATGGTTGATAACATCTTCTTAGCCCACAGGTCTCCAGATCAAAAGAAGCCACAGGAGGGATAAATCAGGAGCTTGGGATGAATACACATACACCACTATATATAAGATAGATAACCAACAAGGACCTACTGCATAGCACAGGGAACTCTACTCAATATTCTGTAATAACCTATATGAGAAAACAATCTAAAAAAGAATGAATATATATATATATATATAATTGAATTACTTTGTTGTATACCTGAAACTAACACAATATTATAAATCAGCTATACTCCAACAAAATTAAAATTAAAAAAAAAAAGAAGCCACATTCAGGCTTCATGTGAAATGACTGCTCAGCATTCCATTTGAACAAACTAGTGCCCTTCATTTACAGATCCTAGACTCTGAGCTTCTTGCCATTAGTGGATGGAACTTTGGAGTGGTCTCCCTTGAGAAAGGGATGTATGTATTTTCTTAAGGAAGGAGTAAACTAAATGTCTGGTGACCAGGTAGGTGCACTGTGGTAGTAATAGTGCTGTTAAACATTCTAGTTCCCCTCTCTGTTATGGTTTTGTCAGCAAAACTGGCTGCACTAATTCCCTTCCCTATATCCAAGCCCTTCTGTAATTCTCTCCTACACTGACTCTGGCCCTGGCCATGTGACTCTCTTTGGACAATTTGACAACAGTTGCATGAAACAAAGATGTGAAAATACTTAGGTATTGGGGCTTGCCCTCTTCCTCACTGATCTTTAGAACGCTACATGCAAAGTAGCTCAGGCTAGTTTGCTAAACGAGCCCAGTGACTCTCTCACCCTATCCAGCAGCCCTGGCTGACAGCCTGCCAACTGGCCTCATATGTCAATGAGGACGCCTTAGATGATCCAGCTACCAAATGACCCACCAGCTGCCAGCTGACCACACAAACAAGAGATAGACCAGCCGAGATCAATTGAATAGCTAGAACCAAGAGATGACCCACAGAATTGTGAGCTAAATAAAATAGTTATTCCAATCTGTTAATTCTGGAGGCGGTTTGTTACGCAGAATAAGCTAACTGATGCATCCTCCTTGTAGGCATATGGGAATCTGACGTGCTATATAAGGTACTGTGTTAGACTGTATTTTCCACGAATGGGGGCCATAATACATCCCATCCCATATGTGACTGGCACTCCTCTCATCGAGTGAGGTTCTATGTCCTCCTCAATTGAACCTGGGCAGTTCTTTGTGACCATGATGGAAGTGGTGTTATCTGACTTCAGAGACAGGATTATAAGGATGCCATGCACTTCCACTTGAGTCTTAGAGGATGATCATTCTTGGAACCCAGCAACTATACTGTGAAGAAGTCAAGTAACCATGTGGAGAGGCATGTGAAGGTGTTCCAGCCAACAGTCCCAGTTGAGTTTCAGCTACCAGCCAGCAATGACCACTAGACATGTAAGTGAGCAAGCCTCCAAGGACTCCAGTTCTCAGCCTTTAAGCCATCCCAATTGACACATGGAGCAGGTATGAGCTGCCATTGCCAAACCTGTCCAAGTTGCTGATTCAGGAGGTAAATAAATGATGTTGATGTTTTCAACCGCTAAGTTTTCTGGGGGGTTTTATGCAGCAAGAGATAACTAGGATACTTACTTTGGTCAATGAAAAATGAATAAAAGTGATGTGTCAATTCCATGTGGAAGATGTCAATTGCCAGAGAGGGAAGCACTCTTTTCCTCCCTAGTATAGCAATCAAGGAAGGAAGGATACTGTGGGATGCAACTTCCTTCATTCTAAATCTCTGAGTGACTGGTGTGAGAGAATTCCTCTGCTGACTCAAATTTACTGTGCAGCCTGAACAAAATATAAAACTTTACTGTGTTAAGCTATTAAGATTTTGGAGTTGTTTGTTTTCATAGCATATTCTAGTATGTTCTGATTGACACAAGAGGTAATAAAGATAGAAAGCAAAAATGCAAATTTTTGTCTTAATGTATGTTAAGACAAAACATACATCTGATGAGACTAAGTAAAAAAAGAAAGCACCTAAAAATAACACTATAAATAAAACCCAAAGATATAGTATATGTAAAGTGTAAAAATGAGAACAGTATTATCACATAGATGCCATTAAACTTGAGAATTGGGACAAAATGCAAAGATTCCTAGAAAAGTCTTATTGAAACTGACTTGAGAAGTAAAGTTAGAAATACTATAATCCTATTACTATCAAAGATACTGAAGCAGAAATTTTACATTGCTTTCTCTACAAAGAAAGCAACAAACCCATGTGGTTTTCTAAGCAAATTCTATCAACTCTAACATAATGAAAACTTTTAGAAAACTAAAAATGAAGGCATATTCCATGATTTATTTTATAAGACCAGAAAAACTTATAAAAGAAAAATGACAATTTGATAAAGAAAAATTCCAAACTCATTTCACCAAAGAATATGCTTGCAAAAATCTTAAACAAAATGTTAGTACTTCATATGCAACATTTTATAAGAGATATCATAAAAACTGTGCTTGTATCTGGAATATAAAAATTGTTCAATAATAGAAAATTATTATCCATTACTTTGACATTAAAAAACAACAAAATAATCCTATAATTATCTCAATTTGGTAAAACTCAATACCCTGTTATGTTTAAACTTTTTTTATAAATTAGAACAAAAGGGAATCTCAAAGGATATCTATAAAAATCTGTAACCAACATCATCCTAAGTGGATAAACTATGAAGGAATTCTATTTAAAATTAGGAAAATGTGTAAGGATACCCTCAATCACGAGTTCTGTCAATAACACATTAGAGTTTCTAGCCAGTACAGTAATACAAGAAAAAGAAATGAAATGCCTTAGGATTGGACAAAAGGAAATAAAACTCTCATTATTTGCAGATGATATGACTGTCTATGTAGAGAACCTGAAAGAATCTGCATTTCAGTTATCAGTAATAAAAAGGATATGATAAGTTGTATAGCTATAAAATAATATCCAAAATTATATTCTTTTACATCATCAACAAAAGAGTAGAAATTCATACTTTTTAAAACATCATTTACAGTAAGCAATAAAATACAAAATATCTTTTGGTACTCAGGAGAACAGTAAGAACAGCCTATAGAAAATTGTAAAACATTACTGAAGCACATAAATGGATAGATGGCCCATGTTCATGGATAGAAAAATTTAATATCATAAAATATCAATTATCAGCAATGAATCAATAGATTAAATATAACACTAACAAAATCCCACTTGAGTTTTTTCATATTGAGGTTAAAATAAGTTGATTGTAAAATTTATATGGAAGAACAAAATTCAATAATAACCAAGAAACTTTTCAAAGAGTTGAATGTTACTTCCCTTGCCCAATATATATATACGTATTATAAAGCTTAGTAATTATACTCTGTGTGTGTGTATTAAAAAAGAACAAAACTTAACCAATGGAAGAGAAAAGATAGCCCATAACAAGTGACTCATATATGCAATTTTGATTTATAACAGATTTGGGGAAAGAAGTAACTAAAATGAACCAGTAAAAATTGATTCTCCACAAGAAAAAAAATATGTAAATGGACCTCGATCACCACTTTATACCACACATATACCACATGATATATATAGGGTATGTATGATAAAATGAACAAAAAGAAAAGCAAGGGAATGACAAGCAAAAAGTGCAAATGAAGTTTACTTCTGAGGGTAGGTAGGGGAATGGGAGAGGTGCAGTGTAGACTGAAATACATTATTGGGGATATTCTAGTTTGGACTGAGTTCATGGATGTTTAATTTTAGTGTAAATAAACAAGCAAGCCAAATAGATATAAACGAGGATTGAGCTCAAGAATCAAAGATTAATCAAATTAATCAAATGATAAATCCCATTCTGTGCACCTAAAGTCCAATTCCGAAGAATATGGATGTTATATGTTTGAATTAACTGCAAGTCAATAATGGGAAAGGATTAGATGTTAGATCAACCATATATGTGAACTATGTTAACATTTCTTCATTATTTCTTTCATTTTTATTCATCTGATCTCCTTATCCTCCGAATTTTTAACATCACATAGCTTTTATTAGTTCTACTAATGCACCAGTCTAAAACTTCCTTTCCTTCATCATATCCACAGCTCACTAGTAGCTAGAAATCTTAATTATTTTCCCTTTTTTTTATAGAGCTTAAAAAATAATACAGTACATTTAAGACACATGCAATAATTCAGCATTTGGGGTAAGCATGGAATGGAAGCCAGCACCTATGAGCTCTGGCCTGTCCTGGCTGTAATATCCCAGCATCATTACATCTGAGGGATGATAAAGGACACTGGTGGAAATTAGGTAGAAATTCTAATCCCAAAACCCTGCAGTCAGAGCTCCCATCACCATGGTGCTGGTCTGCCATCGTCTCCACCAGGAACCTTCTGTAGGGTGGTTACCCTAGACAGTGGATTTATTCATAAGATTCTCTCAGACAATAATCATCATCTTGAGAAGTCTTCTCAAGAACTTCAACGTTCTAAAAAGAAGCTATTGTACTTCATGTTTGTATGTTTCAAATGCAATAAATTATTCATTCAATAGATTTTAATTGTGCTAATATTGAAATTTTCCATTTCAAGCAAAAAGTGACTTGGTTCGACTCTGAGATACAATTGGTCTTATGCGTTCCTAACGGTGGTGACCCAGGTCTGTATTCTCGTTCTTTCTGTCTTGGCACTGTCATTCTACAGCCCTGGGCAGAGTCAGAAAACTAGTTGGCAGAGCTGCTCATGGGGATTTTTAGGCTGAGTATCTCATAACTCTGCCCATCACTCTCTCTCACCTGAAGGTGGCACCTGGGGATGGAAGCATAAGCCTAAGTGAAAATAGGGAGTAAAAATGATTATTTGTAATGTTGCCAGCAACAGATGAACTAATGAAGTCTTCCTCCAAACCTCTCCTGGTTCCCTTCCTTGTGATGTCTATTGTATCTTTATACAAATAGGGCAATGAAGCAACATTAGCAAAGTCTTAATTTGGCCAAATGGATCAAACACATAAGCTGACTCAACAATCCTTTTCTCTCCTCCCAAACGCACCTGGTGACTGCAAACCAGCATTGCCAGATGTGTATCTATTTCCTAGTTTGACACCAGGGAATTGCCTGGTAAATAGTATCTTATCACTCTTGTTCATTTTATATTATATAACATTATCCAAAGCTAACAAAATTGAAAAAAATATGAAGGCCAATAGCACTGTCCATTTGGCAGAATTTTAGTGCTAGAGAATGGTAACTTGTGTCAAAATATGACTTTAATTAAACTATGCTTCTCCATCTTTTTTTTAAGTAACTCAAAGCTATATTTATACTTATCACATAAATAGAAAAACATCCCCTGTTCTTTCGTACCCAGGTTTAAAAGTTCTAGTACTCATTTAGTTGTCAGCCTGAAATACATCTACAGGGGACCTTGACAAGGAAAACCCTGTGTGCTGCAAATGTAATAATAAAAATGACCTACATTTGTTTTGGGTATGACATGTGCCCAGCTCTGTGCTAAATGTCCACAGGATCCATCTTACTTAGTTCCCAAAAGATCTCCCCGAGCCTAGTTGTGTTATTCATTTTAGTCCACAGCAGATAAACTAATTTGTCAGGAAAACTAAATGGCAACATTGAGACCAGATCCAGGTCTAGTGACAGTTTTATGCTCTTAACAAGAGGCTACACAATGGGAATGACAGCAGCTAAGGAAAAATGCATCTACCCCCTAAACTATCCATGTTAGTTAAGCACATGTGATCTGGTTAGCGCTGTATTAAATATGGGGGTTCTAAGTTTCTTCCCTGAAAGAACTAACAATGAGTTGAGGAGACAAGACGAACTGACAAAACTATTCTGCACGTCAGATGACAGTCATGGAGTGGGTAAATTATTTCATGTAACAAATGAGCTTTGTAGGCATCAGAGGCAGCAACCAATACAGATAGGAATGCACAGCACAGGCTGCCCTGTTTAAGCTCAGGAAGGAGAGCTTGAACTTGGATAAGCAGCGCGGAGAGGTGCAGGCTTTGAGGAGAGGGGAAGCACTGGAGGAAACAGCAAAGCTAGAAGGGATCAGATGCAGACACTCTGATCTCACGGCATCCAGGCTAACAGACCACCCTAGTATGGACAGGTAAATGGCAGCGTGTCGAAGATGAGCTGTTTCTGGAAGGAATGTCACCCAGAGGGATGCCCATCCCAGTGCGGGACCCAGTAGGCACTCCGTGAATATCAGTGAGGGAAGACTGAGTGAAGTCCAGTGGATCGTACTGATGTCGACATCGAGTTATAGAAGGAACTAGGGTACCCGTGGATTTTGCACAAGCTCCTAGCCCTGACTGTCCCATCACTAGCAATTCCTGAACAAACAGATCGAAGTAATTAATAGAACCATAAGACACCTTTACCAAAGTAACAGATCAGCTCTAACAGCATGATTATCTTTTAAATAGAATGTTTAAGTTAAAAAATACCAGTAAGTTTCACACAGAGCTCAACAGGAATGGATTTTACAGGCCACGGTATTCATGCCGGGGACTTGGCCAATGGAAGCAAAGTTACAAATGCACCTGCTGCTTAACGGGAAACCCTGGGAATATTCAGCATAAAGGAAATAAATGAAGTCTATCCCAATGAGTTAATCGTGGGGAAGCATCCCTACAATTCTTTAACATTAAAAGAGAAAAAAATGGAAATGGAACCCCATCCACAGAATGAAGCTTGAGGACTTTCCTATCAGCATGAAATTTCAACAAGAAAACTTCTGCTGTGCTAGGACCAGAGCTGGGGATTCTAGATCTGCAGTGATCACCAGCCTAGTTCACCCAGGCAGAGTCAGACATCCAGCACCACAACTGTACCCTTAAAGACAAGAGCCACCGCCTTTGGGTTTTGGTTTCCTCCTCTGTAGCATAAGCGCCCTTCCAGCTCTAATACTATGTGACTACGTGTTTTTCACAGCAACAATGAAAATGCAACTACAGAAGACCCAGTAATGACAACAGTTCCTGAGGGCATACTCTGCGCCAGGCATTCTTCTAAGTGCTTCACGGGTACTGATTGGGACCATCACCTTAGAAGGCAGGTACCATTTCATTTTACAAACAAGAAAACTGGGGCACAGAGAACTTGAACAATTTGCCCAAGGTCACAGAGACGGAAAGGGACAAAGTCAAAATGCCAACACACATAGATGCTCTTAACCATTACACTCTGCCTTTTTTAAATGGAGAAGGCAAGGTACCATGCATATATTTAATTATGCACTTTAATATCCAAAGGATGCTTCCAAATCCTTTCTTGCTAGGCCTCTAAACTGCAACCATCTTTCCTGCAGAAAACTACAGTTTTTCATTGTTGTTTGTTTATACCACAGTTAAATCTTAATTAAAGTGACTTATTGAATTACTGGTTGCAAATCACAAACACCTGCCAAGTAAGATTCTCCTGCATGTATAGAGAAATTCGCAGAAAGACGGATCTTTAGCTACCTCCACTCCAGTTCCTAAAAGCATGCACTACCCCTCCACCCCCAGAATTAAGAGACTAGAGAAAGTATGCAGAGAATTGCCTGCTCCTTAGAGGAGATGTCAGACATATTTATCTGCCTTCTCCAGCCTTCCACTCCCCAAGAAAAGACTTCTCCCCATTGATCCTTCCACCCACTAGGGGCACTGAAATAATGTCTGGAATAATAAAGCCAATTTGCCTCTACAATGATTGGATTCACTTATTAATTTTGGAAAAATTAGGATTCTTTCTCCATGTATAGAGAAAAGAAACACTCATATATATGTCCCTAGAAAAAACACCTGATGCTGGAAAACTGATTTGTAATGAAGTACTTACGGTCATTGTTTGAAAGATCTAGCACACCGAATCACAGTAAAAGCAAGAAGGTAGATCATATTCTGTCAAAATCATACATATTACATATTTAATATTGATAAAAGTATATACTCATTTGGATATTATTACCAAACTAAAAAAAAACAGGAAAAAAAACAGGAAAAAAAGTATTTTATAGCAATATCTGACTATTTAAAATTTATGGGAATGAAATTTTTCCATTCCAGTTGAAATATTGACCATCCCTAATGAAAAATTTTAACCAAAACAAATCTGGCTGGAGCTAGCTGGTATTTGAGAAACTGAAAAATTTATGTCAGCCTTTCCTAACCACGACGGGCAAATTTTGAGAAAAGTTGGCTGATTTTGGACATAATAAATGAGAGAGGATTTGATTCTAAGAAGAGGTTTTCATGCAGTTAGTAATAAGAACCAGTCCTGGAAAATGAAGCTACCTCATAAGACTTAGAACTTAAAGTTTGGTCTTATTAGTTCCAAGTTTTCTCATGCCAGAGGGTAATTTAATTTTGTTCACCATGCCCAGTACTATCATCAAAAACTTCCATCATAAGCAACAGAAAATATTTTTCATATTATTAAATAAGATATTAAAATTCAAGACATGCTATCATATGTGCTATTTGTTTTGTCTTGATATTTCTTAACAAATATGGAATTAAACCTATTTAATCACTTTTTATGTAGAAAATAGTTAAGCAAGATAGTAAAGTTTCAATTCAGAATTTACTTATTAAAATATAATAAAAATACTTTGCAGATTACCTTATCTTCATGATCAATGATGCAGACGCATAGATTGACCATAGATTGAAATTAAGTGAAAGCAGATTGTGAATAATGCCAATTAGGGAAATACTAGGTCAAGACAAAGCTTACTTTTTTTCTTTTTAAGAGATATTTCAAGTCACTTCACACAAAGGCAATTACACATACCAAAAAATCACTATGTACTTGGATACTATCAGGATCATCTTGTGATCCAAATGTTCTAGAAAACTATGGATATGCATTAAGAAAGTTACCAGACCTTTTCTACTACAAGAACTGATGGAAGTCTAGTGGAAATCAAAATCAGGCAGATTCATGGGAAGAAGAATCTGTCCAAGATTTCAGGCAGCAAAAACAGATCTTCCGAGCTCCCGAACTACATCAGAGCCTAGCGATTCTAGTAAAGCGCTCGAAGGTGGAAACCTGGGCGGGGCCCAGGCAGCTATTTCTGTCTCCTAGTGTAGATCTCTGGGAAGCCAAGCTCTGGTCAGTCTGAGAAATGAATTCACCCCACTCTGTGTGCACGTGACTCCATGTTAACTCCGTCCCATCTTCCAATGCTCTTAACCTAGCCACTTTGACTACATGGATGGAGAACATTTTTCGTAAAGTGGAACTGCTGTTTATGCTATTACTAAAAGCAAAATAGAAATGAGCTGTCCAGATCTCAGAACTGTGCCAGTACTTCCTAAGGTCAAGTACCAGAGGACAGTGCCCAGTCCTCCCATGCATTTCCCAATGCCAGGCCCAGTAGCCCCAGTGCCCACTTGAAGGTAGCCTTTCCACCAGACGACGTCACCCTTCCTGATTCTGGAACATTCCTGCACAGCTCATCACCTAGAAGGATTTACAAAGTAGTCAGAGCATGGTTTAGGTAGAGAGCCAAGGACAGGATCCGTTCCACCATCTCTGGACCTCACCCTGGGCTACAGCCATGTCATGGGAAGTGCCTGCTTTGTACTTAAAGTGATTTAGCTGAATGCCAGGAGAGTGTGGGAATGACTGATTTATCAAGAAAAGTAAAGATGCCTGAATAAGCTTTTAAAAAAGATACCACTTCAGCATCTGCACCACGTGAAATGGAACATAAAGGAACTGGGTAAAGAAACACAATGATCAAAGACAAATTAGAGAAGGGAGCTTTCAGCTGACTGTGCTGAATCCCTGACGACCCATTCAAGAACATCTACGTAGATCAAGGTTTAAGAAGTTAGAGATCTGTATGATAGCAAACAAAGTGGTGTGTGTAGGGGAGCATGAACTTCACATTTGTCTTTAAATGTATTAATGGTGCTATAAATAGGCCATCACCTGCTCCTTCTTTTCCATTTGGAAGAGAACCAGCCAGAACGGGTCTGAATTACAGATTCAACAGAATCACAAGTAGCAATGTTCTAGCTGCTTTTCCAGAGGAAAAGGGATGTGTTTTCTTCCCTGCAAGGATGGAAATGAGAAGGAGATGCTTTTAGAGACCCTGCTTGCCAATGAGACTGAGCAGAAGTCTCTCGTCATGTCCTCTTTGGCCCTAAGAAGTGGTGAGAAGAGACAAAGATGTCATTCCAGGGAGCATTCCAGGCTGGTAACAAGGGTGTGAAGACTGCCGTGAACTCACACCCAGAATACAGAATTAAGGTGCTCTCTGCTCTATGTTGTATAATAAAAGACCCAGTTGTAATCGGTGGCATCGTGATGTTCTATTTACTTTCTAATTTTTATTCTTATCTCATTGAATTCCAGCAGAAGACAACACCTCTTGACTAGTGTGGGGAAAAAGAAAACTTCATTTTTTAAAGAACCCAGATGATAAGTTTTCCCATGCATAATATTTGAGCACCATCTGGCTCAGGATATGAAGAATAAATTGCCAAAAACCAAGGACAGCTATTTTGCACACGTGTTGAAATAAAGCAAACACCCACGCCTTTGCTCCGAGGACATGAATGTAGGTGTATGTCTATATTCTAAGCTAAAAAGACATCATTCGATGCAGACATCCCCAGATCAACCACTGACCAAAAATATCTCACTGATTAATCAATGCCTGGCACTCAATCTGCACACACATATCATAGGCGGTGCAAAAGTTTGAACCGCACCAACAGAAAGATCAGTAACAGGAAGCTTACCGCCATCTACAGATTTCCCCTCACTGCTCACGGGAGTGAGCCATGGATTTCTACTCGAAAAATATAAATTGGCAAAATTGACATCAGCTGTGGAGTTGCATTACGCTCCCAGTGATGAAATCCAGTTTAATAACCTGTGCAAAACAGTAAACACGACTAACTACCTCTCTAGAAATAGGAAAGCAACGGTCCACGGATGCTTGTTACTTACACACTTGGAGGCTGAAGACTCACAACAGGTCAACACCCCATCTCGCCCTGTCTATGGGACTAAACCATACAGATTTAAAGGCAAATACGTAGAATAATATACTTGTTTTCATTTCTCCTCTCCATTCACCACTTTCCCGAGGCAGGCTTTTTAGAGAGTTAAATAACTAAAACGCCAGCTCAGGGGCTGGGCAGCGGCCTCGCGAAGAGGCGCGAGGCTGATTCCGAGGGACACAGACCTAGTGGAGCGGCTGTTGCGGCCAGCGGCGCCGAGTGAAAAGCACGGCGAGTTTGCCAGCGGGTGCGCAGAGGTGGGAAACGCACACCCGGGCCGTCCACCCGCTGCACACCCGGCAACTTTATTTTGGGCAGAACCTTCCTAGGAAACTTTTCTCTCGCCCCCAGTTCTCGCCCAACCCAGGTCGGCCGCGGGCAGGCAGGAGGGGCAGGGCGCCGCGGGCCGAGGGGTAGCCCCGGGCGGGAGGCGGCTCGGCGGGTACCTCCCTCTCCTCTCGGAGCCCCGGGGCGCGCGGGCAGGTCCCACAGGGAGGCCACTCACCAGCCGGAGCGCGAAGAAGACGGCGAGCAGGGCGAGGCAGGCGCCCATGACGATGAGAAGCAGGAAGACGATGAGCGGGTGCTGCTGGCTCATGCGGTAGTACGACTCGTAGAGCCAGTCCCGGGACCGCTGCAGCCCGTCGCCGTCGCCGCCGCCGCCCGCCGCCGCCGCCGCCGCCGCCTCGGCGCGGTCCCGCAGGTAGCGGCGCCGCCGCATCGCCTCCTGCCACATCGGGGAGGTTCACGGGGCGCCCGCCGAGCGCGCCCGGCCGGGGCCGCGCCGCCCGCTCGGCCGCCGCCGCCCGCGTCCCAGCCCCGCGCTGCCTCGGCCGGCCGCGCTGCCGGCGCTCCGAGCTGCGCGCAGGGGCCTCCGGCGCGGGCGGAGCTCGGAGCCCCGGGCTGGGCGCGCTGACGCGCGGGCGGGGGCCGGGCGGCGGCCTCGGGGGCAGCTCCCGGCGACGCCGCTACCGCCACCGCGCGGGAGGGGGCGGGTGCGACAGGGGGCGCTCGACCCGCCTCTGCCCGCACCCTGCGCGCCGCAGCCGGGCCTCCACCCACCGCCGTCCCCCGACGGCCAGGTCGCGCGCCGGGCACGGCGGGGGGCCGGCGCGCCCAACCGCGTGCTGGGCGGGGAGAGGCGGGGCCCGCGGCCCAGCCCCGGGGGTCCCCCTCTTAGACCCTCCCACGATCAGCGCGGGCAAGATCCACCTCCCCTCCGCTGTCTCAGCCTGGGGTCGGGCGGGGGCTGCCACCGTCCCCTGCGCGGTCCCCGAGCGCGGTCTGGGGGGTTCCCGCTTCCGGCCGCCCTCACCTCCGACCTAGCTCAGAAGACTGCGGACGCTCCTAACTCCTCTCCACCCGCTCCAAGTGCGGCGGGGAGGGGCCGTCCCACCCTCCAGTCCCCCCAGGCTCTGAGTGGTGTGCGGGGGGTGGGTTGGACGGGGTGCTCCCTTGCTCCTCCCCACTTTCTCAGAGCGTAGCCGGGAGGAGACCTCCCATCCTTTGGTATCCCCTGCTCGGAGGACCGCGGGGACTTCCTGTTCTTCACCCTCTGTGCGCTCGCAGGAGGGATTCCCCTCCGCTCCGCATCCCTTAATGGGTAGGGGGTTCCCACCCTCCTCTTTTTCAACTCAGCACAGCGGGCTTGGGGGCTCTCACAGTCCTCCCCACTCTCTCAGAGGGCAGGGGGCTTCCCTGCGGGGGGCGGGAAGACGCTGGGACGCGGGGAGACCCCTTGGCCGAGAACAGCTCCAAATGCGCAATGGAGAAGCGAGGCGGACACCCGCCCGTGTGACTGAACGCTGCACCCCGCCACGTCCTCGGGTAGGCCGCCTTACTTGTGCCCTGCAGTTTCAGCTTAAGTCACACTTTGGAGGTACCCGATAGGGCAAGGTTTTCCGTATCGGAGTTTAGAGGGAGCCCTCTGGTCGGTCCACGGCCCCCGCCGAGCCCCTGCTGTCCGGCAGGGATGGCAGCGAGGGCGCGACCGGGGAGAGTGGCTGGGCGCTGGTGCGGGCAGGGTCGGCTCTGGGCTTCGCTTTCTCCACGCCACCTCGGGGGACTGGGCGCGGGGGCCGATGTCTTCAGGGGCAGCGTCCCCTCCCGACACGCCTGGGGGTTGAGCCCGCTGGCCCTCTCCCTGGGCGGTAGGGGAGCTCCTTGGTGTTCCACCCTTTTGGAGGGTCCCTCCTAGTCGAGAGCTGTCTGTACCCAAACCCCGCAAATCCCACCTCCACCCGAAGCCTAAGGAGTCCGAGGCACCGCGATCCACCCCTCTCGGGCACCAGCACACGGCCGGGGCTTGTTCCTATGCACTTGTCTGTTCCAGTACCACACCAGCGCAGGGGGCTCTGAGCCCTGGCACCGCCTAACACTTGGGAAACCTTCCCGAACTGTCCCGCTGCCCGCTCTTGGCCCTCCTGTCCCCCTGCGGGACAGAGGCATGTGAGCTGGGTAGCTGCGTGCCCAGTGACGGCAGGACCCAGGCCACGAGGGGAGAGGGGCCTGGAGCCTTCTAGTGACTTTATTTTTAGCCGCAGTTAATGCCTGCTCTGCTCAGGGGGTGTAGACCAGAAAAGGGCACAGCTCTGCCACCGGCTGCCCGAGACCTTGGCCGGTGGGTAAGGATGGGGGAGTAAAAAGGAAGCGTGTCCCGGACGCTGGATCCTTGGCCAGGGACCCTGCCGGCCAGACTCCACCTGGTCCTGGGCCTTCCCTCCTGCCCTAGACCTGCAGTGGAGAAGAAATGGAAGGAGGCAACGCATGGGATAAGTCCCCTACCCCGAACGTGTCCTGGGGGTCCCACGGCCTCCTGCCCTCGCAGGAGATGGAACTCTTCTTTGTCGAGTTCCTGGTCTGCGCCCTCACCCCGCTTTGCCTGCCCACCCCTGGCGGTAGACGTAACCGCCCCCCACCCCACCCCCGGGGTAATTCAACTCTCAGCTTTACCCGCGGGTCCAGGCTCACCCATCGGGCTCAGTTCTCTCTTTTGGACTGGGGGATTTTAGGGTTTTGGTGGTTCTAAGAACAAGCTGCAAGACAGCGCTGATGAATCGGCTCTATGAATATCCCGAGACCAGCGTCTCCTAAGGAAGCCCGGGTGAGTGGGCAGTTGCGCAGCTGCTGTCGTGAGGATTCTCCCCTTCCTCCCGCTCTGCCCATGGTCTGTCTAGGTTGCGCAGAGCTGCGCATTTCCAGTCTTTTCCTTTTGGAGCAACTTCCCCTCTCCAATTCTTGGTGCCTCTTCACCCTTTGTATTGATAAACGGCTGCCTTTACCCACTCAAAAAGGAAGAAAAAGTAAATAATCTGTAATTCAGGTTTATGGTTAAAAGTATTGAGAGACTCGTAAGAGAACGGTACGTGTTTAAGTATTTTCTCCTTCTCTCCAGTGGGGAAGTAACAACCAGCAACTATACCCTATATATATCCTCCACATGGCAAAGGGGTGTGACTGTAAGATTTCTAGGAGATTTTGTTAAACACAATGGCAGAATATAATTTAAAGAGACTCTGCATGAAGGGACTTTTGTCCTTGACCCTTATGACATTTTTTATCACTCATTCTTTCATTAATTCGTTCAATAAATATTTATTTTGTGCCTATCATATGCCAGATGTTCAAGGGGGAAGAAAAGGACCAAGCCTAGGACGCTTCTAGGAATTTCCAATGTACTTTGAAAAGTAGGGCTACAAAAAGCAAAACATGAGCAAAAATCAACATCCATCCCTAAGTCCCCCATATGAGTTAAATTTCACCATCGTGGACAAAGGTCGTGGAATGAATATAGTATAATAATCAAGATATGTCAGGCTTCCCGAGATTATATTGGGTTTTTCATTTGTTTCAGTTTGGGGGCTTATTTTTATGAGGACCTCTTTATGTTTAATACAAAATATGAACCAATATAATCATTATAGTTATTCTATCAGCATTTTAGAATCAATTGCACCAATATACCTTTTTAAAAGTTCACAACAGTTTCTATTTTGAAGGCAAAAAAACCCACAACAAAATAATAACCCCCAAGCAGCATGAAGTGGAATGAAAAATGCCCTTTAGTACAAAGCCAGGAGCATGAAATCTAGACTCATGCAAGGAAAGGGACCCCAAGGAGTCCATTTCCATGCCTTTGGGTAGCAAGGCTGCTATGCCGAGGGTAAGCCACGAAGAGCAAAGGGGTTTTCCCACAAATATACTCCATATCAATGTCCTTGCGACAAAACGCACAAAGAAACTTACTATGGAAGCTCTAACAGGCCTGAGAGACTTGCGGGGGGGAAAAAAGTAAGAATAAGCATGAGAAAGGAGAATTCATTTTTCCTGCGACGCTAGAGGGCAGCCCTCCATCCTCAGAACCCAGAAGGTAGGGCAGGCCTCCTGGGAGCATGATTGGTGCTGTTGCACAGGGCCCCTTGCTTGGTTTAAGGTCCTGCTGTCGCCATGTTGAAATTCTTGATACCCATTTTTATTTTGCCCTGAGCCCTGCAAATTAGATAGCTGGGCCTGCCAGCTAGAGACACCAAACAGTCCTGGCATCTCTGCCTGCGTGCAGAGCCTAGGGGGTGCAAGCTTGAGTTCAAGCAGACAGACACGTCCACCCAGTGACTGCAGGCCACCTCTCCCCTCCTAATCTGATCATCTTTCACACACACGATCACACACCTGAGTGCTTATACATCTGTTAAGTAACTATGCTGCAGGACAGGTTTTGGAATCAGTGGCTTTTCCTTTAAAAATAACCCATCTTCTAGTTCCTATTCCAAATCCAGTTAGATTAGCTCACTCAATAAGGACACTGTTGGGCTCTTCCCAATGTCACAGTGCTCTGATTGATTAAAGGCAAGGACAGACACAGACACGTGTCACCTCGGAGCATATTGTAGAGCTGAGCGCGGAGCGTTTCCCTGTATATTCGTTTTTCTCTCTGGCAAATACATCACTAAAATTTATACAATAAAGTATGAACAGTATGTCAACAGATTCATTATCACCATGAAATATGTTTTGTGTACCTAGATAACATTTACATTTTGATTGAACCGGAGTCTGTGGATACAGAAACCACACAACCAAAGCCAGCTTCTAGCTCCGGGAAGCCTCATTAACCCTTTGAGTTCACTAAGGAACTCTTCTGCAGTTCAGTTTTTAGAGCATCAGATAAAAAGTTGCTGAATGGACCATTAATATATTCATTTTCTTTCCCCTTCCCTGTGGGATGATCCTGACATGTCTTTTGAAAAACCTTACTCGCTTGGTTTATTTGATAAATTATTTCTCAGGGGACAAAATTGGAATAAATAGTTCAGAGACTCATCTTTAAAATCTGAGTTCGGGTGACTTATTGGGATTTATGGTCCTGAATATGTGAGAAGATGGTACAAGTATTTTGCAACAGACCTTTCACAAAATCCCGCTGCCATTCCAAAGTGTGTTACTAGGACTTGTTTCAAGATCCACCGAGACACTGGAATTCCTTCTGTGAGTGCTGGGAGGAGTGAGAATAGGTTAATGACTAATCGGTCCCAGCACCAGCATGTCTACAACCTTGAGGGAGGTATCGATTTCTCAGCTCCTGCCCAGAGAATGGGATCTAAAAAGTAATGACTCATAGAGTGGAGTTGTGTGCTCAGGGTTTGTTTCCTAGGGAGGTACCGGAAGAGGGGGATTGTTTACCAAGCTTGGATGATTCAGATACCTTGCTTTTATGTTTTTTTATTTTTTACTTTTAAATTTTATATTCTTATTAGTATGCATATATTCAATCAGGCTCTTATTCTCATTTTTATTGTAGTGGGGTTTTTTTTTACATTTTTATTGGAGTATAATTGTTTTACAATGGTGTGTTAGTTTCAGCTGTACAACAAAGTGAATGAGATATATATATGTATATACACATATATATATATTATATATATATATATATATCCCCATATCCCCTCCCTCTTATGTCTCCCTCCCACCCTCCCTGTCCCACCCCTCTAGGTGGTCACAAAGCACCAACCTGATCTCCCTGTGCTATGCGGCTGCTTCCCACTAGTTATTTTACATTTGGTAGTGTATATATGTCCATGCCACTCTCACTTTGTCACAGCTTACCCTTCGACTTTTATTTTTATATCCTTTTAGGTGTTCCTTAAAAGAATCAACAAGAGAATAATTTAATTACAGTCTAACATTGATCAATAATGTACCTTTAGGGACAAGAAATGGTCTCTATGGTAAACAATACTGTGACATAGTTCATGACTATTTTTGCCCAATTCTGAATTCATTCAATTCAGGTAACTTAGTTTAAGATTATAAGCCACTCTCCCATGTTTGAGTCATGGTTTTATATTTGAATTTGAAAATAAACTCACTGCTTGTATTCACACTGCTATAATAGTTAATATTATCATAATAACCTTCTTAAAGTGCTGGATTTTTGCCTCAACTCTGATACCAACTGTAGATCCTCAAAGAAGTCATAAACATCTCCGAGCTTCTGTTTATCTGTAAAGTGAGAAGAATAAACCAAATATTCTAAGGATTTTTCTAACATGTTTATACTACCCTGGGCTGGGTAAAGGGATGGATTTTAATCAACTTTTTTAGATCAGGGGTGGGGGAAATCACATTCAATACAAATAAGGGAACTGTACACAAAAAAAGTTTGTTGGGTTGTATGTAGGCATTTGATAACAAGCACTGTTTCCTTAGGTGTAAATGCAAGAGTGAGAATGTTTCAGTGGTGTGCCATGGCAGTTAGTAGACACGCAAATCTTATTTTTGTCTTAATGTGGCCTTTCTTCCCTCACTAGAAGGTCAATTAATTAAGGGCAGGATATTTTGTTTCTTTTGTTCACTGTTATATCTCTATGATTTTACATTTGCAAAACACATAGTAAGTGCTCAATAAGTTTGTGCTCAGTGAATGAATGACTGAATGAAAGAATGAAGACATAAGGTGATTTTATTCTTTAAAAAAATGGCAAATAATGCTACTAGATTACTTTACTTAGAACTTGATTTGATAGAAATGTTGCCCAGGTCCTGAAGAGGTTATATATATATAAATGTTTGCTATTGGAACTACCCTCATATTTTTTAAAAATCTCACAATGTTTTAAAATCCTAAAATGGCTAGATTTTCATACAATATTGGACTAGTTCTACTCACCCAATAGAGCAAAAGAGCTAACCATAAAATAAATATGTCCAGGAAAAAAAAGTGTGTGGAGAAAGTACCACTGGGGTTGGTTTTCTCAAGAGAAAATGAAATAGGATGCTGTAGCTCCCAGTAACATATCAGAGGCAAAACAATTCCAGGCAAGGAAGGCTCTCAGGGTTTATGAAGTGTACACTTAAAATCTCATCCTTTCTGCAGCTTGACCATGGTTGAGACCTTGACAGCAAGGAAACAGAGGTAGGATAGAGTGAAGTGAGTCACCTGCATGGGTATCATTCTAATGACCAAGCATCAATACCCAAACTAAGGGATGTAAGATGAAGACAACAGCTTGGAATAGGCTTGTCTGGGTTGTTGGATTTTGTTTGTCATTGCGGGCACTTTTGACAAAAGTAATACACTTCTAAATTTAATTCCAAATATTATGATCCTCATGAACTGAGTTCCTTAGTACAAATTCAGGAAACTTTGCTTTTAAATGGAAGATTTCAAAAAGAACCCCAAGTGAAATATTTGAGTAGCATGTTGAGTGTTGCTGTGTGCGATAGATATAAATATCTTCATGCCTAAGTTATGCGGCACTTTCCTTTTAAATAGTCCCCCAATCACAGGTGACAAGTCCAAAACTGAACTCAAAACCATGCCTACCAAGCCTTCCTGTCCCTCCGTGACTGTCTATAACATGACTGAGCCAGGGACAAGGACTTCTCTTCCACTCCTTTTGTGCCATCACCTGCCCACATCCAGATAACCATCGTTCCCCCAACTTTATCACCCGTCTCTTCTCAAGCCTCCCCATTCTCCATAGCCCCACTCTTTTGCCTTAGTCAAGTCTTCAGAATTGCTCACCTGCCTTGCTGCCTGCTCAAAGCCAACCCTCAGTGTTCTACCTGGAACAGAAATCTGGCCCAGCTCTGCCCCACTGCCTACACAAGAAAACTACATCCTGCTGTGAAAGGCCAGGGCTCTTGAAGCAGCCCTGCTCAGTCTGTAATGCCTTCACACCTCCTGATTTAGGCTTTAGATAAAGTGAGCTGCACGAAGCCTAGAGGTCCCCAGCCCCATCCTCTTTTCTGAACTTACCCGCCTGCTTCTTCCTGCCTGGAAGGGCACCGCTCCTCTATGCACTATTTAAACAGGGAGACCATTGGACGGAGGTGGCTCTAATGCCTGAGTTGCCTACCTAAGCAAACCAAAACCTAAGCCAATGCACTGGAAACTGAGGGAGTGAAACTTGAGAACAGCCAATCACACGCAGCCAATCAGACTTTCCCAAATAAGAAACCCGCTGAAGCTCTAGCCAATCAAATCATTGCTTTGCTTCGTTTCTGTGTCCTGTCTGTAAAATCCTCACCCCTAGCTCCTGTTTGGCGCTGCCTGATTAGAATCCGTGTGTGCTCAAAAGAACTCTTCAGAATTTTTAATGGGCCTCGCTGCTGTGTTTAAAATGGATAATCAACAGGGACCTGCTATGTAGCACAGGGAACTCTTCTCAGTGTTATGTGGCAGCCTGAATGGGAGGGGAGTTTGGGGGAGAATGGATACATGTTTATATAGGCTGAGTCGCTTTGCTGTGCACCTGAAACTATCACAACATTGTTAATCAGCTAGACTCCAATATAAAATAAAAAGTTTAAATGTTTAAAAAAAATTTAATGAGCCTCAGCTTACTTTTTTACAGCACATACATACGCACCCATCCACCCACCCTCCAATTCCCTTACCTGGAAAACTGATACTCATCATCTCACCTGGGAATCTCCTCGATGTGCCTGGGCCAACCATTCTCCATGAGATGGCTATAAGGTTACATCAACCCTGATTACTTTCCTAAAATAGAAAGGCATTATTATCAAACAATACTTTTGGTATTAGGAGGTTAAATAAAAGACACTTTGAAGGATTTTTTTTCTTTTTCTTTTTTTTTTTTTTTAGTAATCCATTGTAATGAATGACTAGCATCCAGGCTTATTTTGTAGTTCATTATTATAAAAACATGATAATTTATAACAATATGGACAAGGATTTCTAAACATGGGCTTAAAAAAAAAACAAAAACAGAACTTTAAATACATAGATAAATAGTGACTAAATTTTAACATCAGTTAAATAAAAAAATAAATGATATTTCAAATGAAGAATCAATTGACCTTGTGGTCAGAATCTGCTTTCTCTTGCAAGAGCCCCTGAGATGCACTTTTCTCAGCTCCCACTTCAGCACCAGGTGGTGTCTGGGGCAATGGTGGGGCAAGGTCACTGGGTTCATGGAGCCAACTGCCTTAGACTGAATAACCGCTAAGTGGCCAGATGTGGTGAATGTGTCACTCTGTCTAGGCAGGCTGCATTTACATGGTTACTGGGAAATATTGAAGACTTTTTCACACTCAGTAGGCTCAGGAATAAAAAGGTAATCTTAAACCTAGACCCTCATCATTGCATTACAGTCTAATAACTAATATATGAAAAAGAAATCTGTCTTTCCTGCTGTGGTAGAGTTGCTCTTCACTTCTAAACATATTTTTCCCCAAAGTCAACAAGTGGAGGGCCCCTCTTAAAAAAATGCCGAAAAATCTTAAAGGCGTTAATTAATATTAAATTATCTGGACTAAAATATAGAGAATAGATATTAAGCTTGGAGTTTGCTCAATGTTGATTCAAATTTATATCACATTTCATTAGAGCACAAAGAATCTACTCTTCTTAAGACATACAGTTTGCAATTATGTATCCAGTTACAGTGATACATATGCTTTTCTTATATGGAGACCAAAATATGTAATTATATTTAGTCTTTTTAAATTTGCAAACACTGAATGCAATTAAGTCTGTTCTGGACAGAATTTTACAAGTCTGAGTTATAGATCCTTTTTGCTAACCCTATATTTGTGGTATAGAAAACTATCCACCAGCCTTGTTCCCATTCTTTCAATGGTATATTGTAGGAAAATTTAAGAGCTAACGGAGTCATGAAGCATGGTATTAGGAATCACAAATGTGAGCAAGTAACAAAATCAGATTATTCCAACGATTCCCACATTGTCTACTGGACAATGGATTCTTCCAGAAGGTTTTCCCTTCCTGTGAGTAAAGTATTCTTGACCCAAACAATATTCAGCTCTTTTCTTCTTTGCAGTCTATTCAGCATTTCAGTGAATTACATCTAAACAAAAGTGCAACGTGGAATTTATGTAATGAGTTTTGTATTTAGGATGGTACTTAGAATCCTTTCAGAGCCCCGAGTTTAAGAATGGGCTCTGGGTACTAAAAAGGAAATAAACATAAGCATGATTTGCATGAAGAAACGGTGAACCTCTGTGTGGGTGTATTTCTTATCAAACATTGATACAACCAAAAACAGGAGTGGGTACTGGCTCCACCCAATCTTTTAACCTACTGATTGTTGGAGGAATAAACTGTAGGGATGTTTAACGATTTTTATTAAGCATTTAAAGCATGATTACTTGTGCTTGTTTATCTTCTTTAGATCATTGGCTCAGGATTCATAAATAAATTCTCATCCAATCCCACTTTATAATCTAAGACCTTTAGGGAAAGGACCACATCTGCTTAAGCTGTTCGGACAGCTGGATGATCCATAGGCACATAATCTTGTTTTATTTATTATTATCATTTTTACCCTAATACCTGTGTAATCCTATAATCCCTTGAGTTGCCCTGTTTCTCTTAACCAGTTGGAAGCTTTTCTGTTTCTTAAATGACTGATAATTGATTGGACCCTGCCTCACCTCCCCAGGAAGGATTACTGGATTAGTTGCAGTCCTCGGATTGTTCTACTTTAAGTAATGCTTAATTTAAAAGTTAATTCCAACTATTCTGGAAATAGGTGGGATATAAATTTCAATTTAATATTAGTTAGTAGGAGACAGAAGCTCAAGATAATACAGCTAGGGCTTCCCAGGTGGCGCAGTGGTTGAGAGTCTGCCTGCCGATGCAAGAGGACACGAGTTCATGCCCCGGTCCGGGAAGATCCCACATGCCGCAGAGTGGCTGGGCCCGTGAGCCATGGCGGCTGAGCCTGCACGTCCGGAGCCTGTGCTCCGCAACGGGAGAGGCCACAACAGTGAGAGGCCCGTGTACCGCAAAAAAAAAAAAAAGCTAATACAGCTAACTTTAAATTATTTATGAGCATACAGGAAATCTAGACTTGATTATGGAAAGTCTACATTTAGTTTTTGAACTAAATTTTAGAAAGAACATTGAGAAACTAAGATTATATCAAAGATGGTACCCACTGCAGAACCTGGAAGTCAGAACCCCCATGCCACAGTTTGTGTGTAAAGCCTTCTAGGGAGAGCTTAACCTGGAGAACAGATGTTTCACTAGGGCACAGAATCATCAACAGTTTCTCCTGTGACACTCGGATGTGCAGAGAATCTCGCTTTGTTGTTTTCCTATAAGTGCCTTGAGCTTTTCCACAAGTCTCATCCCTACTGGGCAGAGAGGAGAGAAAGTCATCTAAGTGCAATGCAGTCACTAGTCGGATTTTTTTTTTCTTTTGACATCTTTATTGGAGTTTAATTGCTTTACATTGTTGTGTTAGTTTCTGCTGTATAACAAAGTGAATCAGCTATACGTATACTTATATCTCCATATCCCCTCGCTCTTGCATCTCCCTCCCACCCTCCCTATCCCACCTCTCTAGGTGGTCAAAAAGCACTGAGCTGATCTCCCTGTGCTATGCAGCTGCTTCCCACTAGCTATCTATTTTACATTTGGTAGTGTATATGTCCATGCCACTCTCTCACTTTATCCCAGTTTACACTTCCCCCTCCCCGTGTCCTTAAGTCCATTCTCTACGTCTAGGGGCAGGACAGGAATACAGACACAGATGTAGAGACTAGTCAGATTTTTTAACTGAAGAGCTCCTTTATGTAACCTGAGCTCCGAGTTGGTGGATCCATGTCAAGGCTTATGTTATCCTGATCGCTGTACCAGCAACTTCTGAAGTATACCAACCCTGGGCACTCCACTGGCATTTGCTGATGGAGAGCGTAACTTGTGGTCAGCCTGGTCAGGGTCCTGTAGTACTCCAGACTGACCAGAACTTTCCTCGTCTCTCACTGAGTCTTTGCTATGTCCCCTGACTAGGCAACTGTGCCTGGGACTCTGGTAGACCCATTGACGATGGGTAGCTCTCACCTCAGCTGCCTCTGGGTCCCCTGAAATTCAGAGGCATGCAGGGAATTCTAAGTGACTCCCATGTCACATCACCTGGGGGATGGGGAGGTGTTTACAAGCTGAATCTACTCTCCCCTTTCCTACCGGCCTGGAACTATTGATATTACTCTGATACAGCCAACCCTTGGTGAGCACAAGGTAATGAGCACACACTCTGATGGGTGGTACCCATGCCATACTGATTCTTGAACAGTTGACTATCACACATGTTCTAATCATTTTCAACATCTGCTTCCTGTTGTGGAGGGGTTGTCAGAATACATACCTTCCTCCTTGGTCCTCTCTGGTTTTCTCTCTTTCTTCCTTCTTACTATTCAGTTTGGGTCTTTCTATTTCCTAGATTCATATGCTCCTTTTCTCTGTCCTTGGTATTAAATAGAAATCTCGGGTCTGGACCACCAGGCCTATGTTTTGGTGTGAAAGTGCAGTAGTTAACAATTAGGATTGCTTTTGGATGCAAGAAAGAGGATTCCTGACTATCCATGACTCAAAAATCAAGGTATGTACCTCACCCAACAAGAAGTCGGAGACAGACAGTGGCTCCATGAAGTCCTCAGGCTTCCCAGAGCCACCTATTTCTTTGCTCTACCATCCTCAGCATCCTGACTATTTTTCCCTGCTTTGTTAACTCTTGGGTACAAGTTAGCCACTGCAGCTATAGATGTCATACTGTCACAGGTCAGGGTGCTGAGTAGGAAGGGAATGGGCATAAGTGGATTTTCTCCTGGAACATCTTCTCTTTCATTAAGTTGGGAACTCTATCCCCTGCATATACATTAGAATTCTCCCTACATCCATCAGCCAGAACGGGCTCGTAGGCTTATCTTAAAACCAATCACAGGAAGGGAAGTGAGATCATGGTGATTCACCCAGGAGCCTACCTTCCCAGAGTGTGTGCCAATCAGATGCCCAAACAAAATCAGTGTTGGTTGAGTTATCAAGGAAGAAGAGGAAGTATTGTTGGTGTTGGCATGCTACAGTGCCCATGCCAGGGGCTGTAGTGAAACTCACAATGCTCTTTGCTCTCTTGACAGTGCCTTTTTACAGGCATAGCCTTGCTAAAGAAGTCTGGAAGGTCAACCTTAAGAGTAAAACACAATCGATGTCCCTCTTGTTCTTAGCAGTATATGTCCTCATTCATCCAGGACTGCAATGGCACATGGTTTAGGGGAAAATAAAAACTTCTTGGTTTATTATTTGTAACATTAAAGAGCTATTTTGAAATATTTTCAGGCTTCTGATTTATTCAAATAACAGATATATATTAGGAACTGAACCTGAACTCTGGGCTAATATGTAAAAGCAACTGGTCTGATAAACTTTGATGGGATACAATTTTTAAAAAATAAATTTAGATTAATGTAAGATACATTTTGGCTCAGTATAAAGCAGAACTTTTCTCATATGAAAGTTACTTAAAATATAACATATTATCTGGTGAGTTGGTAATTTTGAAGCACATGATCTGTGATGGACTGTTATGAATTGAGCAAGATGACTTCTAATTCTCTGATTCCAATATATCAATAAACTTAGGCCAAACCCTAATAAGCATGAATACCACAAATAGGCACTAATTAGTATTCATGCTATTCTATGGAAGTGCTATTTGTGTTAAAATTATTATTATAATAGTATAAAATTTAACGCGTTCTTATCATTTAGAATCTAGAACAGTCAACTGTCAACAGATCTAGTTTTGTTACCATTTATTCTTAGAAACTGGTAAAAATCTAAACCTCACCATATATTTTAGCCTACCAGCAAAACTCGACATATTTTCATGGGATCATTCCCTTATACAAACATAATGTATATAACATCATGGAACTGTTTTAAAAGTAAGTACTTTTCAACCTTAATTATTTTTTTCTTTTCTTTTTTTTGGGGGGAGGAGTGTGAAGCATCTCTTTTAACCTTAGAGTTTAGATAATAGAATCAGGACACAAATGGTACTAAGAAAATAAATAAATATTAATGATCTTATATATTTTGTATTATCATAATTTAAAATTTTTCTTTTACACAAAACGACTTGGGGTAAATCATTTGTTTCAATTCTAACCAAATCAATGATATTATGAGATGCTTAATAATAATTTGTTTGTATTTATGAATTAGATTTTCTCTATTGGCAGCCTTCCCAATCCACTCAAGCAAGGATTGCTTTTAGAATACTATAATTTTATTTTCCAAGCGTAAAAATAATTTAAACCAATATCATTACTGACAAAAATTATTATTACTTGGATATCAATTTTAGCATAAGGGATAATTAACACAATCTTTTAGGAAATTATTATGATTATAATTGAATCTATTTAATGATTTTTTAAATGTATTTTTACTTTAAAATTATATTTAAATCTGTTTTTACTATGCACTTAGTATACATTGTACATGAACTTGGGAAATGGTAAATGTTCTTTGACACTGTCTTGAATTATATTTTAAAATAATGATCTAAAATTTCTGATTTATGCAAAAGAAGAAAGTCTATATTGGACAAACTTCTTCAGATAATAATGAACACCTCCGAACATATGCATACACACATGCACACACACACTCACACACACGCTAAACCCAGGGAATCATGAATTATGGCTGACTTCTCATAAGAAACAGTGGAGGTCAGAAGATAATAGGATGATACCTTTAGACAGAAGGAAAACACACACGCATGAACTGAAAATTCTATATAAAGCAAAATACTAATTTGAAATAAAGACTTCTAAGATAGATAAAATCTGAAAAAATTAAATGCCAGCAGGCCTGTAACATGAGAAATGTTAATGGAAGCTTTTCAAGCTGGAGAAAAATTATATCAGATGGAAATGCAGATCTTAATTTATCCAAAAGAAAACTAAATATTTAAAGCAAAAGTGATTATATTACAATGTGTGGTTCATAACATATATTTTATAAAATGTATAACAATAGTAAAAAATAGGTGGGTAAATTAAATTATGACTGTAGCAAAAAATAGCTGGATAGGTTAAAGTACACTTTGCAACCTTTTAAATTTTATGGAAAAATGCTATTAGGTTTAAATAAACAGTGATAAATTAAAAAATGCATATTTTGATTTCTAAAGTAGCCACTAAAAAAAATTACAAGGTATAACTAATAAGCCAATAGGTGTATTGAATGGAAATTCCTATAGCAATAGACTAATTCTAACAGCCAAAGAAGCCTGGAAGAGAGGAATACAGGAATGAAAACCAGATGAGATAAAAAGAAAGTAGAGGGACTTCCTTGGTGGCGCAGTGGTTGGGGGTCCACCTGACAACGCGGGGGACATGGGTTCGAGCCCTGGTCCGGGAGGATCCCACATGCCTTGGAGCGACTGGGCCCGTGCGCCACAGCTAGTGAGCCTGTGCTCTGGAGTCCGCAAGCCACAACTGCTGAAGCCCCGCAGGCCACAATTGCTGAGGCCTGCAAGCCACAGCGACTGAAGCCCGCACGCCTGGAGCCTGTGCACCTAGGGCCCGTGCTCCACAGCAGAGGCCACGGCAGTGAGAGGCCTGTGTGCCGCGGCGAGGAGTGGCCCCCGCTTGCCGCAACTAGAGAAAAACCGCACATAGCAACAGAGACTCAGCACAGCCAAAAAATAATAATAATAATAAATAAATAAATAAATAAAATTTAAAAAAAAAAGAAAGTAGATTACAAAGTGGTAGAATTATAACTAACTATATCAATGATTGTCTTAAATATAAATAGACTAAAAGTGGAGATTGGAAAACCAGATAAAAAAGGTAGAGATTTGAAGGTCAGATAAAAAAACAAGATCCCGATATACACTGAACAAAAAATCACTTTAAATATAGGCACAAATGAAGAAACATATAAGGATAGAAAAAATATATACCATGCAATAATCAGAAAAAGGAAGCTGGTGTTTTTATCTTAATATCAGACAAAGTACAATTCAAGATTAAGAGTAATTACTAGAGGTAGTAAAGGATACTTTTTAATATTAAACAGGAACACATAATAAATGTCACACTAAAATTCATTTAAGATATCACAGCCCTAAATGTAAAACTTAAAACTATAGAACTGGTAGAAGAAAATATTGGAGCATATCTTCGGTGTAGGCAACAATTTTCAGGCCACAAAAGTAGTCAGTGTAAAAGGAAAATATTGATAATTGGATGTTATTTTTTCAAATTCTGTTCCAAAAGTCACTAGTAAAAAAAATAATAAAGCAAACTACAGGATGGGAGAAAATATACAGAATATGCATATTTGAAAAATGTCTTGTATCCAGAATGTATAAAGAATTCTTACAGTTCATTAAAAAGAAGAAAATAAAACAATGAAAAATGGGCAAAAGACTTGAACACATGCTTCACAAATAAGATATATGAATGGCCAATAAGCACATGAAAAGATGTTCATTATCATTAGTCATGAGGTAAACCAAAATTATATCTGCAATAAAATAGCATTTCACATCTCTCCAGTGGCTAAAATCAAAGTGTCTAACACGAAATATTGAGTGGTCATGAAGCAATTGAAACTCTCATATGAGTAAAATGTTATTTTGGAAAAGTTTGGAGTTTCAGATAAATTTAAACTTATACCAACTCTGTGGCCCAGATATCCCACTCTTAGGTGTTTAGCAATGAGAAAAGTAATACCCCCCCAAAGTCTTGTTTTAATAAGCTTCCTTATAACTCGCAAAAGCTGGAAAAGACCCACCTGTCTATCAACTGAAGAAGTAATTAAAAAGTCATGGTATATTTAAAGAATGGAATAGTATTCACCAATTTTTAAAAAAATGAATTATTGATACAAACCACAGCATGAATGAATCTCAAGAACCACAAGCAAAAAGAAACCAGACACAAAAAATAATAGTCCACCCTGCATGAAAATTCAAGTAAACTCTTGATGACACAAATGAAAATAGTGGTTGCTCCAGAAAGGCAAGTGTGAAACTAGAGGTTTAATTACTCTGTGGGTTCATGTACTCATCACCACATATCTTGGGCCTATGTGCTCATGCATCTGATAATGCCAACTGAAATCATACCTGAAAAATATTCGTGACTTTTGTCTTCAAAGAATATGATTTGTTAATTTAACAGAAGTTTGAAATCTGAAGAACCAAGCAATTGATCTTATAACAGATCTAGTATGAGTTCTTTAACATCATACTCAAACTCACCTGAGTATATAATCACTCAGTTCACCTCAAGTTATTTAGAGAACTCCAAGTTCAGTGTATACCCTCCTACCAGAAAAATGATCCTAATTCATCATTCTGAATGGGTGGACTTGGAAAAAATACAAAGAACTTAGGTAGTGTCCAAATAAGACAATAAAAATCACTGCATATTGGAAAATTACAGTCTCTCTCTTTATATGTAAACCACCATTGATTGTGCAATTCCTTGAATTTATCCTTTGTATATCAAATTCAATAACACTTTTCAATGTCCCTGTTATGACAAAATAATACATATTTGAGAAAGTTGTGTGAAGTTAGTTTGCTATAAAGCTATGAAGACATGAAAATGGAATGAATCAAAACTACTCTTGCCTTATTAGCACTTTGTTCTAAATAAAGGGGCCACCCATCAGATATAATTCAAATTGTGGGTCATGATGAACTCTCCCCACTTTAGTGAAGTTGGTACTGCAATGGTAGAGCTCTGCTTTTGCTTAATTATTTGTTGACTAACATCGGCCCTGGAATGATGGAAAAGAAAATGATTCATTACATGCTTATTGAATGTTGCCAATGAGGAACAGGGAGACACCATGTAACTGAGTGAGACACGAAGGTGAACGAAGCAGATATGGCATTCGACTCACCAGTCATTCCAGTCCATAACACCATACACGAAAATAAACTCAAAATGGATTAAAGACCTAAATGTATGGTCAGACACTATAAAACTCTTAGAGGAAAACATAGGCAGAACACTCTATGACATAAATCACAGCAAGATCCTTTTTGACCCACCTCCTAGAGAAATGGAAACAAAAATAAACACATGAGACCTAATGAAACTTAAAAGCTTTTGCACAACAAAGGAAACCATAAACAAGATGAAAAGACAACCCTCAGAATGGGAGGAACTGTTTGCAAATTAAGCAACTGACAAAGGATTAATCTCCAAAATACACAAGCAGCTCATGCAGCTCAATGTCAAAAAAACAAAAAACCCAATCCAAATATGGGCATAAGACCTAAATAGACATGTCTCCAAAGAAGATATACAGATTGCTAAAAAACACATGAAAGGATGCTCAACATCACTAATCATTAAAGAAATGCAAATCAAAACTACAATGAGGTATCACCTCACACCAGTCAGAATGGTCATCATCAAAAAATCTACAAACAATAAATGCTGGAGAGGGTGTGGAGAAAGGGAACACTCTTGCACTGTTGGTGGGAAGGTAAATTGATACAGCCACTATGGAGAACAGTATGGAGGTTCCTTAAAAAACTACAAATAGAACTACCATATGACCCAGCAGTCTCACTACTGGACATATACCCTGAGAAAACCATAATTCAAAAAGAGTCATGTACCACAGTGTTCATTGCAGCTCTATTTACAGTAGCCAGGACAGGGAAGCAACTGAAGTGGCCATCGACAGATGAAAGGATAAAGAAGATGTGGCACATATATACAATGGAATGTTACTTAGCCATAAAAAGAAATGAAATTGAACTATTTGTAGTGAGGTGGATGGACCTAGAGTCTGTCATACAGAGTGAAGTAAGCCAGAAAGAGAAAAACAAATACCATATGCTAACACATACATATGGAATCTAAAAAAAAAAAAAAAAAAAGTTCTGATGAACCTGGTGGCAGGACAGGAATAAAGACGCAGACCTACTAGAGAATGGACTTGAGGACATGGGAGTGGGGGGGAAGGGTAAGCTGGGACAAAGTGAGAGTGGCATGGACATATAGACACTACCAAATGTAAAATAGCTAGTGGGAAGCAGCCACATAGCACAGGGAGATCAGCTCAGTGGTTTGTGACCACCTAGAGGTGGGGGATAGGGAGTGTGGGAGGGAAGTGCAAGAGGGAGGGGATATGGGGATATATGTATATACATATATCTGATTCACTTTGTTATACAGAAGAAGCTAACACAATATTGTAAAGCAATCAGACTCTAATAAAGATGTTTTTAAAAAAATGACCATCAAGGAAAGTTTGCTCACAAACTTTCTGCAAGCTATTTGAATAGCGTCCCTTCCCAACGGGGCTAAACTCTGGTCTTCTTGTCTGACTACGACTGCACCAGCATTTTTGTGTCTGAAGTTTATATAACCATTATTTCCTGAAAAGAACTTCCATAAAACCATTGACAACTGGGGAAAGAGGGAAATTTTGCAAGAATGCAGGGTGATGACTGTACAGTCGACCTCCTGAATCTGTGCACACAGAACCTGTGGATACGGAAAGCTGACTGTATTAGGCCATTTTACATAAAGGATTTGAGCATCCGTGATTTTGGTATCTGTGGGGGATAAGCATAGTCAGAAGATGGCAGAAGATGGGGAGATAGTGAGGAAAAAAGTAGAAGTGTGGCAGAGAAAGTGCTCAAGGGAAATGAAGTTTACAGCTGCATTTATTTTCCCTCCTTCCTCCTTTCCTTGTTTCTCTGCTCCCCAAAAAATTCTTGTCATGTGCCCTACCCCAAAGCCTGGTCAAGAGCCCTCCAGGGACATCTAGAGGGGGAGTCACATGTCAAACTGACTTAGGAATTATTTTTAACGTAATAGTGCTCTCATTAACACCGTCCTTACATTCTGTCACTGCTGGGGCTGATTTTGCTCTTTCAGAAAAGTAGTGCTGTGAAGAAAGAACGGAACATAGAAAGGGAGAGGTAGAGGGAGATGAGATATTCTGAGAGGGCTGAGCAAGACTGAAAGAGAAGGTGACAAAAGTATAGGTGAAGATGTTTTGAGAATGTGTGTTCCTGTGAAGAAGAGGTGGTCCAAGCAGCAGAGCTGAAGTGAACAGCTCAAGGGAAGAAGAATGTATGTGCCGTAACCCAGGAGATCTGAAGGAGGCTGTGGACAGAGCAGGGTGGGCCTGCACAGTGGGTACTGTTACCTTGGAGAGGAAGGATGGAGTCACGGAAGCTCATGGGCTCTGGAGTTAAGCAAACATAGACTCAATAGTGACTGCTTGACTCTTTGTGCAGCCTTGAGCAGTGCCTTAACCTCTGTGGACCTCAGTTGTAAATGGTGTACTTGATTGCACCAACTCTTAGGGTCCCGATGATTAAATAGGTGAATGTGCACCAGGACCATCCAACAGAAGCGGATCATATGGCAACAGTAGGTTGTTTGTTTATTTGACTTCCTCTCCTGGTCCTTTATATCAGAAGAACATAGAGAATGAATGAGGCATGCAGACAACTTTGAAGTCATCATTCTGATGCACCCAGCCTCATGCTCTGCAGAGTGAGGAGGAACCAGGCCAGTCTTTCCTGGTCTTGAATGGTCATTGGCATGAATATTTAGAACCAACTGCCACATGTGACCCTGTCTCTAAAGTTGATGGAACCTGCATTCCAAAGCCAGCAAGATGGAAAGGCATCATCTTGGAACTGAAAAAGTGAATGCCCATGATAAGGACTTGGGTCTTTTAGGCTAGAATCTAAAGATAGAATTTAGCACATAATGTTTGCAAAGTGTATTGATTCCTTTCTAATTTTAAGTGCTCTTAGCCATATAAGGCAACCCAAATCCTCTTAACACATAAAAGTCATTTTAAAAGTATATGGTCCTTTCCTGCTAAAAGGTAATGGTAACATGCTAAAAAACAAAATCATAAGGAAAAATATTCAAGCTATGTCTACAAGGTAGGGAATATATACGTTTTGTGTATTTCCTGATATAGACACAGCATTGGATGTGCCTGCCCAAATACATAAGCCACACAAATCATTGTAGTTCCAAGCTTGAAAAGAACTCATCCTGAACCAAAGTGGATGAAAAATTGGATTTAGAAAGTTTGTACATTCAAAGAAAATCTTAGGAGGATACAGAGAAAACTGTTGAGTAGAGTTAGTTTTGCAGAATTGGTATTGGAAGCTTGGGGCAGTTGAGTACAAGGGGAAATAGATCATGAGGGTGGAGCCCTCATGAATGGAATTAGTGCCCTTATAAAAGAAGCCCCACAGAGATCCCACACCCATTCCACCATGTGAGGATGCAACAAAAAGACAGCTGTTTATGAACTAGAAATTGGGCCCTCATCAGGCACTGAATCTGCAGGCACATTGACCTTGGAAGTCCCAGCATCCAGAACTGTAAAAAATAGGTTTCTGTTGTTTATAAGCCACTGAGCCCGTGCTATTTTATTATAGCAGCCCAAATAGACTAAGACAATACACTTTAGATAGATGATAGATAGATACATAGATACATAGATAGATAGGTAGAATGAGAGAGGGCAAGACACATTTAGAGGTTACTCAATATCTATAAGGATAACATGAGATTAAGTACTCAAAAGGTATACTACTCTTAATGATCATGTTTTTAATAAAAATGTAACATTGGGAAATTAATTTGAATAAATAATCAGAATATTACTCATTATTATTTCAATATTTAAAATAAAAGCACAAGCAAATACATTATCAGTGATAAACTCTGGATAGTGGAATTATAGACTTTTTATTCTCTTATTCTTACATTTTTTGATTTTCCATATTTTCTAAAAAGACTATGTTTTCCTTTTACAATATTTTTTAAAATCCTAAAAATAACGACAACATTCTGAAATTAAGCCAAGGACTAGAAACAGTAACAAGAATTATTCTCGTTACTTCCAAAAAGATAGCCATTCCACTTAAACACATTAAGGTATTGCTTCAAGTGTTCAATGTGAATTAATGAGAAATAGGTCATTTTTTGACATAGCTCACAAAACATCTAATAAGCACTTTTGCAAGATATAGTTCAGTAATTAACTGCAAAATATACATTGCCTTGTAAGCAGAGCTTTGAGATTCTGTTGGGGAAATCTCTAGGTCTGAAAGATAAGGGATTTTACTGCTTAACTCACTAAAATCCAAATGTAATCCATACCCAGCTGTCTAGCAGAAATTAAACTTGTTCTCTATCAGTGAGGAGGGAATAAAAGAAAGAGGAATAATGCTCTTTTAGTTCTCAAAAACTTTTTTTAAATAAAAATTCAGAGAAGCCCTCTGTGATCTGAAACCTATCAAGATGAATGACTGGACTCTCTCCTGGGGCAAACATCTCCACTTGATATAGGAAAAAAGAACCAGTGAGAAATAAGATGCAAATAACTTCTTCATTCTGAGCTCCCCAGGAGCAGGGGCTGAGCCTTTGAAATTTGATTTGATAGTGCACGAGTATGATCTTGCTGCTTTCACAGTTTTCCTCCTTTCTCTGTTCTTTTTAAGCAGGAAGAAATATTTTGCCTGTGATCACTGACAATTTCTTCCCAATAAATTTAGCTGTGGCCCCAGTAAAGACATACTGAGTATATTTGCGCTATATCAGCAACCTGAATCTGATAAATACACTATTCATTTTAGGATTCGGGTAACTAATAAAATGGCTGGATCTCATTCATTCTTTATTGACCCAAGAATCAAGTGTGTTGAGCATTCAATATACTCTGAGTGAGTTAATAGAGGGAGTAATAGGATTATTCTTTCTTAATTCCTCATCCAAAGAGAATATGTGGAGATTTAAGTGATATATTTTGATTGTCAACTCCATGAATGTTCCAGTTTGGATACAGGAAGCAATGTTGACGTCCATGTAAATGTTTCTACATGAACTGAGATAGTAAATAAATTTGATATTTGACTATATATTTTTATAATGCCTTTAGTAATGAAGGGCTATGATTATTTTGATTCTCCATTGTCACTCTTATTTAAGAATTTGTTAAGAAAAGAGAAGGCTCTCATCTTTCAGCCAGTTATAGCACAAGCAGATTTGATGTAGACATATCTCTAAAGCCCCAGAATGTCAGGAGCCAAGAACCACCGCATCCTTCTTCTTTCTGGGGTCATTGCCATCACAAGTCTCTGCTTCTCTCCCTGTGTCTATGTGACCACTTCTCTTTCTGCAGAGAACTTGATCTTCTCTGACCCACTTGCAGTTCGTTCAGACTTAAACACCCAGCCCTGGAATGATATCATATCATGGTTCAGGCCCTGAGTCTCTTAATGTGAGGTCTTGAGAGAAATTCAGCATGACTCAGGTTGAAATGAGACCAACTAGGTAGATGCTGGTGTTGGAGAAGACCTTATGGTGTGGAGAATTGCTGATTTGGGGATGGGGGTGGGGACTGTGGAATGAGTTCATTAAGAAGGCATATGGAAGCAGGGAGGGTATTTCTGGTATCTCTAGAACAGTAATAATTTCCTATGTCTGTAATAATTCAAAAGTCAGTACTGGCCACAATGTTATATTCAGGTAAATAAATTGCATATTAATTAAATTCAAAATGATATCTATCCATAACATTAGGCCAAGTTCCTGTCTGGCTTTACTAGTCATGTCTGCATATTAAGGTATTATGCATGTTTAAGCCAGGTTTTCTAGAAGCAGAGTATGGGAGGAGGATTCTTGGAAGAGTGATTTAATGAAAGAGCTCTTGGGTGAGGGAGTGAGGGTGTGACGGGGTGAGGGACAGCAGTATAAAACAGGGAAAGAAGGGTAAGCAAATAAGTGATCCAGGTTGGAGAGTCAATTCAACTGGATTCATCAGTTTCACCACAGAGTCATTCCCTATTAGGCAAGGAGGCGAGCCTTTGATACACCTTGGCAGTCGCCCTTGTCTGCTGACAACTCCTACCTGCTAGGAGGAGGGGGACATTTGACCTCAGGGCAAGGCAGCTCCTGTCCTACAGAGGCAACACACCAGTGAAGGGGGTAAGTATGTGCTGTTGGCTGCCAAATTCAGCATCTGGGGAGGGGTGCCAACAGCATCCACCCAAACATTCGGGGCTGCAGGAGTTTCCAAACTTGGTTAAGGCAACGCAAAATGAAAGTCAATGTCAAGTTAGATTATTTCAATTTCCTAATCCTCACCTTCCTGTACATCCTGTTCTGGTGATTGGCTTCTGTAGCTCACCCCTGAGGACTGATCTCAGCTTGGTCCCCTCATCCATGCATTTTTGGCCACAGACTCAATTTTTGTACCAATCTAATAATTCAATGAACCAATACGTTCATGGGTGAAGATTAGAGGTACATCCCCAGAGAATATGTTGTTCAAGTTACTGTGAATGGGTAACAAATTACCCCAACATAAGTGGTTTAAAACAATGACCACTTATAATCTCTCGTTGTCTCTGTGGGTCAGGAGTTTAGACAGTGGACAATAAGATGGCTTCTTTCTGGTCCACAATATTACCTTTCATGACCTGAATTTGAAAGATGCACAGTGTTACTTCTGCCACATTTTATTGGTTGTGACTGTTACAAAGAGCCATCTGGGTTCAAAAGAAGGGAGCATTCAGAGTTCCATTCTCAATGGAAGCATGTTGACACTGCATTTTAAGAAAAGCATGAAGGATTGTATATATATTGGTGCAATCACTTCAGGAAAAAACAATCTGCTACTTACGTGTATTGATTCATGCAATTATAAAATTAATGGGTGCTTCTATATAAGAGGCTTGGTGCTAAACATATTTAGACTATGGTTATCTAAAATCAATAACCCAACCCATGCTTAATAATAATGATGGCCATCTATGCTTTTCCTTGTGGTGGTGTTCTCTGATGGAAGGAAGGACAGATGAGGAGAAAGCCAAGGCAAAAGAAAAGGAAAAGCTAAAACTGAAATTCACTGAGCTCCAAGGATGTGTTGTTAACATGTTTATCATGTATTTTTCACAGCCAGCTCTAAAAGTCAGAGTTCCTTTCTCTTCCCACTTGGGTACATCTACCTAGAAATTTCAATAAGTTCATGGCCCTAAATGTGGTCTCAGATGTGTATCTCAAGCCAGGTCACTCTTCCAGGCTCCAGCTCTGTATATCCAGAGATTAATTTTCATTTTCACTTGAGTGTCTTATATGTATCTTAGAGAGTTAACATGTCTACACTACCTAACTCTTCATCTTTCTTCCAAATGTAGCTGCCTTCCAGATTTCTCTTCTCCAGAAATGGTCCTTCTATTTGACTCAGGCCACATCTTGGAGTGTCTGAGATACCACTTCCTTCCATACCTCCCTCAGCCAATCAGCCCATCAAGCCCTTGCCTCCCCACTTCTCAAGTGTTTACCAAACCAGATGACATCTCACCAGTTCATCATGCAGGCCATACCAGAACCAGAACTACAGTGACCTCTGCACTGATGGCAACATATTTCTCTGTGTCCTCCATATCAGCCTCATCCTTACCGTAACCTCAAAACCTCCTGCGATCTAGTGGATGCCAACATCTCCTGCCTCATTCCACACCCACCACCACTCTCTGTGCTCCCCAGTCACACAAGCCTTCTATTTCTTCACTATGCTGAGCGCCTTCCTGCCCCAGAACCTGCGACCCAGCTATGCTCACTACCTAGAAAGTTGGTACCTCCTGCCTAGTAGTCCTCAGTACTGAGGGTGTCTCTCCTGAGCCTACTTCCACCTTCATCCTTATATCTTTCATATCACACTGGAAATCTTACAGTTATTATGCAATAACTCCTCTAATATCTTGCCACAAAACTAGTGATTTTTAAACTGTAGGCATATGACCCTTTAAGGAGGGACTCATTAAGTCAGTTTAGTGAATGGTGATGGACAATTTTAACACAATTATAATACACTGGAAGGGAATAGAAAGCTTAAGAGTGTAGTAAAGTTAGTAAAAACAGGTATTTTTTGGTAGAACTTTAATTCCAGTTCTATATAGGTAAGTGTGTGTGCACGCATAAGCGTGTGCCAAGTTGTGATGTAAAACGTATTTCTGGGTGTACAGTCTACTGCCACCATCTTGAGTTGAGGTGTTGTGGTGTCCCGATTTCTACGAGGAACTCCGGTCTGAAGTGCTGGGTTCGAGGCTTCTGCACACAGCATCCTGTGAGCAAGTGAAACTAGACTAAACACAAAGGGGGAAAAAAAAGACTGTCTCCATGTGGTGTCAGTGGCTCCTGGAAGCCACAGAATTAGCTGGTCCTCAAATAATACGATCTCACAGAAAGAGACAAAAAACATCTCTTCTTCAGCAACCTTATCCATCCCAGAGAAGGATTCAAATCAGCCTTGTTGAGAATTACACAATTAGGGGGACCTTGAAGATGGCAGAGGAGTAAGACGTGGAGATCACCTTACTCCCCACAAATACATCAAAAATACATCTACATGTGGAGCAACTTCTACAGAACACCTACTGAACACTGGCAGAAGACCTCAGACTTCCCAAAAGGCAAGAAACTCCTCACCTACCTGGGTAAGGCAAAAGAAAAAAGAGAAAATAGAGACAAAAGAATAGGGATGGGACCTGCCCCTCTGGGAGAGAGCTGTGAAGGAGGAAAGGTTTCCACACACTAGAAGCCCCTTTGAGGGTGGACTCTGTGGGTGGTGGAGGGGGGAAGCTTCAGAGCCACGGAGGAGAGCGCAGCCACAAGGGTGCGGAGGGCAAAGTGGAGAGATTCCCGCACAGAGGATCGGTGCCAACCAGCACTCACCAGCTTGAGAGGCTTGTCTGCTCACCCACTGGGGTGGGTGGGGGCTGAGAGCTGAGGCTCGGGCTTCGGAGGTCAGATCCCAGGGAGAGGACAGGGGTTGCCTATGTGAACACAACCTGAAGGGGGCTAGTGCACCACAGCTAGGCAGGAGGGAGTCTGGAAAAAAGTCTGGAGATGCCGAAGAAGCAAGAGACCATTGTTTCAGGGTGCACGAGGAGAGGGGATTCCTACCCCACGTGCCCACAGAGGGCAGAGCACCGCCTAAATGAGCTCTGGAGACGAGGGCAAGCCACGGCTTTCAGCTCGGATCCTAGAGATGGGAATGAAATGCTAATGCTGCTGCTGCAACCACCAAGAACCCTGTGTGCAAGCACCAGTCACTATCCATACCCCGCAGGGAGCCTGTGCAATACGACACTGCCAGGGTCCTGTGATCGAGGGACAAGTTCCCCTGGAGAACACACGGTGCACCTCAGGCTGTTGCAACGACGTGCTGGCCTCTGCCACCACAGGCTTGCCCCGCATTCCAATTATAAGTACAGTACCCCTTCCTCCCCCCCAAGCCTGAGTGAGCCAGAGCCCCTTAATCAGCCGCTGCTTTAACACCATCCTGTCTGGGTGGGAACAGGTGCCCTAGGGTGACTTACACACAGAGGTGGGGCCAAATCCAAAGCTGAACCCCAGGAGCTGTGCGAACAAACAAGAGAAAGGGAAGTCTCTCCCAGCAGCCTCAGGAGCAGCAGATTAAATCCCCACAGTCAACTTGATGTACCCTGCATCTGTGGAATACCTGAATAAACAATGAATCATCCCAAAACTGAGGCAGTGGACGATGGGAGCAACCGGAGACTTGGAGTTTGCTGTCTGTGACTGATTTGTTTCTGATTTTTATGTTTATCTTAGTATAGTTTTTAGTTCTTGTTATCATTGGTGGATTTGTATATTGGCTTGGTTGCTCTCTTTATTATTTATTTTTTTAATTTTAAAATTTGAATTATTTCTTTATTAAATTTTTTTCTTTCTTTTTTTTTCTCCATTTTCTTTTGAGCCATGTGGCTGACAGGATCTTGGTGCTCCGGCCAGTTATCAGGCCTGAGCTTCTGCGGTGGGACAGCTGAGTTCAGGACATTAGACCACCAGACAACTCCCAGCCCCATATATACATGAGAGGTCTCCCAGAGATCTCCATCTCAATGCTAAGACCCAGCTCTAGTCAACGACCAGCAAGCACCAGTGTTGGATGCCCTATGCCAATTAACTAGCAAGACAGGAACACACCACCACCCATTAGCAGAGAGGCTGCCTAAAAACATAGTAAGTTCACAGACACCCCAAAACACACCAATGGACTCGGTTCTTCCCAGCAGAAAGACAAGATCCAGCCCCACCTACCAGAACAAAAACACCAGTCCCCTCCACCAGGAAGCCCACACAAGCCACTGAACCAAACTTAGTCACTGTGTGCAGACACCAAAAACAACAGGAAACATGAACCTGAAGCCTGCGAAAAGGAGACCCCAAACACACTAAATTAAGCAAAATGAGAAGTCACAGAAACACAGCAGATGAAGGAGCAAGGTTAACACCCACCAGACCAAACAAATGAAGAGGAAATAGGTAGTTTACCTGAAAAAGAATTCAGAGTAATGATAGTAAAGATGACTCCAAACCTTGGAAATAGAATGGAAAAAATACAAGAAACATTTAACAAGGACCTAGAAGCACTATAGAGCAAATAAACAATGATGAACAACAAAATAAATGAAATTAAAAATTCTCTAGAAGGAATCAACAGCAGAATAACTGAGGCAGAATAACGGAAAAGTGACCAAGAAGATAAAATAGTGGAAATAAATACTGCAGAGCAGAATAAAGAAAAAAGAATGAAAATAACTGAGGAGAGTTTCAGACCTCTGAGACAACATTAAACTCACCAACATTTGAATTATCAGGGTCCCAAAAGAAGAAGAGAAAAGAAGGGGACTAAAAAAATATTTGAAGAGATTATAGTTGAAAATTTCCCTAATATGGGAAAGGATATAGTCAATCAGTCCAAGAAGTGCAGAGAGTCCCATACAGGATAAATCCAAGGAGAAACACCCCAAGACACATGCTAATCAAACTACCAAAAATTAAATACAAATAAACAATATTAAAACCAACAAGGGAAAAACAACAATTAACATACAAGGGAATCCTCATAAGGCTAACAGTGATCTTTCAGGAGAAACTCTGCAAGCCAGAAGAGAGTGGCAGGGCATATATAAAGTGATGAAAGGGAAAAACCTACAACCAGGATTACTCTATCCAGCAAGGACCTCATTCAGATTCAAAGGAGATTTTAAATCCTTTACAGACAAGCAAAAGATAAGAGAATTCAGTACTACCAAACTAGCTCTACAACAAATGCTAAAGTAACTTCTCTAGTCAGGAAACACAAGAAAGGGAAAAGACCTACAATAACAAATGCATAATAATTAAGAAAATGGTAATAGGAACATACATATTGATAATTACCTTAAATGTAAATGGATTAAATGCTACAACTAAAAGACATAGACTGGCTGAATGAATACAAAAGCAAGACCTGCATATATGCTGTCTACAAGAGACCCACTTCAAACCTAAGGACACATACAGACTGAAAGTGGGGGGATGGAAAAAGATATTCCATACAAATGGAAATCAAAAGAAATCTGGAGTAGCAATTCTCATATCAGACAAAATAGACTTTAAATAAAGACTATTACAAGAGACAAAGAAGAACACTATATAATGATCAAGGGAACTGTCCAAGAAGAAGATATAACAATTGTAAATATTTATGCACCCAACATAGGAGCACCTCAATACATAAGGCTAATGCTAACAGCCATAAAAGGGGAAATCAACAGCAACACAATCAGAGTAGGGGACTTTAACTCCCCACTTTCACCAATGGACAGATCATCCAAAATGAAAATAAATAAGTAAACACAAGTTTTAAATGACACATTAAACAAGATGGACTTAATTGATATTTATAGGACATTCCATCCAAAAACAACAGAATACACTTTCTTCTCAAGTGCCCATGGAAAACTCTCCAGGATAGATTATATCTTGGGTCACAAATCAAGCCTTGGTAAATTTAAGAAAATTGAAATCATATGAAGTATCTTTTCCTACTACAAAGCTGTGAGACTAGATATCAACTACAGGAAAAAACCTGTAAAAAATACAAACACATGGATGCTAAACAGTACACTACTTAATAACCAAGAGATCACTGAAGAAATAAAAGAGGAAATCAAAAACTACCTAGAAAAAATGACAATGAAAACATGACAATGGAAAACGTATAGGATGCAGAAAAAGCAGTTCTAAAAGGGAATTTTATAGCAATACAATCCTTCATCAAAAAACAAGAGACATCTCAAATAAACAACCTAGCCTTACACCTAAAGTAATTAGAGAAAGAAGAACAAAAAAAACTACAAAGTTAGCAGAAGGAAAGAAATCATAAAGATCAGATCAGAAATAAAGAAAGGTAAATGAGGGAAACAATAGCAAAGATCAATAAAACTAAAAGCTGGTTCTTTCAGAAGATAAACAAAATTGATAAACCATTAGCCAGACTCATCAAGAAAAAAAGGGAGAAGACTCAAATCAATAGAATTAGAAATGAAAAAGGAGAAGTAACAACTGACACTGAAGAAATACAAAGGATCATGAGAGATTACTACAAGCAAGTATATGCCAATAAAATGGACAATCTGGAAGAAATAGACAAATTCTTAGAAAAGCACAGCATTCCAAGACTGAACCAGGAAGAAAGAGAAAATATAAACAGACCAATCACAAGCACTGCAATGGAGACTGTGATTAAAAATCTTCCAACAAACAAAAGTTCAGGATGAGATGGCTTCACAGGCGAGTTCTATCAAACATTTAAAGAAGAGGTAACACCTATCCTTCTCAAACTCTTCCAAATTATAGCAGAGGGAGGAACACTCTCAAACTTATTCTACGAGGCCACCATCACCCTGATACAAAAACCAGACAAACATGTCACAAAGAAAGAAAGCTACAGGTCAATATCACTGATGAACATAGATGCAAAAATCCTCAACAAAATACTAGCAAACAGAATCCAATGGCACATTAAAAGGATCATACAACATGATCAAGTGGAGTTTATCCCAGAAATGCAAGGATTCTTCAAGGTATGCAAATCAATCAATTTGATAAGCCATATTAACAAATTGAAGGAAAAACAGCATATAATCATCTCAATAGATGCAGAAATAGCTTTTGACATAATTCAACACCCATTTATGATAAAAATCCTTCAAAAAGTAGGCATAGAGGGAATTTCCCTCAACACAATAAAGGCCATATATGACAAACCCACAGCCAAGATCACTCTCAATGATGAAAAACTGAAACCATTTCCCTGAAGATTAAGAAGAAGACAAGGTTGCCCACTCTCACCACTATTATTAAAAATAGTATTGGAAGTTTTAGCCTCAGCAATCAGAGAAGAAAAAGATATAAAGGAATCCAAATTGGACAAGAAGAAGTAAATCTGTCACTGTTTGCAGATAACATGATACTCTACACAAAGAATCCTAAAGATGCTACTGGAAAACTACTGGAGCTAATCAATGAATTTGGTAGAGTAGCAGGATATGAAATTAATGCACAGAAATCTCTTTAATTCCTATACACTAATGATGAAAAATCTGAAAGTGAAATTAAGAAATCACTCCCATTTACCATTGCAACAAAAAGAATAAAATATCTAGGAATAAACCTACCTAAGAAGACAAAAGACCTGTATGCAGAAAATTATAAGACACTGATGAAAGAAATGAAAGATGATATAAATAGATGGAGAGATATACCATGTTATTTTATTGGAAGAATCAACATTATGAAAATGACTATACTACCAAAACCAATCTACAGATTCAATGCAATCCATATCAAACTACCACTGGCATTTTTCACAGAACGAGAACAAAATATTTCACAATTTGTATGGAAACACAAAAAACCCCGAATAGCCTAAGCAATCTTGAGAAAGAAAAACAGAGCTGGAGGAATCAGGCTCCCTGACTTCAGACTATACTGCAAAGCTACAGTAAGCAAGACAGTATGGTACTGGCACAAAAACAGAAATATAGATCAATGGAACAGAATAGAAAGCCCAGAGGTAAACCCATGCACATGTTCTCACCTTATCTTTGGTAAAGGAGGCAAGAATATACAATGTAGAAAAAGCCTCTTCAATAAGTGGTGCTGGGAAAACTGGACAGCTACATGTTAAAGAATGTAATTAGAACACTCCTTAACACCATACACAAAAAAAAACTCAAAGTGGACTAGAGACCTAAATGTAAGGCCAGACACTATAAAACTCTTAGTGGAAAACATAGGCTGAACACTTTATGACATGAATCACAGCAAGATCTTTTTTGACCCACCTCCTAGAGATATGGAAATAAAAACAAAAATAAACAAATGGGACCTAATGAGACTTAAAATCTTTTGCACAGCAAAGGAAACCATAAACAAGATGAAAAGACAACCCTCAGAATGGGAGAAAATATTTGCAACTGAAGCAACTTGACAAAGGATTAATCTCCAAAATATACAAGCAGTTCATGCAGCTCAATATCAAAAAAACAAACAATGAATCCAGAAATGATCAGAAGACCTAAATAGACATTTCTCCAAAGAAGATATACAGATTGCTAAAAAACACCAGAAAGGATGCTCAACATCACTAATCATTAGAGAAATTCAAATCAAAACCACAATGAGGTATCACCTCACACAAGTCAGAATGGCCATCATCAAAAAACCTAGAAACAATAAATGCTGGAGAGGGCGTGGAGAAAAGGGAACCCTCTTGCACTGTTGCTTGGAATGTAAATTAATACAGCCACTATGGAGAACAGTATGGAGATTCCTTAAAAAAGTAAAAATAGAACTACCATAAGACCCAATGATCTAACTGCTGAGCATATTCTCTGAGAAAACCATAATTCAAAAAGAGACATGTACCACAGTGTTCATCGCAGCACTATTTACAATAGCTAGGACATGGTTGCAACCTACTCGGCCATCAAAAGATGAATGGATAAGGAAGGTGTGGCACATACATGCAATGGAATATTACTCAGCCATAAAAAAGAAATGAAATTGAACTTTTTGTGGTGAGGTGGATGGACCTAGAGTCTGTCATACAGAGTGAAGTAAGTTAGAAAAAGAAAAACAAATACCATATGTTAACACATAGTTATGTAATCTAAAAAAATTTTTTTAATTGTTCTGATGAACCTAGGGTCAGGACATGAGTAAAGACACAGAAGTAGAGAATGGAATTGAGGACACGAGAGGGGGAAGGGTAAGCTGGGGTGAAGTGAGAGAGTAGCATAGACATATATACACTACCAAATGTAAGATAGATAGCTACTGGGAAGGAGCTGCATAGCACAGGGAGATCAGATTCGTGCTTTGTGACACATAGAGGAGTGGGATAGGGAGGGTGGGAGGGAGACATAAGAGGGAGGGGATATGGATATATATATATATATATATATATATAATCATATATATTCATAAATATATGATTCATGAATCATGTAATCATATATATATAATATATATATATATATATATGTGTGTGTGTGATTCACTTTGTTATACAGATTAAACTAACACACCATTGTAAAGCAATTATACTCCAATAAAGATGTAAAAAAAAAAAAGAGGTATTTTTGATATTTCATTGGGTGGGCACAATCCTTGACTCTCTCTGCCACATTACCTTCCTTACAGAGTAACTGGGAGGATCAAATGAGTTAATATTTGTAAGTTCTTGGAAGAATGCCTGGTGTCCTTGGAAGCAATGTATGTGTGTTATGCAGCATTGTAATTATCTATAGTCATGTATTTTTATTTGCTACTGTACCTTCAATGTCTATCATAGTGTCTAGCACACCCTAGATCTCAACAATTATCAGTTGAATAAACAGCAAGGACCTTGTGATATAAGCCATCTTACATATACTTCTAAGTGAGGGAACATGGCTTGTGGGGATTTGGCACTTCTTTTTTGGTAAGTGCCAGAGGAATTTTTAGGGGTGCTATTCTACCAGTAAATCTTTCATTCTTACTGCTTCTCCACATTGCTAAAGGCTGTCTGGGCCAATATACATTTATTTATGTGTCTGGCAATCTCTAAACATTACATAAGTAAGTAAGGGTAATGCAAGGCTATGAGTGGGAACATCTTTACTCAAGAATGAAATCCAGTGACACCCAAGCATCCTCTCCATCCTTTTTCAGAGGAATGTTTCTTTTGAGGCCAAATTATTGGCAGCTGGCAACATGCCTGATCTAGGCATGACTAAATTATTGATTTTATTCCAAAATCTCCCTCAACCAAACTAAAGAGGGATCTAAGTGAGGATGGTGTGAGCGATTAGCACTGTTGAAAACCAGAGGCTCTAATTCAGAAGGACACATTACATTTCTACTCTTCCAAAGAAAAGAGGACTATTCTGAGTCCATTATCATGGAAAATAGGTTAATGGTTTATTTCCTGTTTTGAATGCTGCTGATCCAAGGCTGATCATTCATCCTCCTCAGCCAGCTTTTCTGGCAGGCAAGCTCCTAGAGAAGTAGATCCATGGACATGCTACTGGCTTTACTTTCTTTTCACGTAAAGGAATGACTAATGTAAGATGCACAAAGGCAGATTTAAAGTTAGTTAAAGGAAGTTGACTTAGCCGATGAAAGCTGTAACCTAAGGAAGGGGTTGCCTCCCAGAGAGAGGAAAATTCATCACCAAAGGTGTCTACCTGAGGACCAGATCACCATTTCCATCTGAAAGAGCCATGTCAGGGGTTTCCATAGAGCAGAGACTGGGATTCTGAGCTCCCTCCCCTTCTGGGTTCTCAGCTCTGAAGCCATTCATTGTCTTCATCCTAATAGAGGCCATCACCTGGCAGGTGTAGGTCTCCAAGGTGAACCTTCATGAAGTGATCCTCCCTCTTCTCAGTACTGTATCTTTAATTTGACTCATCAGATGTGTCATTGGTTTCTATCGATACCTTGGGTTCATAGTTCTAGACTTTCTTTTTCAAGATTATATGAGAATGTACCAGTCCATCTTAGTCCTGGTGAAGGAAATGGCTATGTATTTTGAAAAATATTAGCTCTTCAAGGCCCATGAAAACATGAGCTTACAATATACTTACATACCAGAGGGATCACTACCATTTTTGTACAGAAATAATTATTATATCTTAGATTTTTCTTTCCAGAATAAAGTTGAAGTGGGATTACACAAAATGTTAAGAGAATTTTTAAGATTTTCTGATGTTTGAAGAATATTACTTTGAACATGTGAGTCTAGAAGAAACATAATTCAATGCAGGATGGTAATTTCAGGCTAAAAGATAGTGTTCTTATTTTATGTGGGAGTGAAGATTACTTCACAGAAACCCACGTGTATGCTAGCTGGTTTACTGTTTTCAAGTTTTCTATGCATTAAAAAATAAAGGTTTCTTTAGAAAGAATTGTAATATAGTTATTTCATTGAATACAGATGCATTTTATAGGCAAATTCCATAATAATCCCTCAATAAATGTTTGTTAAATAAATGAATTCACAACAAGAAAATCTATGTCAATTCTTAGATTTTTGGAGAATGGGAAAGATGGATGGATGATTGGTATGAGTCCACAAATTTTCCTTAAAATACTCAAACTCGGGTTTCCCTGGTGGCACAGTGGTTAAGAATCTGCCTGCCAGTGTAGGGGACACAGGTTCAAGCCCTGGTCTGGGAAGATCCCACATGTTGCGGAACAACTAAGCCCATGCACCACAAATACTGTGCCTGCACTCTAGAGCCTGCGACCCACAACTACTGAAGCCTGCGTGCCTAGAGCCCATGCTCCACAACAAAAGAAGCCACCGCAATGAGAAGCTTGTACACCACAAAGAAAAGTAGCCCCCCTTCACTGCAACTAGAGAAAGCCCGCAGGCAGCAATGATGACCCAACCCAGCCAATAATAAAATAAATAAAATAAAATAAATAAATTTTTAAAAATACTGAAACTATTTTAGAATCTATGAATTAAATTAAATATCACTTAGTCTTTTCTTCCCAAAAAGAATTTTTAGAGAAGAAAATGAAGGGAAGATAAAACTGTTATCTTCTGAGTACAATCACTTTAAAAAGAAGAAACACTCAGACTTGTCTGGTTTTATCTATGTTACTATGTTATATTGAACTGAATTAAAAATTTCTCAATTATGCATACTTTCCACGGAATAAGGCACACATTCTAGAAGACAGATTATGTGAACGTGAACTATATGTTAAATAAATGAATAGAGGATGATTCTGGTAACTAAAGGGGAAGAAAATGTTGCCATCAAACTTGAAGTGGCACTCCTCTTCAAAATAAAAGATATAAAAATTGGTTTCTGGGCCAAATAAATTTAGAATTTTCTAGAAAATTGTCAAAATATGTTTAAAACAACATGAGCATGTTGGTTGATGTGAATTATATCAATTTTACCACATAAGAAATGAAAGCTTAGGAATTTTTTAAATGCATACTTATTTATTTAAACTTAACAGTAATTTCATTGCATATGTATAAAATAACATATTTTCCATAAAGTATATTTTCTCAAACCAAACAAAAATTAATGAAATAAGTGGCTTTGTTTCACATTTTTGTAGATCTGTTCAATGTCTGGTTTAATGAACAAGAGCTGGATTCTCATATCTACTTCTATGTTCGAGCTGTTATGATATGTGACTTTGATTGAAATATATAAAGAAAATCTGGCTTAATACAGATGTATAGCCTGAAAGAGGAGGAAAATTTTAATAGCCTTCTCTGATCATTGTGATAATAGTCTTCTTCGTTACTGCAGTAAAACTCAAAAAGTAGTATTTACTTGATGGTTAATTACAATGTGATCTGAAACTGTAACAATGAACTTTCTGTGCAACTTTCAAATATACAATACAGTATTGTTAACTACAGTCACCGTGCTGTACATTACAATCCCAGAACTTATGCATCTTATAACTGGAAGTGTGTAACTTTTGACCACCTTCACCTGTCCTGTTCCCCTGCCCCCCTGCTCCGGAAACCATTTATTTGTTTGTTTGTTTGTTTGTTTTTAAGAATTAGAATGTGTAGGCCTGAAACAAATAGACTGCCAGGTATTTCTCCAGCAAAGATTGTTTTATTGGGGATCAGCAGAGAATTGCAATTCAGGGTCGATGACCACAGTGAGCCACATGCAAGGACCCTGAGTTCGGTTATTTTAGATTTCAGATATAAATGAGATCATACAGTATTTGTTTTTCTGGAGAAACCATAGGCCTAGAAGGGCCCTGCTAGTGCCTTGCTGTGCTGGCCTGGGGGTGGGGAACAATGTGGTCCCAGTGCATCTGCTCCTCTTACCCTTCCCAAGTGGTCCTCCTCATCTCTGTGGCCCAGGGGTGCTTCAGCCTCACCCGGGGTTCTGGAATTATCTCAATGATGTCTTATCTGTAGATTGATGCCAGTTGGTCTTCTTGTGAGGGGGCTGTGAACATCCTATGTTGCCATCTTGATGACATCACCCTCCAATTTTGGATTAGGAAATGTTTTGACCTTGCAGACCTCCCAGAAGGCTTTTGGGAACACCAGTTTTCCCCATACTACCCCTTGAGAACTGTTGTTTGAACCTACCATTTTGATGTAGCTGCTTGAAAAGTATGTATAAAAAAGAGGAATTTTTAACATACATAGGTCAACAATTCCAGCAGACTTTTTTGAAGATCATAACAAATGCCAAAACTGACACCAGAATTGACATGGAAAGGTAAAGGACTCAAAATCACCAAGGCAGCCTTGAGAAAGAAGAACAGAGTTTGAAAACATGCACTCCTTATTTTAAGACGTACTATAAAGCTACTCTATAATTCAGACAGTGTGATTCAGGCCTAAGGACAGACAGATCTAGGAAACTGAATAGAGACCATAAATAGATCTGCATACATGCAGCAAAATTAATTTGGACAGATGTGCCAGTGCAACACAATGGGGAAAGGAAAGTCTTTTTAACAAATGATACTAGAACAACTGGATATCTGTATGCAAAAAAAAAAAAAAATTGAAACTTGATAAATACGTAACATGAAAATTGACAAACACCGATGATTCCAGACAAAATTTAAAAGTTAAAATTATAAAGTTTCTACAAAAAAATAAAATAAGGGAATGTCTTTGTGGCCTGTGTACTCAAATATTTCTTAGAGAGATTGCAAAAGCACTTAACCTTAACAGGAGAAGAAAAAAAAATGTAAATTAGACTTTATCAGAAAAAAAAAAAATTCTATTCTTCAAAACTTAAAGAAAAAAAATAAAAAGACCAATCATAGTCTAGGAGAAATATTCACAATCTATCTATTTATATATATGAAAAAGACTTGAATCCAAATTTTATAAAGAATTTCTACATATCAAAAACAAAAGACAAGCAATCCAATTAAAAATTGTCAAAAGACTTGGATAGATACTTCATAAAGGAAGATGTAAGAACTGCTCATAAAATACAGGTAAAGGGTCTTTTAATTTGCAGAGAAATGCAAATTAAATCCAGAATGAGATACACCTGTGCATCCAAAGGAGTGGTTTAAATTTAAATGACTTCAATACCAAGTGCTTGAGAGGATGCAGAATGCCTTGGTATCTCATAATGGTAAGATGTAAAATGGTACAACCAGTGTGGAAAACTGGTACTTTCTTATAAAATTAAACTCACACCTACCTATGATCCAGCAATTCTACTATAAGGTATTATTTCCAGCAGAAATGAAAATAAATGCCCACACAAATATTTGTTCAATAATGTTTAGTGCAGCTTTATTCATAATAGCAACAAATTTAAACCATTCAAATGTCCACCAACAGGAAGATGAATAAACAAAGTCTAGTCTCTTCATCCAATATTACTCAGCAGTAGAAAGAAATGACTACTGACACACATATGTGGATGAATATCAAAAGTATTATGTTGAGTGAATAAAGCCAGACATGTGTATGTTCTATATGTTCCCATTTGTATGAAGTTCAGTAACTAATTTGTGGGACTATAACTGTATATGGTTGTTGCTCTGGGTATGGGGAGGGAACCGTACTCTTAAGAGAGATGAAAGGTGAAGGCAAAGCCCTGCATCTTGATTGGATGTTGGTTCCGAGGGTACATACATTTGTAACACTTGCCAGGAAGTGCACTTAAGATGTGCACAGTTGGGCTTCCCTGGTGGTGCAGTGGTTGAGAGTCCGCCTGCCGATGCAGGGGACACGGGTTCGTGCCCTGGTCCGGGAGGATCCCAGATGCCGGGGAGCAGCTGGGCCCATGAGCCATGGCCACTGAGCCTGCGCGTCTGGAGCCTGTGCTCCGCAACGGGAGAGGCCACAGCAGTGAGAGGCCCGCGTACCGCCAAAAAAAAAAAAAAAAAAAAAAAAGTGCACAGTTTACTATATGTCATTATACCTCAATAGAAATGTTAAACATGCATACGCTAATTATCAGCACAACTGTTATGAATATTTTCTTGGTTTATTAAATGAGGTATTCAATCAAAGATGCATGTTGATTGCACTATGAATATGAAACATGCTGATTACCAATTCATATTCATTTGGAAACCTAGAGGCAGAAGCGAACACTACCATGTGTGACAGGAAGATAGACTTGCCCATCCTTCAGTGTTTTCACTTTTCAATCTCTTGTCAATTAACATGGTAATTGCCTTTAATGACTTTGTTCTCCTCAGTGTAATCAGACGGGAAACTTTAGATGGAAACTGCATAAATTATTCTAACTTCTGCCAGGAAAAGAATCCAAGAGTTTAATCAACTTCTGCACATTTTATTCTTCTTGTTAGGAAGTTTTCTTTACATTCATACTTAACTGACAGGCCCTCTACCTGGAAGAGGCAGTCCTGATTAAGTGCTCCCGTCAATAGGACCATGTCCGCAGTGCAGAGGACAGATGACATTCCTGTTCAAAGAGGGTAAACTATGCCAAGGAAGATGGTGCAAACTCATCTGGCTCTCTCCAATGTTTCTATAGATCCTCTCATAAAAATATCAACACCATTGATGGTACTAACTTTATATAATTCTTATCAGTTCATAAAATATTGTGCACTCAAAGTGAACATCTGGGAAGAATATAATAGGAAAGGCATCATTGTCCCCATTCTATAGAGAAAAAAATGGAAGTGTATGGCATTTAAGCTCATTCATAATTACATTTTAATGAATGTGGGTCATTCTTTAGGTCTGTTGTAGACACAACTAAAATTTGTCTTCTTTCCTGAAGCTTTTTCTAAATTGAGCTTTCCTTACTTCTCACAAAACGTTCACAGTCCACATTCTCAGTATTTGAGGCAGTGAGGACTCTCTGAATTGAAATCCTCCTTCTATCACAGGAATCCTGGGCAGGAGGCAGGTGGGAGATCAAGGTGAAAGAGCCCAAGGGAATACAGGACATGATGTGTTGGGTCCTGCTTATAGCCTAGTCCACATGCTGTGCCAGGGTGAGGTAGGTATAAAGCAAACCGAATGTCCTTTCTTCCCATTTCAAGAAAGGCCACCTCTTCCATTGATTTGCAATCCAGGACTTCTTGGGTTAAGTAAACACTGTACAGAAGACATTTTATTTGATTCTGAACTGCATCATTTTAAGTGATGATTGCAAAGAGATCTCCTATGCAGAGTAACTTTAGTATCCAAATATTTTCAGAGGAATGTAGTGCCCATCTACATTACAGGAAAAAAAGCAGTCATTTAGATGGTACAAGATGTGATGCTAAAAACTGTCATCAGTTTAGAATACAAATTTGAGTCATGGAAATGGTAAGGGGTCATGAAATCTTGGGCAGCCCCAGACCCATAGCTCTAAACATCAGCTTCCTCATCTGTAAAATGTGGACAATAATATCCTGTCCTATCTATAATCCAGGGAACCTTCCAGAGATTTGGAAAATAAGCAAAAAACACTTTTTGAAGCTCGAAGAGTTATGTCCACCTAACGTTGTGGTTGCCATGGCTATTTGCCACGGTTTCTGCACCTTCCTTTGAGGTTGGTCATAAGTCTGAACTTCTTTTGGGCTCATCACTTGGCTTTTTTTCATCGTCTTAAAAACCAGAGCCTTCTCATTTTGAATTTGTTTACAGAGCGAAAGAACCTTTGCTCTTTTAGGCAGTTTTATTCTATTTCATCCTTTGGAATGTCCCATTTGTATGTATGAATGGCAGGCATGGTGTGTGCATTTGTATGTGTATAACTGGAAAAGAGAAAACACATATCTTTTCCTTCTCACCAAGGACTTACTCACAAGTGAACCTGAAGAGGAGAGGCCTTAGTCCTGGAAGCTGAGAGTCTAAGGGTCTGTGTGACCGACCCTGGGGCTCCAATGACGTAACCAGGTTCATCTCAGTCTCTCTCTCTACCTTTTTCAGCTCTGTTTTCTTTGGCATTGGCTTCATTCTCAGAAGAACTCAGACTGTTCCCTAACGGTCTCAGGATGGCTGCTCCCATCTCCAGGTTTAGCATCCATCTATCTTAGTTCAGGCTGCTATAACAAAGTACCTCAGACTGGGTGACTTACAAACAACAGAAATTTATTTTTCATAGTTCTGGAGGCTGGAAGTCCAAGATCAAGGTGCCAGCATGATTGGGTGAGAGCCCTCTTCCTGGTCACAAACGTCTCCTTGTGTCCTCACATGGCAGAAGGGGCTAGCTGGCTCTCTGGATCTCTTTTATGACACAGGCCAAATCCCAATCATAGGGCCCCACCCTCATGACCTAATCACCTCCCAAAGGCCCCGCCTCTTAATGCCATTACATTGGAATTAGGGTTTCAAGATTTGAATTTTTGTTTGTAATACACTCAAGGGAAAAGAATCTGAAGAGGAATATATATATATGACTGAATATATAACTGAATCACTGTGCTGGATACCTGAAACTAACACAATATTGTAAATCGACTATACTGCTTAAAGAATTAAACTAAAAAAAGATTTTAATTTTGGGGAGACACAAACATTCAGTCCATTGCATTATTTTATCAGCTATGCAACAACAACAAAAAAGGTCTCCTTCCTGATGGCACAAATAAAAGCATGGCAATTATGTCTTACTGGCTTGGGTCCACCATGCACTGTGATTAGGGCCATGCCACTTGTCTCACATCTGAGTCACATGGACAGTAAGAGGAGCCTGAGTAGGTCTCAAGAAGGCCAGGGTGCTATCACCAGAAGAGTTCTGAGAACATATTTCCCTGAGGTTCACTGCTGTCTTGTTCCACATTGATGACCCGGCTGATGTTGACGACCACTGAGGCCCTGTGTGTACTCTATCAGCAGCACCATGGTGGCTCTCCTGCCCTCATCCCATGATGCTCCATCATTCTCCCCTCCATCTGAAATGAAGCTTGGGACTTGTGATCAAGAGATAATCGCATGTAGGAATTTCTCAAGGAGTTCCTTCCTCTAGTTGTTCAATGGAAAGCACATTTCTTCAATGAACATAGTCAAGCAGCAATTTGGTTTTCACACTTTGCATGTTTTGATCTTGATTGATGTATTAGTTTCCTATGGCTGCTGTAACAAGTGACCACAAACTTAGTAGCTTTAAACAACACAGATGTATTACCCCACAGTTCAGAGGTTAGAAATCTAATGCGGGTCTCACTGGGTTAAAACCAAGGTGTGGGCAGCCTGCATTCCTCCTGGAGTCTCTGGGGGAAAGTCCATTCCCTTGTCTATTCTAGCTTCTAGAAGGCACCTGCGTGCCTTGGTCCATGGCCTTTCCTCTGTCTTGTTTCATCTTGTAATCTATCCCTCTCACTTGGCAATACTTTTTGCTGCCAAAAAGAACTTGGTTATGGATTTTTATGATTTATTAGCCACAGACGTTACCCTGGACTTTGAAATGATAGGCTGAAGTTTTCTCATGTTTATTTCCCAATAACTAATGTGTCACATCTATCAAATGATGTTTCTTTCCATGCTTTTTTTGTTCTTGATTTTAGAAGCTTTTTTAGGGTCTCTTTCAGGAAATTCATTTGGATTGGATGCTTATCCTTGATTTCTTACTTAGTACAATGCCTTTTGAACATTTACAAATAAAATAAGAGTGACATGTCTGTGTTATAAAATAAAACCAAGCAAACTACCTACCTCTATAGAGATGAAAGACACACATGACTGTTTCCTCTTTATTTTATGAGGAAAATCTTCAAGTGCCTTAGAAAATGCTAATGCTGAAGCTTTCATGGATTCCAAGGTTAGAAGAGCTCAGGAAGAGATGAGAAAGACTGTGCCCACTGCACACCTAGATGATAAACTAGGTCATCTTGAATTGCATGGCAATTGCCGTGAGGCAGAAGAGCAGAATTGGCCCAAAAGTGACTTAATTAATCAATGGATAATTTATTTGAACCTCTATCTGGTGAGAAAATATAGTAAAATATAGATAATACATAGAAAATATAGTCGCTATAGTATAGCAAATTAGGTAAGCCTTGCAATCTCCTATCGTGCTTTAAACTATAGTAAACAATATTTAAAACATGATTGGAAATTACAAGACTTTCTATGGTGTTATCTTTCTACTTGTTCATCTTTCAGTGATTTATCTTATTTAAAGTATTTTCCTTAACTGAAGCGTACAGCATCTTTGCCACCAGAAGGAAAAACATTAAAAGAGAAATAAACACATGTAACCGTTGCCACCTCTTTTCTTATAAATTCCTCCCAAACTGCTTAGTTAATGTGATCTACAAGCACAAAAGTGGTGCGTTAAAAATAGCTTCAGCTAAAAGCAGGTATAAGAAGAGTCAGCAAGGATTATGTAGCACTCTACAGACAAATTTTGTGATTTAAGGAGGAAGTGTAAAGATTTGCTTTTTTTTTTCTTTTTTTTTAGGGAAAACACCCAACAGATGCTTTGAGATATTAAAGCCCCTTTTTAGTTGCACAGAGAAAAGAGTTTCTGCAGAGGAGCTGAATTTATAGAGCAGTATTCTAATGTGGGCAAGCTTGTGGTCAGACTCAGGGAGATCTGCATAGGACCAAGGTTTGCACAAGAGACAAAATTCTGCCGCTAAGGGCGGATACATGTTAGGATGCAATAAAATATAGACACATGCTGATTCTGATGAAAATGGTTTAAGAAGCAATAATTGACCTGGGGTGGCTCAAATATTTATTTAATGCAACATTGTAATGGATCAGCAGTTGGAACAGGGGTTCTTAATGTTTCAGATATGATGGTGACTGCCCCACCCTCTACCCACAGCCCTCCCTTCCTGCACGGGTGGCTGGCATCGTGGATAGACCTTGACCTCTTGTGTCATTCAGCAGCTAGTAATTCTGCCACCATTATCCCACTCTTCCCCAGATACCTAAGCCTGAACTTTCAAAGAACTGGTTATTTGTGAGCAGAGAATCTCAGTCCTTAGAACACTTTTGGCTTCAGTATAGATGGCACAGATAACCTCTTACTCTTGAGAATAACTTCTACATCTATAAACTAATGTAGTATTCTACAGTTGCTGTTTCTCCATGGGTGTTGGGAAATCTGCTAAAATTTTGGAGGATTGGGTGTATACTGGCAACATTTTAGTATACTGCTAAGAACCAAGACGGAATGCCTTAATACTTATGTCTGAGTTTAAGAATGTCTATTTTAAAAGTTGCACATATTTGTCATGTTAATTTATTTCCTATTTCCTATAAGGTTGAACTAATTCCAGTCTTCTATTCATGATAAAATTTATATGATAGAAAAAGCCAGCATGATGAAAAATTTCATACATGAAATTAATGATAGCAACATATGCAACAAAACATCACAGAGATTGTTGAGATATCATTCCTAGAGCAATGCAAGGGCTTTTCCATCCTTTCTTATTTAAAAAAATGATGTAATTCATGCACTGGACAGTATCTTACCTGAGCAGTGGAATTGTGAGTAGTTTTCAATAAACCTGTGCTTATGTTCTTTGTCAAGCCATTCAGGTTCGGAACGGGGCAGGGAGATCTCCATTAGATATCTTTAGCAATATCTTTTCACTTCCAAATTATTGACTATTTTCTCTTTCTTTTTTCTTTTTTTTTCTTTCTTTTATCTTTTTAAAGTTTTTTTTTTCAGTAGTAATGGCAAATATGCATACCATTAACTCTAAATTAAGCAACATGGCAATAATTATGTAGTTGACTGCTTTTGCTAGCGAACAAATATACCTCTCAAGAGTTCTGATGATCTTTCTCATACTCTGCCCCAGGGCAATTTAACTTTAAAAATGGGTCTTTGACAGTGATGCTTGACTCATGCCCAAGAGCTTTAGAGTTTAAGTCTGCGGTAACTACTATCTACATCTGAAGATCTGAGTGAGAAGCACACACAGGGTGTGTATTACTTCCTACCTGCATTAAGCAGCTCTCCTGCTAAAAAAGTTTTCCGATATGCTTTTTTGGCTCAAAGCTAAAAACCTCCAGTCCTGACATCCAGGTTATCATTAAACGCATCTGACAACTATCCCATCTCCTCTGTAGATGTCCCTCAACCCACCTCTAATTCTAATCAAACCAGTCTCTCATTCCATTAGGTGCCTTTCACATCTCCAAACCCCAGTGTCAGTTCATCTACCACTTCTGAAATTCACTTTGGATGGCTATCAGCTGCTCTCCCTCTGCCGATTCACATTCTGCAGGTGCTTTCAAAGCCAGGCTGAACACTCTGACCATATAAGCAGACTGCTTAAATTAACCTTGTTTCAGAAGCACCTTTCCCTTACTCTGAATTCTTTCAACATTGATACACACACTGCATAGCTTGTTTCTTCCCTCTGCATTGTTGAGTTGGCTTCTTAATTTGTATCTGGATCTTTTGACATGTGCACTTGTTTCTCCAAGGGAGGTTAATCTCATCCATTTCTTCTGAATCTCTCACAGCACCTTGTATGAATCTTTGGTATACGAGGAGTTCACTGCATGCTCATTGAATTGATTTTCATTATACAATGAAAAAATATTGTCCAGTGAATGATGTTTTATTAACCCTTTAGAGTCTCCCAAACATCACTTTCTACTGAATTTTTATATTAATCCGAAAATAAGCAAAATAATAAAGCTGACATAAAACGTACAGTTTCTAGGAAACTACTTAGTATTAGATACTAGATACATTTCCCTCTCTTACAGTTAGTCAGTAGGGAGAACCAATATCCAGAAGGTAAAGCAAAATCCTTATCTAAATATGATTACTCAGCAGTACTGATGAAGAAAAAAGAATGTGTTGAATAGAAATGTTTAACTATGACTGGGACAAGGAGGACTTTTTATTTTAAGCATCTGTTATCTTAATTATTATTTTGATCCAAACACCTACATATTGGTAGATAGTTCAAATCAAAGGAGATTTTACTGGATAAAAAATTGTAAAAGTTAAAATAACATTTAGTTTTAGGCATTAACACAAAGGAAATACAAACCTCCTGAGAAAGTCTCATAATAATTAAAGATAGTAACTTATGGCCATAGCTCAACTCACTGTGGGCAAAGACCAAAATTTTTATTTCCCATTGATCATGGACTGATGTCTTTGTAAAATACAAAATCATGTTCATGGATGCCACAGTCATGTTAAATTGCTATAAAACTTTACAAATACTTACTTCCACTTTCTGGACTTATCTCATGGGAGGTAACAAATGCTTCATGGATGCCAGCAACTGGTGGACCACCCTTTGAATAGCAGAGGCATGGATTCACTAGAACAAAAGAATCACACCAGAAAGAGACCTGTTATATTTTCTGACAAGTTGAAAAAAGGAATACTTTTGAATATTTGAATACAAATACAAGTATTTGTAGCTGAAAGTGGACTGGTTGGGACACTGTAAAGGACAGTTACTTAGCAACAATCAAGGCAAAATGTTCTAGGCAGCTGATTCAATTCACTCTGATCAATGCTACCCATGCAAAAGGAAACAGGTCAGGAAGTCCAGGAAAGTCAGCCAACTTTTCTGGGGAAAAGTTGTTTTGCCGGAGGACAGATCCATAGAGCAGATGTAACTGACCAGGCAGTGGGAGGTAGGAAGTCAGGTGTACGAGTGCAGAACTCTAAACCTCCCTTGATGGCTAGTGGATGGTATGGGCTCTGACTTTCAACAGCCCTTCCTTTTCTTCTCCACTTCTTAGCACACACCCTGTGGCAGCGACTGAGGGGCAGGAGAGAAGATGATAACGAGCAGACAGAAGGAGCTGAAGTCAGGGCAGATCTCCCAGGGTACCCGTCTTGGAGGGTGGTCAGCGCCCAGGGTCTGATCCTCAGCTTTACTGGTGCAAAAATCTTTTTTTTGTGAGTGTAGCTAGGGTTGGAGGGAAACAACACCTAGACAGCAGTCAGAAGGGACTAATGTGTAGACCAGAAGGCAAGGTGTTTAACTAACATCGGAACAGAAATGGCCAATAAACTGTTACTTTTATGTCGGCAGGGGAATGCATGTTCTCCCTGATGGAGATGCTGTAGGGAAAATTAACAGAAATTGCAAGGTATTTCAAGAGCGTGATATTAGAACATCAGGAAACAGAATGTTATTTGGATGACATTAATGGCCAGTGTAATCAAGGATGTGATGCAATTAAATCTCTCTCTCAATTTTCATATTTAGTGAAAAATTTACTAAGCATTCTACTTTGACTTGAAAGATATTCTGTCATTTAAGGGAATTGTGCAATGAGACAATCTCTGTAAGTACAGATTTCACTAATTAAACTCTCAGAAGATAATATTGTTCTCAAGCTCTTTGCAGGGTTCAAAAGGGTTGGTATTACGCACCAATTTTTTTCCTTAGAGGAATGCATTCATCTCTATGTGTATCTAGTCCCTTATGTCCTATGACATTAATATTATGATTTTCAGCAAAAAATATGCATTTTTTTTCTCACTGCTCTTAGTCAACTTGCTTCCAGGTTGTACAGTTCAAATTGCTTTTGAAAATAGAAAGAGAAATTCCATTCCTGTGACATAAAATATGATTAATAGGTGCTAAGCTTTAGTTTCTTATATATATTATAATGATGTACTTAAGAAAACTCTTATATCCCAATGGTTAACCATTAATATTAGGATGATAAAAAATAAGGAAATAGTAACAGAGTAAATTTATAACACTGAGGTTGTGTACACACAGTGTAAATTACATCTAACTTAGATTTTGTTACACTTAGTATAATGTAGGAAAATTTATTTCTAACTATGGCAAATCATAAACCTTTAATTAATAACTTATAATGTAATAAGTTTTTACTCTAATTAACCTATACTACAGAATTTTATTCTATTATAATATATATATACACACACAATGTATGTCTATATGTATATACCACATGCCTGAATGTGTTTACATGTATGTGTTTATATAGAGAGAGACGTATGCATGTGTGTTTTTATTTTCCAAACTCATACAACAATTAATATATATGAGAAACTAAAAATGCAGAGTATGCTTATTCAAAGGCCCTACACAGACAACAAAACTGAATGGATTTTTTAAATCATAAAATAATTTTTGAAATTCTCCTTTCATAGATCAGTGGAACAGAATACAGAACCCAGAGACAGACACACACAAACATGTTCAACTGACTTTTTTAAAATTTATTTTATTTTTTTATTAGTTTCTGCTTTATAACAAAGTGAATCAGTCATACATATACATCTGTTCCCACATCCCTTCCATCTTGCGTCTCCCTCCCTCCCACCCTCCCTATCGCACCCCTCCAGGCTGTCACAAAGCACCGAGCTGATCTCCCTGTGCTATGCGGCTGCTTCTCACTATCTATCTACCTTACGTTTGGTACTGTATATATGTCCATGCCTCTCTTTCGCTTTGTCACAGCTTACCCTTCACCCTCCCCATATCCTCAAGTCCATTCTCAAGTAGGTCTGTGTCTTTATTCCCGTTTTACCCCTAAGTTCTTCATGACATTTTTTTTTCTTAAATTCCATATATATATATGTGTTAGCATACGGTATTTGTCTTTCTCTTTCTGACTTACTTCACTCTGTATGACAGACTCTAGGTCTATCCACCTCATTGCAAATAGCTCAGTTTCGTTTCTTTTTATGGTTGAGTAATATTCCATTGTATATATATGCCACATCTTCTTTATCCATTCATCCAATGATGGACACTTAGGTTGTTTCCAGGTCTGGGCTATTGTGAATAGAGCTGCAATGAACATTTTGGTACATGTCTCTTTTTGAATTATGGTTTTCTCAGGGTATATGCCTAGTAGTGGGATTGCTGGGTCATATGGTAGTTCTATTTGTAGTTTTTAAAGGAACCTCCATACTGTTCTCCATAGTGGCTGTACCAATTCACATTCCCACCAGCAGTGTAAGAGTGTTCCCTTTTCTCCACACCCTCTCCAGCATTTATTGTTTCTAGATTTCTTGATGATGGCCATTCTGACTGGTGTGAGAAGATATCTCATTGTAGTTTTGATTTGCATTTCTCTAATGATTAATGATGTTGAGCATTCTCTCCTGTGTTTGTTGGCAGTCTGTATATCTTCTTTGGAGAAATGCCTATTTAAGTCTTCTGACCATTTTTGGATTGGGTTGTTTGTTTTTTGCTATTGAGCTGCATGAGCTGCTTATAAATTTTGGGAATTAACCCTTTGGCAGTTGCTTCATTTGCAAATATTTTCTCCCATTCTGAGGGTTGTCTTTTGGTCTTGTTTATGGTTTCCTTTGCTGTGCAAAAGCTTTGAAGTTTCATTAGGTCCCATTTGTTTATCTTTGTTTTTATTTCCATTTCTCTAGGAGGTGGGTCCAAAAGGACATTGCTGTGATTTATGTCATAGAGTGTTCTGCCTATGTTTTCCTCTAAGAGTTTGACAGTTTCTGGCCTTACATTTAGGTCTTTAATCCATTTTGAGCTTATTTTTGTGTATGGTGTTAGGGAGTGATCTAATCTCATCCTTTTACATATCCCTGTCCAGTTTTCCCAGCACCCCTTATTGAAGAGGCTGTCCTTTTTCCACTGTACATTCCTGCCTCCTTTATCAAAGATAAGTTGACCATATGTGCGTGGGTTTATCTCTGGGATTTCTATCCTGTTCCATTGATCTATCTTTCTGTTTTGTGCCAATACCACACTGTCTTGATTACTGTAGCTTTGTAGCATAGTCTGAAGTCAGGGAGCCTGATTCCTCCAGCTCCGTTTTTCGTTCTCAAGATTGCTTTGGCTATTCGGGGTCTTTTGTTTTCGCAAACAAATTTTGAAATTTTTTGTTCTAGTTCTGTGAAAAATGCCAGTGGTAGTTTGATAGGGATTGCATTGAATCTGTAGATTGCTTTGGGTAGTAGAGTCATTTTCACAATATTGATTCTTCCAATCCAGGAGCATGGTCTATCTCTCCATCTATTTGTATCATCTTTAATTTCTTTCATCAGTGTCTTATAATTTTCTGCATACAGGTCTTTTGTCTCCTTAGGTAGGTTTATTCCTAGATATTTTATTCTTTTTGTTGCAATGGTAAATGGGAGTGTTTTCTTGATTTCATTTTCAGATTTTTCATCATTAGTGTACAGGAATGCCAGAGATTTCTGTGCATTAATTTTGTATCCTGCTACTTTACCAAATTCATTGATTAGCTCTAGTAGTTTTCTGGTAGCATCTTTAGGAATCTCTATGTATAGTATCATGTCATCTGCAAACAGTGACAACTTTACTTCTTCTTTTCCAATTTGGATTCCTTTTATTTCCTTTTCTTCTCTGATTTCTGTGGCTAAACCTTCCAAAACTATGTTGAATAAGAGTGGTGAGAGTGGGCAGCCTTGTCTTGTTCCTGATCTTAGTGGAAATGGTTTCAGTTTTTCACCATTGAGGACGATGCTGGCTAGGGGTTTGTCATATATGGCCTTCATTATGTTGAGGAAAGTTCCCTCTATGCCTACTTTCTGCAGAGTTTTTATCATAAATGGGTGTTGAATTTTGTCGAAAGCTTTCTCTGCATCTATTGAGATGATCATATGGTTTTTCTTCTTCAATTTGTTAATATGGTGTATCACATTGATTGATTTCTGTATATTGAGGAATCCTTGCATTCCTGGAATAAACCCCACTTGATCATGGTGTATGATCCTTTTAATGTGCTGTTGGATTCTGTTTGCTAGTATTTTGTTGAGGATTTTTGCATCTATGTTCATCAGTGATATTGGCCTGTAGTTTTCTTTCTTTGTGCCTGGATTTGGTATCAAGGTGATGGTGGACTCGTAGAATGAATTTGGGAGTGCTCCTCCCTCTGCTATATTTTGGAAGAGTTTGAGAAGGATAGGTGTTAGCTCTTCTCTAAATGTTTGATAGAATTCGCCTGTGAAGCCATCTGGTCCTGGGCTTTTGTTTGTTGGAAGATTTTTAATCACAGTTTCAATTTCAGTGCTTGTGATTGGTCTGTTCATATTTTCTATTTCTTCCTGATTCAGTCTTGGCAGGTTGTGCATTTCTAAGAATTTGTCCATTTCTTCAAGTTGTCCATTTTATTGGCATAGAGTTGCTTGTAGTAATCTCTCATGATCTTTTGTATTTCTGCAGTGTCAGTTGTTACTTCTCCTTTTTCATTTCTAATTCTATTGATTTGAGTCTTCTCCCTTTTTTTCATGATGAGCCTGGCTAATGGTTTATCAATTTTGTTTATCTTCTCAAAGAACCAGCTTTTAGTTTTATTGATCTTTGCTGTCGTTTCCTTCATTTCTTTTTCATTTATATCTGGTCTGATCTTTATGATTTCTTTCCTTCTGCTAACTTTGGGTTTTTTTTGTTCTTTCTCTAATTGCTTTAGGTGCAGGGTCAGATTGTGTACTCGAGATGTTTCCTGTTTCTTAAGGTGGGATTGTATTGCTATAAACTTCCCCCTTAGAACTGCTTTTGCTGCATCCCATGGGTTTTGGTTCGTTGTGTCTCCATTGTCATTTGTTTCTAGGTATTTTTTTATTTCTTCTTTGATTTCTTCAGCGATCACTTCGTTATTGAGTAGTGTATTGTTTAGCCTCCATGTGTTTGTATTTTTTACAGATCTTTTCCTGTAATTGATGTCTAGTCTCATAGCATTGTGGTCAGAAAAGATACTTGATACAATTTCAATTTTCTTAAATTTACCAAGGCTTGATTTGTGACCCAAGATATGATCTATCCTGGAGAATGTTCCAAGAGCACTTGAGAAAAATGTGTATTCTGTTGTTTTTGGATGGAATGTCCTATAAATATCAATTAAGTCCATCTTGTTTAATGTATCATTTAAAGCTTGTGTTTCCTTATTTATTTTCATTTTGGATGATCTGTCCATTGGTGAAAGTGGGGTGTTAAAGTCCCCTACTATGAGTGTGTTACTGTCGATTTCCCCTTTTATGGCTGTTAGTATTTGCTTTATGTATTGAGGTGCTCCTATGTTGAGTTCATAAATATTTACAATTGTTACATCTTCTTCTTGGATCTATCCCTTTATCATTATGTAGTGTCCTTCTTTGTCTCTTCTAATAGTCTTTATTTTAAAGTCTATTTTGTCTGATATAAGAATTGCTACACCAGCTTTCTTTTGATTTCCATTTGCATGGAATATCTTTTTCCATCCCCTTACTTTCAATCTGTATGTGCCTCTAAGTCTGAAGTGGGTCTCTTGTAGACAGCATATATATGGGTCTTGTTTTTGTATCCATTCAGCCAATCTGTGTCTTTTGGTGGGAGCATTTAGTCCATTTACATTTAAGGTAATTATCGATATGTATGTTCCTATTCCCATTTCCTTAACTGTTTTGGTTCATTATTGTAGGTCTTTTCCTTCTGTTGTGTTTCTTGTCTAGAGAAGTTCCTTTAGCATTTGTTGTAAAGCTGGTTTGGTGGTGCTGAACTCTCTCAGCTTTTGCTTGTCTGTAAACGTTTTAATTTCTCCATCAAATCTGAATGAGATCCTTGCTGGGTAGAGTAATCTTGGTTGCAGGTTTCTGTCCTTCATCACTTTAATTATGTCCTGCCACTCCCTTCTGGCTTGTAGAGTTTCTGCTGAGAGATCAGCTGTTAACCTGATGGGGATTCCCTTGTGTGTTATTTGTTGTTTTTCCCTTGCTGCTTTTAATAGGATTTCTTTGTGTTTAATTTTTGACAGTTTGATTAATATGTGTCTTGGCGTATTTCTCCTTGGATTTATTCTGTATGGGACTCTCTGTGCCTCCTGGACTTGATTAACTATTTCCTTTCCCATATTAGGGAAGTTTTCAACTATAATCTCTTCAAATATTTTCTCAGTCCCTTCATTTTTCTCTTCTTCTTCTGGAACCCCTATAATTCGAATGTTGGTGCGTTTAATGTTGTCCCAGAAGTCTCTGAGACTGTCCTCTGTTCTTTTCATTCTTTTTTCTTTATTTTGCTCTGCAGCAGTTATTTCCACTATTTTATCTTCCACCTCACTTATCCGTTTTTCTGCCTCAGTTATTCTGCTATTGATCCCATCTAGAGTATTTTTTATTTCATTTATTGTGTTTTTAATCGATGCTTGATTCATCTTTATTTCTTCTAGGTCCTTGTTAACTGTTTCTTGCATATTGTCTATTCTATTTCCAAGATTTTGGATCTTGGAAATAGAATCTTGGATCATCTTTACTATCATTATTCTGAATTCTTTTTCAGGTAGACTGCCTATTACCTCTTCATTTGTTAGGTCTGGTAGGTTTTTATCTTGCTCCTTCTCCTGCTGTGTGTTTTTCTGTCTTCTCATTTTGCTTATGTTACTGTGTTTGGGGTCTCCTTTTTGCAGGCTGCAGATTCGTAGTTCCCGTTGTTTTTGGTGTCTGTCCCCAGTGACTAAGGTTGTTTCAGTAGGTTGTGTAGGTTTCCTGGTGGGGGGGACTAGTGCCTGTGTTCTGGTGGTTGAGGCTCGATCTTGTCTTTCTGGTGGACAGGTCCACGTCTGGTGGTGTGTTTTGGGGTGCCTGTGGCCTTATTATGTTTTTAGGCAGCCTCTCTGCTAATGGGTGGTGTTGTGTTCCTGCCTTGCTAGTTGCTTGGCATAGGGTGACCAGCACTGTAGCTTGCTGGTCGTTGACTGAAGGTGTGTGATGGTGCTGAGATGGAGATCTCTGGGAGTTTTTCGCCACTTGATATTATGTGGAGCTGGGAGGTGTCTTGTGGACCCGTGTCCTGAAGTTGGCTCTCCCACTTCAGAGGCACAGCACTGACTCTTGACTGCAGCACCAAGAGCCTTTAATCTACCCAGCTCAGAATAAAAGGGAGAAAAATAGAAAGAAAAATTAGTAGAAGAAAGAAAGAGAGAGAAAGAAAGGAAGGTAGGAAGGAAGAAAGAAAAAAAGAAAGGAGGGAGGGAGGGAGGAAGGATGCAAAGAATAAGAAAGAAAGAAAGGAGGGAGGGAGGGAGGAAGGATGGAAAGAATAAGAAAGAAAGAAAGGAGGGAGGGAGGGAGGAAGGACGGAAAGAAAGAAAGATAGAAAGAAAGGAGGGAGGGAGGAAGGAAAGAAAAAGAAAGAGTGAAAGGAAGAAGGGAGGGAGCAAGGGAGGAAGGAAAGAAAGAAAGAAAGGAAGAAAGAAAAAAAAGAAAGAAAGAAAGAAGGAAAGAAAGACAGGAGGGAGGGAGGGGGCAAGGAAGGAAAGAAAGAAAGAAAGGAGGGGTGGAGGGAGGGAGGGAGGAAGGGAAGTTAGGAAAAAAAGAAAGAGAGCAGATAAAGTAAAATAGAATGAATTATAAAATATAGTAGCATTATTAAAATTAAAAATTAATTATTGAGGAAAAAATTGGCAGATAGAACCCTGGGACATATGGTTTAAGCAAAGCTATACAGAGAAAATCTCACACAGAAGCATACACATACACATTCACAAAAAGATAACAGGGGGGAAAAAATCGAAACTCTTGCTCTCAAAGTCCACCTTCTCAATTTGGGATAATTCATTGTAAAAAGAGGAAAAGCAGGAAACGTCTGAAATCTTGCTCTCAAAGTCCACCACCTTAATTTGGGATAATTCGTTGTAAAAAGAGGAAAAGGGGGGAAAGTCTTAAATCTTGTCCTCAAAGTCCACTTTCTCAATTTGGGAGGATTCGCTGTCCATTCATGCACTCCACAGACGCAGGGCACATCAAGCGGACCATGGAGCTTTAATCCGCTGCCTCCGAGGCTGCACAGAGAGATTTCCCTGTCTCTTCTCTGCTCTCACAGCTCCCGGGTCTCAGCCTTGGACCTGGCCCTGCCTCTGTGCGTAGGTCACCGGAGGGCGTCCGTTCTTTGCTCAGACAGGACGGGTTTAACGGAGCCGCTGATTCGGGGGCTCTGGCTCACTCAGGCCGAGGGGAGGAAGGGGCACGCAGTGCGGGGCAGGCCTGCGGCGGCAGAGGCCGGCGTGACGTTGCACCAGCCCGAGGCGCTCCGTGCGCTTTCCCGGGGAAGTCGTCCCTGGGTCCCAGGACCCCAGCATTGGCGGGGTGCACAGGCTCCCGGAAGGGGGGGTGCACAGTGACCTGCGCTCGCACACAGGCCTTGTGGTGGCGGCAGCAGCGGCCTCAGCGTCCCGCACCCGTCTCCGGGGTCTGCGCCTTTAGCCGCGGCTCGCGCCCGTCTCTGGAGCTTCTTTAAGCAGCGCTCTTAATGCCCTCTCCTCGCGCACCAGGAAACAAAAGGGAAGAAAAAGTGTCTTGCCTCTTCGGCAGCTCCAGACTTTTTCCCCCGGACTCCCTCCGGGCTAGCCGTGGTGCACTAACCCCTTCAGGCTGTCTTCCCGCCGCCAGCCCCAGTCCTCTCCCTGCGCTCCAACCGAAACCCGAAACCCGAGCCTCAGCTCCCAGCCCCGCCCGCCCCGGCGGCCAAGCAGACAAGCCTCTCGGGCTGGTGTGTGCCTGAGGGCACCTATCCTCTGTGCCGGAATCTCTCCGCTTTACCCTCCGCACCCCTGTTGCTGTGCTCTCCTCCGCTACTCCGAAGCTTTCCCCCTCCGCCACCCACAGTCTCCGCCCACGAAGGGGCTTCTAGTGTGTGGAAACCTTTCCTCCTTCACGGCTCCCTCCCACTGGTGCAGGTCCCGTCCCTATCCTTTTGTCTCTGTTTATTCGTTTTTCTTTTGTCCTACCCAGGTACGTGGGGAGTTTCTTGCCTTTTGGGGGCTCTGAGTTCTTCTGTCAGCGTTCAGTAGGTGTTCTATAGGAGCAGTTCCACGTGTAGATGAATTTCTGATGTATCTGTGGGGAGGAAGGTGATCTCCACGTCTTACTCTTCCGCCATCTTCCTCCGTCTCCTCGGGAACACTTCTGTGATTCTAAGCCCTTTTAAGTCAGGAACTGAGGGAGATTCTGGAACTCTTCTTGCTGTAGTCACCAGCACCAATAGACACTGGCATCTGCAAATCCTCTCCAAAGATGATTCATGGACAGCTTTATCTCTGAAAACCACCACCAGAGGATTGTGAGCATCCTCCTTATACTCACTGGTCCTGTAGAGAATCAGAGATGACTTCTTAATTTAGTGTATGGACTGGCACCTTGAAGTCTCGCCATCCTTCTGACCTGTGCAGGCAGTTCCACGGCACTGGCCTCTCTGGGGGCTGGCAAGGCTCACAGGGTAACTGCATTAGGGCCCCCAGCCCATTCCTTAACATCGGCCCTTAACAGTGTTCAAAGCTCTTCACTTGCCATTCCAGTTCTCAAGGCCAACCCCATTAGCTCATACTAGTATCTCCGCACATCATGGATGAGATCTGAGACTTAGGTCACCTGTGCAAGGCCAGGGCAAGGTGTCGACTTAGCAGAAGTCAATGCTGTTACTGCATTTGTTGCTAAGATCACCCCCGTGGAGTTCCCTTCTCAACTGACTTTTGATAAAGATGCAAAACCAGAGGGCTTTCAAGATGGTGGAGGAGTAAGATGTGAAGATCACCTTCTTCCGAACAAATACATCAAAAATACATCTACATGTGGAACAACCCCTACAGAACGCCTACTGAATGCTGGCAGAAGACTTCAGACTTCCCAAAAGCTGTGTGGCGGACAGGGTCTTGGTGCTCCAGCCGGCTGATAGACCTGAGCCTCTGAGGTGGGAGAGCCAGATCAGGATATTGGACCACCAGAGACCTCCCAGGCCCACAAAGTATCAGTTGATGAAAACTTTCCCAGACATCTCTATCTCAGTGCTAAGACCCAGATCCACTCAACGACCAGCAAGCTCCAGTGCTGGACACCCTATGCCAAACAACTAGCAAGACAGGAACACAACTCCACCCATTAGCAGAGATGCTGCCTAAAATCATAGTTACTTCACAGACATCACAAAAGACATCACCAGATAGGGTCCTGCCCACCAGAAAGACAAGATCCAGCTCCACCCACCAGAACAGAAGCATCAGTCCCCTCCACCAGGAAGCCTACACAACCCACTAAAGAAACCTTACCCACTGGAGGCAGACACCCAAAGCAACGGCAGCCACAAACATGCAGCCTGCAAAAAGGAAACTGCAAACACAGTAAGTTAAGTAAAATGAGAAGACAGAGGAATACGCAGCAGATAAAGGAGGAAAGTAAAAACCCACCAGACCAAACAAATGAAGAGGAAATAGGCAGTCTACCTTAAAAAGAATTCAGAGTAATGATAGTAAAGATGATCCAAAATCTTGGAAATAGAAAGGAGAAAATACAAGAAACAATTAACAAGGACCTAGAGAACTAATGAGCAAACAAAGAATGATGAACAGCACAATAAATGAAATTAAAAATTCTCTAGAAGGAATCAATAGAATAACTGAGGCAGAATGGAAAGTGACCTGGAAGGTAAAATAGTGGAAATAACTACTGCAGAGTGGAATAAAGAAAAAAGAATGAAAAGAATTTAGGACAGTCTCAGAGACTTCTGGGACAACATTAAATGCACCAACATTCGAGTTACAGGGGTCCCAAAAGAAGAAGAGAAAAAGAAAGGGACTGAGAAAATATTTTCAGAGATTATAGTTGAAAAGTTCCCTAACATGGGAAAGGAAATAGTCAGTCAAATCCAACAAGGGCAGAGAGTCCCAAACAGAATAAATCCAAGGAGAAGCAAACCAAGACACATATTAGTAAAACTATCAAAAATTAAATACAAAGAAAATATATTAAAAGCAGCAAGGGAAAAGCAACAAACAACATACAAGGGAATCTGCATAAGGTTAACAGCTGATCTTTCAGCAGAAACTCTGCAAGCCAGAAGGAGTTGAAAGAGATATTTAAAGTGATGAAAAGGAAAAACCTACAATCAAGATTACTCTACCCAGCAAGGATCTCATTCAGATTTGATGGAGAAATTAAAACCCTTATAGATAAGCAAAAGCTAGAAGAATGCAGCACCACCAAACTAGCTTTACAACAAATGCTAAAGGAACTTCTTTAGGCAGGAAACACAAGAGGAGGGAAAGACCTACAATCACAAACCCAAAACAATTAAGAAAATGGGAATAGGAACGTACATATTGGTAATTACCTTAAATGTAAGTGGTTTAAATGCTCCAACCAAAAGACATAGACTGGCTGAATGAATAGATAAAGAAGACCTGTATATATGCTGTCTATAAGAGACCCACTTCGGACCTGGGACACACACAGACTGAAAGTGGGGGGATGGAAAAAGATATTCCATGCAAATGGAAATCAAAAGAATGGTGGAGTAGCAATTCTCATATCAGACAAAATAGACTTTAAAATGAAGACTATTACAATAGACGAAGGACACTACATAATGATCAAGGGATCAATCCAAGAAAAAGATATAACAATTGTAAATATTTATGCACCCAACAAAGGAGCACCTCAATACATAAGGCAAATGCTAAGAGCCATAAAATGGGAAATCGACAGTAACACAGTCATAGTAGGGGACTTTAACTCCCCACTTTCACCAATGGACAGATCACCCAAAATGAAAATAGATAAGGAAACACAAGCTTTAAGTGACACATTAAACAAGATGGACTTCACTGATATTTATAGGACATTCCATCCAAAAACAAGAGAATACACTTTCCTCTCAAGTGCTCATGGAATATTCTCCAGGATAGATCACATCTTGGGTCACAAATGAAGCATTGGTAAATTTAAGAAAATTGAAATTGTATCGAGTATCTTTTCCAAGCACAATGCTATGAGACTAGATATCAATTACAGGAAGAAAATGGTAAAAAATACAAACACATGGAAGCTGAACAGTACACTACTAAATAACCAAGAGGTCACTGAAGAAATCAAAGAGGAAATCAAAAAATACCTAGAAGAAAATGACAATGAAAACACGATGACCCAAAACCTATGGAATGGAGCAAAAGCTGTTCTAAGAGAGATGTTTAGAGCAATACAATCCTACCTTAAGAAACAAGAAGCACCTCAAATAAATAACCTAACCTTACACTTAAAGCTATTAGAGAAAGAAGAACTAAAAACGCCAAAGTTAGAAGGAAATAAACCATAAAAATCAGATCAAAAATAAATGAAAAAGAAATGAAGGACACAATAACAAAGATTAGTAAAATTAAAAGCTGGTTCCTTGAGAAGATAAACAAAATTGATAAACCATTAGCCACACTCATCAGGAAAAAAAGGGAGAAGACTCAAATCAATAGAATTAGAAATGAAAAAGGAAAAGTAACAACTGACACTGAAGAAATACAAAGGATCACGAGAGATTACTACAAGCAACTATACACTAATAAAATGGACAACGTGGAATAAATGGATACATTCTTAGAAAAGCACAACATTCTGAGACAGACCTAGAAAGAAATGGAAAATATAACAGACCAATCACAAGCACTGAAATGGAGACTGTGATTTAAAATCTTCCAACAAACAAAAACCCAGGACCAGATGGCTTCACAGGCAAATTCTATCAAACATTTAGAGAAGAACTAACACCTATCCTTCTCAAACTCTTCCAAAATATAGCAGAGGGAGGAACACTCTCAAACTCATTCTAGGAGGTCACCATCACCCTGATACCAAAACCAGACAAAGAGGTCACAAAAAAAGAAAACTACAGGCCAATATCACTGATGAACAAAGGGGCAAAAATCCTCAACAAAATACTAGCAAACAGAATCCAATGGCACATTAAAAGGATCATACAACATGATCAAGTGGGGTTTATCCCAGAAATGCAAGGATTCTTCAATATATGCAAATCAATCAACATGATAAACCATATTAACAAATTGAAGGAGAAAAAGCATATGGTCATCTCAATAGATGCAGAAAAAGCTTTTGACAAAATTCAACACCCATTTATGATAAAAACCCTCCAGAAAGTAGGCATAGAGGGAACTTCCCTCAACATAATAAAGGCTATATATGAAAAACCCACAGCCAAGATCGCTCTCAATGATGAAAAATTGAAACCATTTCCCTGATATCAGGAAGGAGACAAGGTTGCCCACTCTCATTGCTATTATTAAACATAGTATTGGAAGTTTTAGCCACAGCAATCAGAGAAGAATAAGATATAAAGGAATCCAAATTGTAAAAGAAGAAGTAAAGTTGTCACTGTTTGCAGATGACATGATACTCTACACAGAGAATCCTAAAGATGCTACCAGAAAACTACTGGAGCTAATCAATGAACTTAGTAAGGTAGCAGGATACAAAATTAATGCACAGAAATCTCTTGCATTCATATACACTAATGATGAAAAATCTGAAAGAGAAATTAAGGAAACACTCCCATTTACCATTGTAACACAAAGAATAAAATATCTAGGAATTAACCTGCCTAAGGAGGTGAAAAACCTGTACTCAGAAAACCATAAAACACTGATGAAAGAAATCAAAGATGACATAAACAGATGGAGAAATATACCATGCTCTTGGATTGGAAGAATCAATACTGTGAAAATGACTCTACTACCCAAAGCAATCTACAGATTTAGTGCAATCCTTATCAAATTACTAATGGCATTTTTCACAGAACTATATGAAAAAAAATTCACAATTTTTATGGAAACACAAAAGACCCCAAATAACCTAAGCAATCTTGAGAAAGAAAAAGAATGCTGGTGGAATCATGCTCCCTGATTTCAGACTATACTGCAAAGCTACATTAAGCAAAACAGTATGGTACTGGCACAAAAACAGAAATATAGATCAATGGAACAGAATAGAAAGACCAGAGATAAATCCACACACATGTTCTCACCTTATCTTTGATAAAGGAGGCAAGAATATACAATGGAGAAAAGACAGCCTCTTCAATAAGTGGTGCTGGGTTAACTGGATAGATACATGTAAAAGAATGAAATTAGAGCACTCCCTAACACCATACACAAAAATAAACTCAAAACAGACTACAGACCTAAAATAAGACCAGACACTATAAAACTCTTAGTGGAAAACAGAGGCAGAACTCTTTATGACATAAATCACAGCAATATACTTTTTGACCCACCTCCTAGAGAAATGGAAATAAAACCAAAAATAAACAAATGGGACCTAATGAGCCTTAAAATCTTTTGCAGAGCAAAGGAAACCATCAACAAGATGAAGAGACAACCCTCAGAATGGGAGAAAATATTTGCAAACAAAGCAACTGACCAAGGATTCAGCTCCAAAATATACAAGCAGCTCATGCAGTTCAATATCAAAAAAATAAACAATGTATCCAAAAATGAGCAGAAGACCTAAATAGACATTTCTCCAAAGAAGATATACAGATTGTCAAAAAAAGCCTGAAAGGATGCTCAACATCACCAAGCATTAGAGAAATGCAAATCAAAACCACAATGAGGTATCACCTCACTCCAGTCAGAATGCCCATGATCAAAAAATCTACAAACAATAAATGCTGGAGAGGGTGTGGAGAAAAGGGAACCCTCTTGCACTGTTGGTGGGAATGTAAATTGATACAGCCACTATGGATAACAGTATGGAGGTTCCTTAAAACACTAAAATAGAACTACCATATGACCCAGCAATCCCACTACTGTGCATATTCTCTGAGAAAACCATAATTCAAAAAGAGACATGTACCACAATGTTCATTGCAACACTCTTTACAATAGCCAGGACATGGAAGCAACCTAAGTGGCCATTGAGAGATTAATGGATAAAGATGTGGCACATATATGCAATGGAATATTACTCAGCCATAAAAAGAAATGAAACTGAGTTATTTGTAATGAGGTGGATGGACTTAGAGTCTGTCATACAGAGTGAAGTGAGTCAGAAAGAGAAAAACAAATACCGTATGCTAACACATATATATGGAATTAAAAAAAATGGTTCTGAAGAACCCAAGGGGAGGACAAGAATAAAGATGCAGAGGTAGAGAATGGACTTGAGGACACGGGGAGGGAAGGGTAAGCTGGGAGGAAGTGAGAGAGTGGCATGGACATATATACACTTCTAAATGTAAAATAGATAGCTAGTGTGAAGCAGCCGCATAGCACAGGGAGATCAGCTCAGTGCTTTTTGACCACCTAGAGGCGTGGGATAGATAGGATGGAAGGGAGATGCAAGAGGGCGGGGTTATAGGGATATAAGTATAGTATAGCTGATTCACTTTGTTCTACAGCAGAAACTAACACAACATTGTAGAGCAATTATACTCCAATAAAGATGTTAAAAAATGCAAAACCATTCAATGGAGTGGAGATGAGGGAAAGATTTTTCAGCAAATGTTGCTAGAGAAATTGAACATCCATGGGCCAAAAATGGAAACAACTAACCCTTATGCCTCTTACAAGAATTACCTCAAAATGAAATTTAAATGTGAACCCTAAATCTATAAATCCTTAAGAACATCCTAGGAGAAAAACTTTGGGATATAGGTAAAGAATTTATAGACTTGTTGCCAAAACACAATCCATAAAAAGAAAAATTGTTTAATTAGACTTTATCAAAGTTAAAAACTTGTTCTCTGGGAAGGACCATATGAATATGGTGAAAGATAAGCAAGAGACTCAGAGAAAATACAAACCACATATTCAACAAAGACTCATATCTAGAATGAAGAACTCTCAAACTCAACATTAAGAAAAAAAAATCCAAATAAGAATGGGTAAGACACTCACACGCATGCTGGCAAAGAGGATATACAGATGGCAAATGGACACCTGGAAAGATGCTCACCATCATTAGCCATTGAAGAAATGCAAATTAAAACCACAATGAGTTATCCCTACACACCTATTAGAATGGTTAAAGTAAAAATAGAGACAACATCAAACGTTGGCAAGGATGGGGAGAAACTGGATCACTCACATGTTGCTGGTGGGGATGTAAGTGGTACAGCCATTCTGGAAAACACTTTAGAAGCTTCTTATAAAGCTAAACATACACATACAATACAATCCAGCAATTGTGTATGTGAGCATTTATTCCAAAGCAATAAAAACTTACGTTTATGCCAAAACTATACACAAATGTTCATCATAGCTTCATTCATAATAGCCCCAAGCTGGAAAGAGCCCAGATGTCCTTCCATAGACGAATGTTGAACAAACTTTGGTATAGCCATGCCATGGAATGCCGCTCAGCAACAGAAAGGAATAAACTATTGTTATTCACCCAACAACTTGGATTAATCTTCAAGGACTTATACTGAGTGAAAAAAGCCAATCAAAAAAAGTTACATATTTTATGATTCTGTTTATACCACATTTTTGAAATAACAAATATTTAGAAATGCAGAATATATTAGCAGTTAGAGGGGCTGGGAGGAGAGACGGTTTGGGTGGGGTTGGCAAAAAACTGGGAGTGGTTTCCAAAGAGAAAGAAGAGGGGTACAGAACTATACACATGTGATAAACCTGTGCAGAATTAAACACACACAAGGAGTAAAACTGGGGAAACCGCCCTAAGACTAATTTACTAATGAGTAAAACTGGGGAAATCTCCCTAAGACTGGTGAATTGTATCAGTGTCAGTATTCCGATTGTGATATTGCACTATAGTTTTCTAACATGTTACCATTAGGGGAAACTGGGTAAAGGGTACACAGGAACTCTGTTTTATTACTTACAAGTGCTCTGAATACATAATTATCTTAACAAATATTTCAACTAAGGGGGAAAAAAAGCTTTTTTTTCATTGATTTATTGGAGACGTACCATTGTAGAAGACAAAGGTTGCCTTTGGTCCAGGCTGATTCTAATTCTTTGGTCAGTTTTTCACGGGCTGTGGGTCTTGTGTGGACTGTAACCTGTCCACTTAACAAAGCCCAGCCTTGATGACATCATAGTCTCAAAGCTAACCATTCAAGTGAAGTATACAGATGTTTTTACAATTGTTTTTCTGCTACATTTTCTTAAGATAGATCCTATGAAGAACCTTCTCTCTCTCACCTGAGGCCATGCCCAAAGCTCTGGGTGTCTCACTAAGCCCATGCTTTTGGTTTGATTGCCTCGTGGTGCATTCTAGTGGTGCATTCTCTGAATCAACACGTTTTTTTTTTTAAGTATGTGGACGTTTGAGTGTCTTTTCAAGAGCCCACAATGAGTGCTCAGGTCCATTAATTTCACCCAGAATCAGAGATCAGAGTGTACTTTTGTCCACACCATGAGGCTTGTGGGATCGTAGTATCCTGACCAGGGATGGAACCTAGGCCCCCTGCAGTGGAAGCACAGAGGCCTAACTACTGGACTGCCAGGGAATTCCCACTTTTGTGCTTTTACTACCACAAGAAGGTCATGGATATTATCAAGACCTTCATGATTATAATAATAAAAATTCCTTCACTTTGAGCCTATCAATATAGGCTCCGAAATGTATAGAAAAAAATTTCATGCAGTAATAAATACAACCGCAGATCAAGCCTGCACTATGTAAAGGCCTTAGTTACACATATTTCTTCCGTTCCACAACCCTCAACATTTCTCTCTTTTCTCTTAACTCATGAAGAAAGATGAAGAATAATAGTCCCCTAAGTAATGTTCTAGCCTTCCCCTTTGGAGCAGAGGTCCCTCCAGGGCTTCAAGGTTGTCGATTAATTTAGCAGCAAGGCAGAGCTTTCCTTTGAGAGCTGCTGTTACATAGTGTTGAGCGAACTGTCCTCAATAGGGCAGGCTGAAGATTACACGAAAGGAGGTGCCAACAGCTCCCGATTTATCACAGACTCCAGTGGGGAGAGTTAAGGCAACCCCACCATTCACTGCTCAGACCTTTCTTGCCTCTGATGATCATCTGGAATCTTCTTTCTCCCTCAACTGGGCCCTGCTTTGACTCTTCTCCTGAAGTCCTGATGCCTCTGCTTCGATGCTGAAACTTGGGAAAAGAAAAAAAATTGTAAATATCTTTAGAGCCTTGCAATTACTTAGCGAAGTTCTGCTCTGGCCCTCACTGGCTCTCTAATGAAACTTCCAGAGTGCGTTCACTGGAGCTGGCCTCTGCCGTAGCCAGGGTGAGCCCTCAAAGACTTTTTCATTCTAACATAACCCAAGAATGTTAGGAAACTAGAACAAAAAGGCTGCCTAACCCAGCTTCCTAACTCTGTTGGCCCCAATATCTTATCTTTACAGTTTCCGCAATGATGGGATTGAATCTGTGCACTCTCTAAGAGTTCATTAGACAGAATGTGTGTATATGAAGCTACCAGGAAGATATTTTATAAATGAATGGTGATATTTCCCCTTCCAATGTAATAAGATATTCTGTTTCAATCTAAGGCCCTTATTATGCCAAAAAGGAATAATGAAGCTTTCAAACACGATACAGCTGGGCAGATTTCAGCATCCCACAAAAAGCAGCCCTGCTTGCCCTCCAAGATTTAGAAGGAGACAGCACAGGGGGAAATGAAATCTGACTACTTTGGTGGGGGAGGGAGTGGATCTAAAAACCTCCTGGTCCAAAAAAGAAAACATGTAGTGTTAGCTACTTGTCGTCTAAAATTTTAAAAAGCAAAGCAAAATTTAAATGGGGGGTAAATGGAAGAGTTGAGTTAATCCTCCTACTGCTTTAGAAAAAAGCCAACTCAACTCACATATGGTTTTATCCACTAGTTTCCCATCTCTATAGGCTCCACTGAGAAGACTAACATGCTTACAACGTGTGCAGAGAATTTTGATTGCACAGTAGGAGAAAGATGTTGAAACTTAGCTTTAACATCCATGGAGCTGCCCCAAATACAGTAGAGCTGCTGGGAGGAAGGATCTATTTGGAATCCTGTAGGCGCTGGAGAGACTCAAAGGCTGTTCATCAATGCAATTTAAAGAGAGGTCATACAGGTGACACACAAGACCCACACTGAGCACCTGCTGCCCCTGAAGGCGGGCTCCAGCCACTCAGTGGGATGGGCTGCGTGGGGGCAGAGAGCCCAGGATGGGGCTAAGGACACTCAGAACTGGAACCAGGACTCCTGCTTTGGCGGTGTAATTTGGGCCAAGTTAGTTGACTATTCTGAGCATCTGTACCCTTTCCTCAAAATGGGTATGGAACCTACTACACTAAGTTGATGAGGAATTTAAATAAGAAGGACTGTATAACATGCCCAGCACGTGGTCATGATCAATAAATATTAGCCCCTTCCCCAGACCTGTTTCCTTAGCAACAGCCCCATCATCTAAAACAATGCTTTGTTAACTTATACACCAAATATGCTAGAAACACTTCATATTTTAGAAAGAACTTTGTGTACATTTGATATTCTTTTTGGTAAACTGAGTAAGTACTCTTTAAGAATATGTAAACCTAGATTTCCTGATAGACTCTGCATTAGATAGTTGATTGGAGCGAACACACCAGCCAATCCCCTTTTTAATCTTGGGGTGCCCAGTTCTGGGTTTTTGTCCTTGGAGCCCTCAGTTTAATTACTCAGCTCAGAGCTCAGAGGAGCCATATGGCTCCAGCCCTGGGTGAGCCAGCTTGCTAAGAAAGCAGGAGTGAGGAGGGCTATGTGTCTCCTGTCGTTTCCACTGTTCCATCTGGCAGGAGTTGGGGCCATGAGCAGGGAGGCATGAACAAAGTTGATGATGTAACTAGGCTTCCTGTAGAGACTTACCCAGTTCACACCTGGATTCTCACTATTCAGGAGTGTACATATGGTATTTGTCTTTCTCTTTCTGACTTACTTCACTTAGTATGATAATCTCTAGTTGCATCCTTGTTGCTGCAAATGGCATTACTTCATTCTTTTCTATGGCTGAGTAGTATTCCATTGAGAAAGGGAAAGACAAATACCATATGATATCCCTTATACGTGGGATCTAAAATATGACACAAATGAACCTATCTACAAAGCAGAAACAGACTCACAGACTGGTGGTTGCCAAGGGGGAGGGGGTTGGGGGAGGGTTGGAGTGGGAGGTTGGGGTCAGTGGATGTAAGCTATTATATGTAGAATGGATACACAACAGGGTCCTGCTGTGTAGCACAGAGAACTATATTCAATATCCTATGATAAACCATATTGGAAAAGAGTATAAAAAAGAATGTGTATATATATATAACTGAATCACTTTGCTGTACAAAAGAAATTGACACAACTTTGTAAATCGATTACACTTCAATAAAAAATAAATTTTTTTAAAGAGTATACAGACAAAATGTGTTTATAAGGATAGGCATTTGAAAAACAAAATTAGCAATTTGAAAAATATCTGCATTATAATAATAACGTCAACATTTACGAGACGGGCCCTACTCTCTCTAGGCTCATTATATGTTTTAACTTACACCATCTGCCCAACAACCCAGCGAAGGAGGTACTGTTATTATCCTCATTTTAAGGATTTGGAAACTCGGACCCAAGAGAGAGTCAGTGGATTATTCAAGATCCCAGAGCCAATGGCAAAGATCAGGATCGAAGGCAGAACTGCTCCTGAGTCTGGGCTCTTGAATGTTAATTTGCTTCATTGATTGATAACCCATGGATCATTTGTACAATTTTCTTGCTCAGAGAAAAGCCCTTTCCTAATCCCAAGCTTAAACCCTTAGGTTTGTTTGTTCAGTGTTGGTGAAGGGTATTAAATAACCTCAGCCAAAAGCAGTTATGACTTCATTTGAAATTCAGGTGTAGGAAGCCTTGTTGATTTTATTTTCAAGTGAAATAAGCTTTCAGTTAGTTTTATTGGTGGTGATGATTTTTCAACGATTTGTTCAATGGCAGATAAATCCCAGTGAAGTTAATCATGTTGTGCCACAAAGAAAAGTCTAGTACTTTCATTAATTGTCTCTTAGGTTGTAAAAGCCTAACCACAGAGCATTCCACTGATACCACCCATAGGCAGAGCCAGAGGGGTGGGCTTTGGGCTAAAGCAGAGCCTATGGGAGCCACTTAACTGTAATTTCAGGAGCATAGGGAAGCGACACGAAGACAACTATAGTAAAAATAAAGCGACACAAGTAACATCAATAGTCACTCCTCACATGGTGCTCATTGCATCGAGCCTGTTGTCTGCCCTTAACGTGCAGAAACTCATTCAATGTGGCCCTAGGAAGGAGGTCTGGTTCATACCCCCATCTTATTATTATCTGGTAACCTTATAGAATTCTAAGTTATCCCCGTTTTACCCAAAGCAGAACACTTCGTGGCCATTTGGCTTTGGTGTAGGTCTGAATGTCACCATTGACTAGTAGGATGACCATGGGCAAACCAGCTCAAGCCTCTGATGCTCAGCTTCCCCTCCTGCCCCCACAAAGGGCAGTGCTGACAGTCCCTGGGCTTGTGCATGGGTTACACGAAACAACGCGGGGATTGTGCTCACAGTTCCTGGCACAAGGTGACCAATACATGAGAGGCATTGTTATTTTCTGGAATGTCCTAAAAAATGATCCAGCTAAGATAGTTATTTAAATTTTACCTAAAACCTGATTTTTTTTCTCGAAGCAGCTTTTGATGATAAAACAAGGGACAGGTACTGTATTAATCTCCTAGGTCCTCCCCAACAAGTACCACAAACTGGGTGGCTTGTAACAACAGGAATTTATCCTCTCACAGTTCTGGAGACTGAAAGTCTGAAATCAAGGTGCTGGCAGGGCCATGCTCCCTCTAAAGCAGGAGTCGCCCACCCCTGGGCCTGTTAGGGACCAGGCCTCACAGCAGGAGGTGAGCGGCTGGCTAGTGAGTGAAGCTTCATCTGCCGCTCCCCATCCCTTGCATTACTGCCTGAATCATCCCCTGACCCTGGTCCATGGCACCAAAAAGGTTGGGGACCACTGCCTCCTCCTGTGTGTGTCTGTGGCTCTTCTCTACCACTTAAAATGAATGGATTTGAGCCACTCTAATGACCTCTTCTTAATTTGATTACTCTGCAAAGTCTTTACTTCTAATAGTATGATATTCACAGGAACGGGGATTGGGACTTGAACTTATCTTTTTGAGGGACACAGTTCAACTCCTAGCAGGTTCCCTGAAGATTTGGCTAACAGACCTGTCACTGATGAGGGTGGGGATATACATCTACAAAGGAAACCATTTCCTATTAACTCTGTAGAAAGAAAACACCAGTTTGGGGTGACTGTTTGCCAGTTCTTGCTTAGTTTATTTTTTTTTTTCTGATTCAAATGTGTTCTTTCTCAAGAGCTGCAAAATCACAAAGTAATTTTTGGAAATCTCAAGATTACATTGAGAAAAGAAAACATTGTTCATTTATGAACATTAAAGAACACTCAGCCAATAACAATGGCAAATGTTCTATTGATTCTACCCCAACCAACCTTCACGTTTTGATGTGTTCCTATTTGTTCTTTGCCTACCTACAAGGCAGCACTTCACTGTGGTGTTTAGAACACCTGGATGCAATTAACATGAGTATCTATCTACATCCGCAGAGGAGAGAAAAATTAAGTCATTGAACCATTTTGATCCTTACTGGAATTTGTATAATTAGTCCAAAGCAATTGCTTAAAAAATTCAGTGCTGAAAGCCTTTCCTCCCTTACTTTTTTATGTTGACAGTATTGTGGAACATCATTGTTCACATCTAGGAGGCAAATAGTGGGACCAAGTTCTGTATACTTGACAGATGGCCAGTGCAACCTCTTTGCAGGGCTGCATCTTCCAAGCGATTCTGTTTTGAGGGGGCATCCATCTCCTCCAGCTTTTACTGCAAAACCACAAGAAGGGGTGAGATCAGAGTGATCACTGCTGCTGGCATGGTGGGATTCTCTCCCCCTGGAAACACAGGTGGGTCAAAGATCACCCCAAATATTCAGTTTACTCATAGGAAAACTAAAGTCCAATCAGAGAGCTTGAGTGAAGATAGGTCTGAAGTCAAGTCCTGATAGCTGAAAACCCCAGACCCTTCATCAACCTCACTTTCCCTCAACCCAAGGCAAGCAGTCAATTGCTTTCTGTCTCTACAGATCTGGTGATTATAGATATATCATATACATGGCATAAATGATGAATGAATGATTATTTGAGACCCTTTTTCCACCAGGGCTATTCCCACTATTCATGTTGTTTTCTCATCTCCCAACTAGTGTTTTCCAAGTGGCAGGTGGTGATATAAAACATTGCAGTTTACCTTTACTATTTATATGTTTTGCCTGATGAATTATGTTTCATTGGCTAAGTCTTACTGAGCTTCTTCATAAGCCAGGCTCTCCACTGGTCCCTGAGACACCCTGACGTAGGAGATGGAGATGGGTGTTCCCCAAAATAATCTAAGTTCTAGGAAGGATGCAATGCACATAATGTTCAGTATAGCCCAGTGATTCCCCCAGGCCATCCTGGGTGTGTCAAAATCCTCATAAAGGAATATAGTAAGTCCCCTACATACGAACCTTCAAGTTGCGAACTTTCAACCATGCAAACGTGTGTTTGCATGCCCAATCACGTAAGTTAGTTCACGTGTCTGGCATACATTGTCATGTGCATGCATCCTCTACAAGTGGTTGCACTTTTGTGTACTTTACTGTACAGGACTGTATAGAGTACAGTAGCTCAGTATCTTTATTTCCAGCTGCATCTGCAAGAGGATGACTTCATTGAACTCCTTTTTGTGCAACACGAGGAGCTTACTAATGAAGACCTGAAGGAACTGGAGGCCCAGAGAAAGGACAAAGAGAGACAAGAGGAAGAAGTAACTGAAGAACTGAAGAGATTCACGATGCAGGAAATAGCAAGGGAATCTTCTTTATTTGTGGAGGCACTGTTAGTTTTTGAGGCACAGGACCCGAACGTAGAACAGTACACGAAGGTTGCAGCAGCCATTCAGAATGCAATCCAGCGCTACTGTGTCATCTATGATGAGAAAAAAAGAGCTGCTACCCAGACATCACTGGATCATATTTTCAAGAGGGTAGATAGAATTGAATCCAGCAAGGAACCAGAACCTGTGCCATCAACGTCAGGCGTGAGTGAGATTGCAGCTTGCCCTCCGTCTCCTATTGCTGACGACCCTTCAGCTCTACCATCTCCCACCTCCTCCCCCTTCTCCAGTCAGTAACTCTTCTTGCCTGTTCACTCGATGCCAGTCCCTGGATGCCAGCTGTTGTACTACTGTACTTTTCAAGGTACTGTACTATAATATTAAAAATGTTTTCTTTATTTTTTTGTTTTTTCTGTATTATTTGTGTGAAAAGTATTATAAACCTATTACAGTACAGTACTATATAGCTGATTGTGTTAGTTGAGTTCCTAGGCTAACTTTGTTGGACTTACAAACAAATTGGACTTACGAATGTGCTCTCGGAATGGAACTCGTTCGTATGTAGGGGACTTACTGTATTTAGGAAAGACATTTGACTGGAGATGAATTTGAACATCATTCATTCTAATTAAATGAGTATTTTGTTTTGTTTTTAAACAGAGGACACTGGAAGGAAGTGGTGAAATAGAACATACTTTTATTTTAGTGATTGTTAACTTTCAACTTCAGTAGGAAAAAAGAATGTGTGAATTAAGTTTTCTTAGAACTTAGCCATCATTAATTCATTATGCAAATATTTATTAAGTGCTTACTTGGTGAACTGTGCAGCCCACAGGGCCCTGTACTTTGAAGGGGCCCATGCTTGATTTAATACTCTACTGTCACTGTCTTAAATTCTTAGTAATTTTGAATAAGGGGGCCTTCATTTTCATTCTGCACTGGGCCTTGCAAATGATGAAACAGGTCCTGGACAGGTGTCAGGTACTCTGCTGGCCTTGGGGGGCCCTCAGGGTCAGATATGATTCCATCCTTGAGAGATGGCCTCACTCCTGTTGGCTTACCTTTGCTTTCTGATCTCTGATGAACCTAAATCGAAAGGAAGTTGTTTTTATTTACAAAGATTTATGCTTAATAGATAAATACTTTTTGACTTGAAAACATTCAAAAATGTAATTTTAGTAAAAAAAAAAAAAAGGGAGGTTGAAAAATATATGTTTAGGGGCTTCCCTGGTGGCGCAGTGGTTGAGAGTCCGCCTGCCGATGCAGGGGACGCAGGTTTGTGCCCTGATCCAGGAGGATCCCATGTGCCACGGAGCGGCTGGGCCCGTGAGCCGTGGCCACTGAGCCTGTGCGTCTGAAGCCTGTGCTCCGCAATGGGAGAGGCCAAAACAGTGAGAGGCCCGTGTACTCCAAAAAAAAAAAAAAAAGAAAAAGAAAAATATATGTTTATAATCCCCTTTCTCTAGTTACATACTGTACATTACACAGTTATTATATATTATAATTTTTAGAAACAAGGCCTGAGTTCTAAGGTCATTCTGGTGTTCATTTCCCTGAAAACTTCCTTTTAAGATGTTTCCTTCATCTTTAAAATTAAAAAAAAAAAACACAAGGTCTGTCTAGACATGTATCTTTATTTTTTGGCTGGACTGCTGTGAGCCCCTCTAACTATGCAAACATAGATCTTTCTTCATTCAAGGATCTCTTCTCTATTCACACACACACACGCACACACACACACACTCGCATTTAACAAAATGTTGAGATGTAACTCACATCCCACACAATTCACCCATTTGTAGTGTACAATTCCATGGTTTATTATATTCAGAGAGTTGTGTAACCACCACCACAAGCTAATTTTAACACATTTTATCACCACAAAAGAAACCTTGTACCCATTAGCAATCACACCTATTCTTTCCCTCAGTTGCGTCTCACCCTTTCCCCCAGCCCTAGACAATCACTCATCTACTTTCTGTCTCTGTAGATTTGCATTTCATATAAATGGAATTGTATAATATGTATGGTCTTTTTTTTTACTTCTATGTCTGGTCCTTTTGATTACCATAATGTTTTCAAGGTTCATCTATGTTGTAGCATTTATCAGCACTTCATTCCTTTATATTGCCAAATAATATTTTATTTTACAGATATACTGTTTTGTTTATCCATTCATCAATTGAGGGACATTGGATAGTTTCTGTGTTTTAGCTATTATGAATAATACTGCCATGAACATTTGTGTACAGTTTTCATGTGGACATATGTTTTCATTTCTCCTGGATATATAGGTAGGAGTGAAATCCTGGGTCAGGTATTAACTCTATTTTTAACATTTTGAGAAACTGCCACACTGTTTTCTACAGCAACTGGACCATTTAAAATTTCTACCAGCAATACACGAGGGTTCTGATTTTTCCACATCCTCATCAACACTTGTTATTATCTTTTTTTTTTTTTTTTTTTTTGAGTACAGCTATCCTAATGGGTATGTAGTGGTATCTCATAGTGGTTTTGATTTCCATTTCCCTAATGACTAAACATGTTGAGAATCCTTTCATGTGCTTATTGGTCAGTTGTATATAAAATGTCCCTTCAAGTTCATTGCCTTTTTTAAAAATTGGGCTATTTAACTTTTTTGTGATCCATATTATCTTTTTAAAAGTACTGCCTGTATTTCACTTGTTCTGCTGTTGTCTTTGGGATCACTAGCTATCTGCACCTCAATCTTCTACTTAGGATGGTGATATTACTTGAGATCTTCTTCTGGACACTGCAGTGCACCATTTGCAGGAGGAGGTTTTTCCATGGAGCACTTTTTCATGGGCCTCACTTAATTCTTCAGGCAAGATTTAGTTATTTGCTAACAGACAGGAAACACAGGGCCCTGCTTTTTGTCTACGTGAGAGACATTACAGTTCCCAACTCAGGGCTGTCACCTGCCTCCTGATCTCTGTGGCCAAGGCAGTGTCTCTCCTAGGCTGAGTGTCTGGTCATCTCACCAGTGCCATTCTTGTCACCACACCTGCCCACTGCCCTTGACTCTGGGCTATTCTTCCTCACCCTCTGCCAGGTTATTCACTCTGGTCCCTTGCAAAGAGTGGGTCTTGTGAGGTGGGTGGGTGCAGAGGTGGTGGCAGGAATTGGCTCTAAGCTTTTCTAGACATTCTCTGTGTCATGGGGTCAGGAGCCGGGGCTGCAGTGGCATGAGGCCTTCAAGTTAATGTGATATCCCCAAAGATTTAGCCATTAGACTGTCTATCTGCATTATCAGTATTGTGAGGTTTTTCATCTCATTAGTTTTCTGGTGTCTTTAAAGGCGTTTGGGGAAAAAAAAAAGTTTAGAGAGGATTGCTATGCAGAAACATATCAAACTCCATTTCAAAATATAAAGCATGTCTCGGCATTCTAGTAAGATAAGATATAGGCCCTCTAGTGTTTTGAAAAATGTATAACGTATTTTGTTTCCTATGGCTAAGCCAAGGGGAGGTGCCTTGATCATACAGCTGTCATGTATACAATGGGACAGTCACCCACGTTGAGACAGTTTTGTAATGAGGTCCTTCTTGTCCTTCGAGAGCTAATCATCCTCAGTGGGATAAAAGAAAGACCTGCCACAGCTTTTGGGGGAATAATGTTGTAATGAATTGCTTATCATCGATCAGGTCTGGTAAGTACCGGGTAAGGTTTTATATCCTTGAAACCAGTCCTTCGCTGAACTGGAGCCACACTGATGAAGAAGCCCAGAATTAGAAATGACACTTCTTTAAATGCAAATGGCTCTGTGCTGTCAGCTCCAAGAAGCCACTTTCTCCTGATGGATAATGCTTGGGGTCATTTGCTGCCACAGTAAGTGAGCTGTGGCAGCCTCTCCCCTTCCCTCACCAGCCAGCAAATAGAGGAGGTATTGGGAGAGAGGAGCGTTCCTTTCCTGACGCCATGTGCTGTCTATTCAGCATAATGTGAATATAGCCATAGAGCCAGGCTCCAAGCAACAAATATTCATCAGCAGAGAAGGGAGTTGGAAGATGTGTTATCCATTTTCTACAGAGGCTTTGATTTGCAGATTTCTCCTCTAGGGCAGGGGCTCTGTCACCAGCACCTCTCTCCCCAATCCATGGAAAAGATAAAGATTCTATCTTCTAAGTGTATGTGGCATCAGGGAGTACTAGATTGAACAGGAAGTGTACCGGTGTTGGAGCAGAATCCCAAATGCCTTATTCACCTGCTGAACATTCATTGGCTCTGTGTTGTAGGTTGGTTCTTGGATGTGGACTCTGAGATGGAGATTCGTGCATTGGGACCTTTATTAGGGACTGTTTGGAGGATGGACGCCTACGGGAGGGAGGGGAAGGAGGAACGACTGGACAGAGAGAGAAGCTGACCTGGGACGCAGGCCTGACAAGGTCCTTGGCAGACCTTCTAGGATGCTCTAAAGACAGGGTGGTTCTTCAAGGTGTCCCAAGTTGGGGAGAGGGGACCATGGCTTTATTCCCCCGTGTTGATCACTCATGGGATGTGGCTGCATTTGGAAAGAGGCAAGTTTTTGAACCAGGCAGTCACCCAAAAAGACTGACAATGGAGAGCTGCCTGTTGGGCACTAAGCCCAGGACCTGGGGACTCCTCATTGCCAAAGAGAGTCTGGATGGCACTTGACAGCATCCACTAAACCATGTGGCATTGGGAAGTTCCATGCCCACTAATGGTCTCAGTGTCTTTATAGAATCATACAATTTATGATTATAAAACACCTACCTCATAGAATGGTAAAAGGGGACCTTAAATGACAGAATACCCATGAAATGTTTAGCTCAGTAAGTGCAGAATTCTTCCTCAATATTGACTCTGAAAGATGAAAGAGCAGACATCGTGGTTTAAAGAAGGCTCCAACCAGGCGTAGATCCTACAAACTCTCTCCTTATGAGGGCAGGTTCTTTTTTTTTTTTTTTTTTAACATCTTTATTGGAGTATAATTGCTTTACAATGTTGTGTTAGTTTCTGCTGTATAACAAAGTGAATCAGTTATACGTATACATATATCCCCATATCCCCTCCCTCTTGCCTCTCCCTCCCACCCTCCTTATCCCACCCCTCTAGGTGGTCACAAAGCACCAAGCTGATCTCCCTGTGCTATGTGGCTGCTTCCCACTAGCCATCTATTTTACGTTTGGTAGTGTATATATGTCCATGCCACTCTCTCACTTCGTCCCAGCTTACCCTTCCCCCTCCTCATGTCCTCAAGCCCATTCTCTACATCTGCATCTTTATTCCTGTCCTGGCCTTAGGTTCGTCAGACCCATTTTTTTTTTAGATTACCTATATATGTTTTAGCATATGGTATTTGTTTTTCTCTTTCTGATTCACATCACCCTGTATGACAGACTCTAGGTCCATCCACCTCACTACAAATAATTCAATTTTGTTTCTTTATATGGCTGAGTAATATTCCATTGTATAAATGTGCCACATCTTCTTTATCCATTCATCTGTCAAAGGACACTTAGGTTGCTTCCATGTCCTGGCTATCGTAAACAGTGCTGCAATGAACATTGTGGTACATGACTCTTTTTGAACTACGGTTTTCTCAGGGTATACGCCCAGTAGTGGGATTGCTGGGTCATATGGTAGTTCTATTTTTAGTTTTTTAAGGAACCTCCATACTGTTCTCCATAGTGGCTGTATCAATTTACATTCTCACCAACAGCGCAAGAGGGTTCCCTTTTCTCCACACCTTCTCCAGCATTTATTGTTTGTAGATTTTTTGATGATGGCCATTCTGACTGGTGTGAGGATATACCTCATTGTAGTTTTTTTTGTTGTTGTTGTTGTTTTTTGCGGTATGCGGGCCTCTCACTGTTGTGGCCTGTCCCGTTGCGGAGCACAGGCTCCGGACACTCAAGCTCAGCAGCCATGGCTCACGGGCCTAGCCGCTCCGCCGCATGTGGAATCTTCCCAGAACGGGACAAGAATCCATGTCCCCTGCATCAGCAGGCAGACTCTCAACCACTGTGCCACCAGGGAAGCCCCTCATTGTAGTTTTGATTTGCATTTCTCTGATGATTAGTGATGTTGAGCATCCTTTCATGTGTATGACAATCTGTATATCTTCTTTGGAGAAATGTTGATTTAGGTCTTCTGAGGGCAGATTCTTAAATGTAAACTACTTCTCTGCCCACCACAACCTTGTTATGAATTGAAATTCATTCCCCAGTAATATTTTCTGACCCCTGCTCCCTGGGGGCGGGGGCTGCCTTTTAGGTGAACTACCTTGTATTATAATAGCTTCCTATGGCTGCTGTAACAAATTACCATAAAGTTGGTGACTTAAAGCAACACACATTTATCCTCTTAAAGTTCTGGTGGTCAGAAGTCCAAAATGAGTCTGATGGGGGCTAAAGTGAGCATGTCAGCTGGCTGATTCCTTCTGGAGGCTCTAAGGGAGAATTCATCCCTGGTGTTTTCTAACTAAAAAATGTCATGCTCATTCCTTGGCTTATGGCCCTGCGTCACATGCCTTTCTTCCCCTGCTTCCCACGTCACCACCTCACTTTCTTCTGTTCTGTAGTCAACTCTCCTTATGCCTTCCTTTTACAAAGACACTTGTGATGGCATTTCAGGCTCACCTGGAGAGCCTGGGGTAATCTTCTTTTGTCAACATCCTTAATCACACCTGCAGTGTCCACTTTGCCATGTAAGGTAACATTCATGGGATCCCGAAATTACGAGTTGGATCTCTTTGGGGGCCATCCTGCCACACACCTCTAGCTCTTTCAGTCTTTTAAGACCTATGGTCATCTGCCGGTACCAGCCTGTGAACTCCGGGAAGACAGGGAAGCTCATCTGGATTTTACCATCAGGACAAGCATATGTCACACACAAGGGATGTTCCAAAAACACTTACATCATTGAATCCAAAGTTTATTATCCCTACTCCAAAGCAGTAACTCATCGTGAGGAACTATCAATCTGACAAGGGCCCTGTAGGTGAGAGGCTAAGATAAAAGGTGTTTTCGCTTTTTGCAGATGCAGCAGAGTTGCCCAGGGCCATTGGTGGTCCTTCTGTGCCCTGCCCTGAATTCACGGCCAGGGACAACTCCACCTTCAGTGAGCAGGGGGCTCCTTTGCATGGGGTTGGACCACTGAACTAGTGTCGATTTGTAGGACTTTTTTTCTGCTTACATTATTCCTTATTTCCACCTATAATTTTACATACCAGGGTACTAGTTTCTTGCTTTGTTCAGCTTCAGTACAAAGTAGAACTTAAAAAATATGATTTTAGAATTATTTAGGCTATTTTAATCAGCCCTTCCTTAATTTAAAGCTTCAAGGCTTGAAGCAGTGACTTTCTCTTCTCTGATTTGTAGCCAGTCCCTGTCTCAGTGCTACTTACCCAGTGGACACTTACTAAGCAGTGAGAAAAAGTAAATGAAGAAAAGAATGGATTGTCAAATAAAAATTCTTTTAAAAAAAAAGAAGGAAAATTAAAATGAGTAATTTGGATACTTCTGACAACACAAGTGGTTATAAATATTATCTTAGGGCCTGGGAAGTGGACTCAAAGCACACAGTCAGTTGCTCAGTTGACTGGGATAGCACAGGCTCCAGGAGCACATGTTCTACTGTGACCAAGCAAGTTGTCACATAAGAGGTCATTTGGTGACACCCATCATTTAAAGCAGAGTTTACTCTTCTCAAGGTGTCCTGGCAGGGATGAGTTTTGACTTGGGCCTTGGGTCCAGGCAAGGGTTGGATACTAGGGCATCAGAGCTGAGCGGGGGACAAATAAGCAAAAGCACAGTGTTGGGGGGAGCTGAAGTGAGCAAGGGGCTATAATGAGGAAGGAGCCCTGGGAAGAGGCTGTTCTGTTGGGAACAGACAGCTCAGGTCAGGGGCTCTGGGGAAGAGGGGATTTCAGATCACAGAGACTGGAATTCTGGAACGAGGAGTGTGATTGTCTCTGAGGTTTGTTTGCCCCCAACTCTGTTTCTTTGGAGGACCTCCTGTCTTCCAGCTTCTGGGGGGCCAGTTGAAGAACGGTTTGTCATGCTCTGATCCCGGGGCTGCAGGGAAGCCAGTCTTTGCAACACAGCCCCTTGACAAGGATGAATCAACCAGAGGGGCAAAGAACCCCAGCTGGGCCAGTTAGAATCTTCCATGGGTAACTTTATCAATGTTGGGGGTGAGAAGTGACTTTTTTGGCAATGGGCTTGCTAAGTCAGGAGCTGGAATCTGAATCTGTAGCTGATGCAACTCATATCCAATGATTTTTCTAGAGAGACCCTAAAGCTCCAGGCTGGGGGTAGAGCTGATTTCCTTTTATGTAACAATGAGGGCGAGCGATGTCCCGCCCCATCCTGCTGCTGCTCACCACACTCCGGGGTCGGCACTTAGAACTCCTCCTTTCCCAGTTCCACAAGGATTCACCCCACCAGCGTTCCATTAAGCGCCTCATGTCTACGAAGCACTGGGTCCTGCTAAAGTTCTCATTAAGGAAGGAAACATGCCACTTCCTTGAAGATGTTTGCAGGTAGGTCGAGAAAGGTAAGAAAAAAACTGGCCCAAAGAAACAAGGTGAAACACACAAACTCAGCTTTGCCAAGAAAGATTTTCAATGGCAGATGTGCCAGATAGGATGGCTCATCCAGCAGAATGCATTTGATCCAGCTGGATGCAGAGGGTTATGGCCACTTGGAATATGCTTGTATGCGTCCCCTTCTTCTTCCAGGCATGTAGGGAAATGAACTCAGTATCTGATTAAATATGACATGGGGACTTCCCTGGCGGTCCAGTGGTTAAGACTCCTCACTTCCACTGCAAGGGGCACAGGTTTGATCCCTGGTGGGGGAACTAAGATCCTACATGCTGCACAACACGGCCAAGAAAATTAAAAAAAAAAAAAAATGATGTGACTCACAAAGTAAAATACGGTGAGGAGAGAGAAGGGGCGGGGGTGAAAGAAAGGAACAGACTTGAGATAACACAGAGCTAATAAAATATAAATTGGTTCACAAAACTTTGTTTGGATGTTGTATTTTATAAATTTAGCCTTATTGTGAACACACATCAGAAGTTTGTTTGTTATTTTTCCTCAGTTGAGAGCCATTCACGCCGAGTCCTACACAATCAGTGGTAGCAAGAATTATGCAACTCCACGTTCTAGTTTCTCAGGCCTGTTTCCCACTGGGCTGCCTTACTTTAACCAATCTTTTAGGTTACGCACCTAAGGCGGGGAATATCTTCTGAAATAAGCACCCACAATACTTGTGTCATGGCTCTGTTCTCTCTCCATCTTTGGAGGAAACATTGTGATAAAGCCCCCATGAGGGCTTCCTTAGTGGCACAGTGGTTGAGAGTCCATCTGCCGATGCAGGGGACACGGGTTCATGCCCGGGTCCAGGAAGATCCCACATGCCACGGAGCGGCTGGGCCCGTGAGCCATGACCACTGAGCCTGCGCGTCCGGAGCCTGTGCTCCGCAGTGCGAGAGGCCACAACAGTGAGAGGCCCACGTACGGCAAAAAAAAAAAAAAAAAAAAAAAAAAGACCCCATGAAACCAAGCATAATAACTTTGAAGATGAGCCCACATTACGCTTCCTAACAAGGCCAGCAAGACTCATCAGAACAGTAATCTGAAGATGCTTTTTCTCCACCAGCAGTAACTCATTCCAGGACAGCCTGAGTTCAAGGCGGGGGCCCACAGAGAACACTGCAAAGCTTCTTGGAACACTTCAGCCCAACAAAGACAGAGAGGGCACGCTACACTGTGACTTCTGTGGAAATGAAGAAAAATGACTTCAGATATTTAACAAATTGCCTCTTGTTTCTCCCACTAAAAAAAAGTCAACACTGAGCCTGTATTCTGGCTTTATAGGGGACAAAATGTAATGTTATCAATCCTGAGATTCAAACTAAATGCTAAACTTTCAGGAGCACGGAAGTCTGAAAAATATTTTCTGTATTAAAATAACAAAAAGTTTTGTATGGTAAGACCTAGAATCACAAGAATTAGCCTGGTAAGGATCTTTAAAGTTTTTTGAAAGGCAGTTGAAGAAAGAATAAAGAAAGCATTTAAGAAACGTAAGAGTAGAAGACATTTTCCACTCTGGAAAACTGGAAAAGAGACAAGTCACATGTTTATAGTTTTCACTTTTATGGACAATATGCAAGTAAAATACACATGTAGAAAATTAGAGTGCTTTCTGCTATGAAAATTCAGTGAAGAGTGAATAAGTTAGAGATTTTCCTCTATCAATTCATTTTACAGTGGGTTCTAAATTTCAGCCACGTGGTGATTTAGTGGAATTTTGGCTTCATTTGAATTTGCATGAGCAGGATGGCTTCAGAAGAGACAATTGCCAACCAGTCAGAAGACATGATTATGCCTTTAACACCTTGGATCTCTTTCCCTGAGAGAAGAGGAAAAGTAACTCTCAATACATCTGGGGGTGTTTTCAAAACATGTGGTTCACAGCTATGGTGGACCCTCAGGATGGGTTTTCAACCCATTTCTAGAGTCCAGAGGTTGGACTCTCAACCAAGAACTCTGTTTCCTTGGCTTCTTGGTTCCCAGTTCTGCCACTTGATGCCCTCCTGAATTGGAACTGAGTTACATGAGGGAAGGCAAGGTGCTAAGTCCCCTTTTGTTGGTGTCAGATGGTGACAGAAATGGTACAAATCTGTAGCCTGAAAACATGGCTGCAGCTTCTGAATTCAGTAGGTAGGTTCTGAGGGCTGCCTGATGCTTCAGCAGCAGTGGTGGGACTTCTCTGATTTTGGCAGAAGTGGTGCAGTTCTGAACTCAGCAGCAGTGCAAACAATTCCTTGATTTACTGTGAAAGAGAACAGTTTGTCAACTGGGCATTGCTCCTGGAAAAGTCACTGGAGCCTGCTTCCCCAGCCTTCCTGACATTTTGTGAACATATGCTTCCTTGTATTAAACTCCTTTTTACTGAAACCTACTAGAGTGGATGATGTTGCCAGAAACTAGACTCTAACCAGGGCCTAAGTGAAGAGCTGGCCAGAAATGAACTCCAAAAGACTGAAAGTTACATCCTTCTAGGTATACACACATATTCCTTTGTGCAAAGAAGGCAGATCATGAGAAGCACAGACCTGGTTTAAAGGGACTAGGGCACTTCGATTCATACAACCCTGGTGAGACATAAGTAGTTATTGTCACACCTGAGTGAGGATAGGGATCTCCAGGCTTCTCCATGAATAGCTTGGTTGAGATGAAGCCCCCGACCTTTCTTCAGGTTTGCTGCAGACCCAGCAGGACTCCATACAGGAAATATTCCTGTCAATGTCATGACTTTGGGACTCATGCACATTACAAGAGGCTGGTTTAACAAGGCTGGGGTCTTTGGCTAGAAATTGTATATAGAGTTAGTAGGATATGCTTCATAATTAAAGTCATGGTCAATTTAATTATTCTCACTCCAAGGGCTGCCCAAATCAGGGATCATGAGAGCTCTTTTGATAAAATGCACTCTCTAACTTTTAAAAAGTCAGAGTATTTATGGTAGGGGCCAATTTTCCACACATGAGACTCATTAATGATGGTGATTGCAACTAGACGAAGCAGTATTATAGAAATTATTGTTTAATATATTTTCTTGCATGGAGATCAATTTCAAAGCATGCAGAAATGTTGAGTATCTAGGGCTTGTACCAATTACCTCATGTATTGTGAAATAGGGGGAGTTGCATTGTGGGTGAGGGTGCCAGACTTCTAGCTGTGGTTCTGAATAATCTAATTAGCTATATGGTCTTGGGAGAGCCATTCACCTCTATAAGTCCCAGCCGTTTTATTTGTAAACTTTGTGATGTACTAAAGTGACAAGGCTCCTTTCACCTGTAAAGCTCTAAGATTTGTTACATGTATCCATTTGAAAAGTCTTTGTTTTTTAAATATGCTTCTAAGAGTTTTCTCATTCCTTGGGTGGAAAAAACATAACTCCATCGAGTATGAAAAAGTTAATTTGTAGTGAAAAGAGAATTGGCACTGGAGTAAAACTTGACTGTAAAACTTAGGTCCTGAATGACCTGATTTTGAGACCCTAGGCAGCTTAATGAATTCTTCAAGGCTCTTTTTAAAAGTAATAATTATTTTATCTGTTTCCTGCAGTCATTGTGCTGAGTAAATGTACCATGAATTGACAGTGTTGACATTAATAAAGTTTACTAGTGAGAAAACACATTAAAGAAAGGGGAAATACAAATTACACACTGGGGGAGAAAATGTGCACAGTACAACTGACAAAGCAATCATGCCCAAAATATATAAAGCAGAGAGAGAGAGAGAAAGCAACTGACTGAGGAAGAAAGAGATGGAGAGATATTAAACATGAGTGACCAGGAAAATGCAATTCAAGACCATGATGGGATATCATTTTGCATCCGTTTGGATGCCAATAATTTTAAAAATCTGAAAATACCAAGTGCTGAAGGGAATGTAGAAATATAGGACTTCTTACCCACTGAGAGTGTAAGGTCCACGGGGACCCCTGGCGCATGGATGAGAGAGGCATGTACAGAAATGTTCATGGCTGCCTCATTCACCAAACACTGGAGACATTAACAAAAGAATGGGCAAAAAAACTATCCACAGTGGAACAGCGGTCACAATGAATGAGCTACAATTGCACACAACAATATCAAAGGATGTTAGCTAAGTTAAAAAAGTAAGTACCCAAAATTTACATAAAACATACTTTTCTTATAAGGCAAAAACAGCTAAAATGAAAAAAATATATATATATATATATAAACATTAAGAATACATAAAATTGTAATAAAACTACTAAAAGATAATCAAGGGAAGATCAAACATAGGAATCAGGGTGTGGTTGTTCTTGATGGGGGAACTGGGGGCCTGTGGATGTTAGATAAAGGTTATTGTTAAGATCTGAGGTTTTGGGGGGAGGTGGAATTGTAGATGTTTACAGCATTGTTAAAACAACTAACTAAGTAAATAAAAAATAAATCAAACCACGCATGGGCCAATGATGAGAGTGTGTCATGAGGCGAAAGTTATGATTAATCCAATTCTTGCACCTGGAGTCCAAAAGAAGGAAATTCACATGTAGCCTTTACATCACCCACCCCATGTCAGGTGTTTGATGTTACTATGATTGCCACCCACTGTGAAACTATGACAGCTTCAGACACATCCACAATTCTGCCAAACAGGGGAAGTTCAGTTTTGCCAATGGCTTCGTTTCTCTTTTGCTGAAGTATATTTTCTCTCCATTCATATGACTTCATTTCAGTAAGATCAGTCCTTGAGAACTGCTGCCTAAGTATCCAAGGTCTGAGGCTCTTTATAAGGGTCTACACACTCCAAGGCTTTAGACACAAATACAGACCAGACAGGGGTTCCTGCAGCTAGTTTTGGATGAGGAAGGACCTTCCCTTAAAATCTGACTTGTGAGTGGACAGGAAGTAGATGAGAACGAACTTCTTTCAGAGACTTGGATCACCACTTCCTTACTTTTTCTTAAGAATTGCTTAGAGCAGTTTTAGGTTTACAACAAGGTTGAGAAGGAGATACAGAGATTTTTCCCATACACCCCTTACCCCCCACGTGCCCTCCCTCAGCATCAGCATCACTCACCAGATGGGCACTTTTTTTTTTTTTTACCAAGGATGAACCTATGTTAACACATCATCATGCCCTCAAGTTCACAGTTTACCTAAGGGCACGACCTCATTTTAACCTCTCTTAGAATTAAAAGCCCTCTCCTTCCAATGTGATTTGGAGATTCATGCACTATTTGAGTCAGACCCCATTAGCACTTATCCCAAATCAACAGCTGGTTGGGGGATACCCCATTCGCACTCAGTTGTGCCCCTCCCCTGTGGTCCCCTTACCACTGTTGATCCTTAGGACAATGGATCTCATATAATGCTTTACTTTAACAATTGTTTGAATGTAGACTTTGTGCCTCCAGCTAGACATAGCACAGTAGGACCCAAGAAATGCTCTCCTTCCAGTGTGGCTTATGGTAGACTGAGGGGATCTCACCTCGAGGGTACACATTGTAGGAAGCAGTCTTGAAACTCTTGGTCGGGAGGGCAGCATGAACTGGACGTGAGACAAGTTTATACTCTCCGGCCCCACGTTTCCATTGGGAAGATGATGATACATGGATGAACTTCTCTTAGACCCCATTCCACAGAAGCAGGTTCAGCAGTGTTTGTGGTCCCTAAGCAGGTCTTCCAGGCAGGGAGGTGGCAAGATCCAGGAGTGCTACCAGGAATAGAGCCCTGTGCAACCAGCATGGGTTTCTCTGCACTTCATCACAATGTTTCTTTTTGTTTGTGTTTTTTGTTTGGGTCAGGTTCACTGAGGTATAGTTTGCATCATTATACCCATTGTGAACATACAGTAAAATTCACTCTTTTAAGTGTACAATTCTATACATTTTAAAAATATTTATTTATTTATTTATTTATTTGGCTGTGACATGCTGCAACTAAAAGAAAGATCCCCCATGCCACAACTAAAAGATCCTCATGCTGCAACTTAAAAAAAAAAAAAAAGAAATTCTATACATTTTTGATAAAAGCTTACAATCATGTAACCACCACCATGGTCAAGATATAGAAGAGTTGTATCACCTCCCAAAGGTCTCTTGTGCCCCTCTGTGGTCAGCAACTGATCTATTTTCTCCCTCTATAGATTTGCCTTTTCCAGCACGTTGTACAGGTGGAATCATATAGTACATAGTCTTTTAAATGTGGCTTCTTTCAACTAAGGTAATGAATTTGAGATTCATCCATGTGGTTGCATGTGTTAGTAGGTTATTTCTTTTTATTGCTAAGTTACATTCACTGTATGGAAATACCACAGTTTGCTTATCCATCCACCACCTGATGGGCATTTGGAAGCGGACCTTTGGCCAGTTAGAGGCTAACTACCATCATTCCTTCAGCTGGGGACTTGCATATAATGTCAGGGAATAAGTTCTCACTTTTTGTCTTCTACCTAGACCTTTATCCAATGAACAGTTAAGAGTCAGGGGCATGTGAATTGGAAACATTTATTTCAAGACAGACATAGGCTATGCACATGTTCTCTCTTTTAGTCCTCATTCTTTCCTTATGATGTAGACACTTATCACCCCCATTTCATAGATGAAAACTTGAAGCTGGAAGGTTAAGTGATTGTCCACATTCACCTAAATGTTGAGTAGATTTGGAAGACCATCTTACAGCATATACAACTAATATGTTACCTCAAATGAACCCATGTAGGTATGCTAACTTACCCAAAGAGTATGGATTTCCAGTCATTGTTTTATCTGAGCTTGAAAGAATCCTGGACGTCATCTGGTCTCTGGGTCCTGAAAGTCAAGTGTGGTCTCAGGATCCAACTCTTCTGAGCCTTCAGGACTCCAGACACAGAAGTGACTACACTGTAGTCAAATTCACGTGACACAGAATCACAGCTCTGCCTGATAACATCTTAACACTGGTTGGAATATGCTATTTGGGGGAATATTCAAGTTTGGGGGGATAAAGGCTTTTTTCCTTGAGATGAAGACCATGCAATTATTAATATGAAATTTCTAGGGCCCATTCAAGGCCCCTGGGAGAGGCCTTTGTAAATGACAGCTATGTAACTAAAGTTTCATTAGTTTCACAATAAATTCATCTCTTGTGCTGTTTGTACTTATTTTTCTTTGAACAACACCAGTAAATATTTTGAGAAAACTTCAGTAGATTAATTCAATAGAGTCAACTTTTTCTTATTATGGCTTTGATGTTTTTTTAACACTTTTCTCTGAACAAGAAAATGTGAACAGTATGGAGTGGTCTATCAGACCCAACAGATTGAAGCCAGTTGGAAATTGAATTGATCTGCAGCACGTGGGAAGGCCAAAAATGTTCTAATTTTAGTTGGATCAGAATACAAAACAGATCTAGTAGGTAAAATTTTACCAGGTCACCAACTCAGCTGAGTGAACAATGTAACACTTTTCTATACTTTAATTTTATTATAGCTGACTTTATTTTTATCTCCAGCCTCCTCTACCACCAATGACCACAACTTAATCTTAACTAATTGTGCACAGTTGCCGGCATTGCACAGTTTCCTCCCCAGCCCTCCATAGGATCCTGTCTAAATCCCAGCGTGGTTGGGGGGCTGTTAATAAAGAGCCAAGGTTGGGTGGAGGTGCTGACCCTTGGTCATGAGTCATCAACTCTCAGCACCAGCTTTCCCTGGATGCACTTCAAGGACTGCCCTCCTTCCACCCCAGCATCCCTTGGAAGGATCTGCTTCCTTGCCTGTTCCCTGGTTGTCAGTCCTTGGTCCAGTGGCAAGGTACTGCTGCATGTGCTGCCTTCCCAGATTAATCTCTGCTCCTCTGTTGGCTACATGTTTTACGGGTCCCTGTGGCAACTTTGAGGATTTCAGAGCTGACCAAGGAAAAGACAGGACCGTGAGATGACAGTGAGCACAACAAGTTCTACTGAGTGGCACTTGGACAGGATTGCATGCGAGAAGTCCCTCCAGAAAGAGAACTTTTCAGAGACAGCTGCACGGGAACACCGGCCAGAAAATAAAGAGGACAAGAGGAGTTCTGAGGACAGTGGCACATGGAGGGGTTTTATGTGTCTAGATGATGCTGTTCAGCACCTAGGTGGGAAGTCTCTGGGTCAAATTGCTCGGAAGAGCAGCAGAAGTTTGGGTTTTTATAGCCACACAGTTTTTTGACTTATCTATGGCTGGTAGATGTTGGGTGCAATTTCATCGATATGCAAAGCAAGGAAGCTCTAAAAGTCTAAAATCTACATATTTTGGGTTCTATTGAAAGAAATTCATGTGTAAAGAATTTGAGTTTGGTGCCAGCAGGCTTTGAGCTAATGGTCATAGCCTGCTGTGAAGAAGTAATGCAGAGCCCGTATAGAGGGGTCATATGTGGCCAATGCATATAACAATCCCTACACAGCCCTTGGTCACCCAAGAAATTTTGAGGCTTCCTCAGCACTAGCCCCACATGATTTTTGCTTGAACATTATGTTGAGTATCAAGGGGACTCCAAAAGTCCCTCCCTCCCTCGGGCTCTGGAAGCTGAGACATGAGTCTTCTCCAATCTGTTCCCAAATTGGTCTGGGCAGTCTACAACAAGTATTTTAGAGTGAATCACAGAGTTGGCAAGAAAGTAAGGGTTCCACAGAGAATAAGAAATGAGAAAAAACAGAAAACTTGGGAGACATGGTCCAGGACCACCCTCAGCCAACCTCAGCTCAGTGACAGAGATAATATGATGACTTGTGCTTCGGATATGCAGCCACCATGGTTCCCGCCACAGAGCCAGCTCAGTTTCTCCAATCTCAGAACTGAATGATGTCAGATTAATTTATGTGTAGATACATGATCTACCCTTGTGTAAATATGCATTAACCCTAACTACATTTTTTTCATTGGGTTACCTGCAACAAGTATGGTAAAGAGAATGTTGAAGTTAAATCTGTCCCTGAAATTAAAAGCCTGCAAAGTTCAGCCCTATCAATCTTGACATAAAAGAGGAATACATTTACTCCATAAAGGTTGACTAAATGCCTACAATATTTTATGCTTACTCCATGAAAGAATGATAGATTTCTTCTAAGACATCTTGATGTATTGTAAAAACTTCCAACATAACCCTTTTCTTTTGTTTTTTTTTAACAGTCTTCCTTTGTATAGAAAAGTAACTGCTTCCTGTAGTGGGAGGTTATGTTCCACTCAACCCTGCTAATGCTAGAGCCCTATCATGGACAGATCTCTACTCTTTCCTTAGGATTTATTATTCAATTATTTCTCCTAGTATTCTGATAGAGCTTCAAAGAGGAAAATAGCAGCAGAGAAAACATCCCTAATGTTTTGTCCCTCATTCATCTAGAACACGGATTTGTTTTATGACACAAAATAAGCCATGTACAAGAATACTGGTTTCTGTGCAAGTTTTTAAAATGAAAAAACTATGCCTCAAAAGAAAAGAGTGCCAAAAAACCATGTAAAATATCTGAGGGCAGAATTGAAATCTAAGAGCTCCTCTTTCTTTGCTAAATCCATCTTATTTCTGGAGAAAATCTAGAGCACTGATGTGAAGATGATTTAGATTTGAATTCAGATTTTCAAGACACTTTTTGTTACAGAAAATGTCCTATCATTGTTTGGCAAAATAATCCAAGCTCATTGATGTTACCATCTGGTGCCTAAAGAGTAAGTGTGAAAGCAACTAGATTAAGAAATTAAAGTGTGGGGAATCCGGCGAAATGTAAAATAAATTATCTGTACCAGACCCTTAGAGTAAAACACATGCCTTTTAAATCCAATCACAAATACCAAAGGTGTAGGTGTGATGTCACAGGTACAAGTTTATAAATTCAAAAAGCTTCATCTTGTAAAAATCTTGTTATGGAAGAAGTGAGAATGACTTTGTGCGTGGGCATGTAAGGATTCTGATGGAGTTATCACTTTACATTCAGTGAATAGGCCCAGGGCTTTCAGAAAACTTCCATCACTGGGTGGAAGCTTGTCATGGTTTCCACCTGCCTCATGGCTGACGTCAGTTCACATACAGAAAGGGAACCACGGAGTTGCCATGGGCTACATGGTGGGTAGTGTCTGTTTCAGTGAAAAAGGATATCATATAAGGAACAGCAATGACATCACATATCAGACTTTTATTCACAATGATGATAGCTAACAAGATTTTGAACCTTTTTCTATGCTTGAGTGCTAACCTTTTATGCTGTATCTAACTTAATCTTCATTTAAAACTATTTTTGCCAGCTAGATGTGTCAGAGCCAAATCTTGAGCTCAGATCTGTGATTTGTCAACTCAAGGTTTTAACCACTGCACTGTGCTACCATTTCTTTACTGTTAATCACCACAGTTCTCTTCAAAGTCCTAATTTGGAACCTTACAGACTGTGTGATGTTGCTATTACTTCAAAGGAAAAATTCAGCCTGATTTCTAGGTAATCACACCTCAGCGAGCAATATTGTTTTTAATTACTGTACTTTCAGCTCCTTCTGAATCTGAGATGTCTCTACTTATTCTGATAATAAATAAAGTAAATTCTACTATATTTACTTATTTTTCTAAGATAATCTGTTCTCTATATACTCTTTGCTAAGATCTCTGAAAGCCTTTCTAAGGGGGTAAACTCTATATCGTGGATTTTACATGGCTCATCCCAACAACGTCATTCATTCCACATTTGTGATTGATCTGTTTCATATTTGTAAGAGTTGTGAGAAAGTGTTTGATTTCTCCATCTTCATTACGTTCTGAACCTCGACGGCAATCCATCATTTAGAAAAGGGTGATGGGAGCCACTTGCCTATAATAAATGTGTCTCATTTGTAGGTGCTCCATAAATATCTGTTCTCAGTTTACTTATTTAGAGTCACCCACACACTGGGATACTGTTATTTTCATCAGTCGGTGTTGAATTTTGTGAAACATGATGCACCACATTTAACGTCAAACAATTACTTTTCCAAACTATCAATCTACATGTTCCTGATAACAACAAGAACAATCAACAACTTGAATACACCACTGTATTACCCACTGTTTCACACATTAAAACAAATGCTATTTGCATTAATGGAAAGAAAATTGCTTTTATATAATTAAAAGATTTTCATTTCAATTTGGCAAAAAAATGTTACTAGGAAGAAGAGAAATGAAAAATAGTGTAGAAATACATATTTATCTCTTATGGTTTCAGTGTAATATCTTAAAGCTTCAACTTTGTAAATACAGTTATTTTCCAGATAGATATATTTCAGTGGTTATGTATTAAGATTTCTCAACAACTATTGACATTTTAGACTGGATAATTTTTTGCTGTGGGAGGCTGCCCTGTGCACTGTAGGATGTTTTACAGCATCCTTGCTTCCACCCACTAGGTTCCAGTAGCAAGCTCCAAAAATGTCCTCAGATGTTCCCATTGTCAAATGTTTCTTGGGGGATTGAATCTCCTCCAGTTGACAACCACTAATATATAATACATACATACATACATATTATATATATATATATATATATATATATATATGCTTTATTTGACTTTTGTTATTCTTCAGAGATAAAAGATTGTAACTGGGAAAAAAAAAAGACTTATCTTAATTAACATAAAAAATAACATTCCTAAATAAATGAGTACTTACATGTAAAAGTACATTAATAAAGAACAGACATTCCTTGATTTAGGAATGACACTGAGTTAGCTGTCTGTTGTTTAACAAATTACCCTAAAACTTTTAGCAACTTAAACAACAAACATTATCCCAGTTTCTGTGAATCAGGAATTCAAGCTGGATGGGTAGGTCTGGCCCTTAGGTCTGTCATGAGATTGTAGGTCAAGATATCAGCCAGGGATCCAGTCAGCTCAAGGGTCAACTGGGGCTCAAGGATTCTCTTCCAAAACACTCCCGTGGGTGTGGGTAAACTCCTCCAGGGCTATGGACAAAGCCCTCAGCCCTTCACCATGTTGGCTTCTCCACAAGGCTGCTCCATCAACATAGTAGCTGGCTTCATTCCGCATGGGTGATCTGAGAGCCAAAGGAAGCCACGTGCTACTTGTGATCTGATTTCAGGAGTAATATCCCATCACTCCTGCCATATTCTCTTGATTTGCAGTGGATTAGTATGATGTTCCCTTACTGGATGGGATCATCAGGAGTAGAGACCCTTGGGAGCTATCAGAGAGGTTGCCTACCACAGTCTCCTTCATATAAGCACAGCTTCCTTGTGAAGTGAGGATCAGAGTCCTCTTTTGCTTTCCTGATACAATTCCATAACATGGGACCCTTTTCTCAGTTGAATCAGCACTCCTTCTGAGGGCCAACATCCCATACTCAACTCTTCCAATGAACCCCCTGAATCATCCTGCCACTGGCCTTCTAGTTTCCACTCCAAGCTCCACCTCGTACTGTGCCTTTCTGAGCTCCTTCTTTTGACCTCAAATTTCTCTTGGTAGGGTGGACCTGGTACTACCTACCTCTCAGGATTGCTGTGGAAATAAAATGAAGAAGCACATAGAAAGTTCCCTGGACATGGTAGAATATTTTCAATGAAAGTTTTCATACGCTCATCAACTTCTATAAGAGGGCAGTTGTTAACAGTGCTTCACATGTAGGGCTCTGTATTTGTGTTAAATGATGACTAAGAATAGTTTATTAGTGCCGTCTGGGTTTTAACCAGCAGTGAAATTTGAGTCACTTTAGGAAAATATTTTGAGTTCCAAAATGTCTGACTTGGAATGAACTTTTGAATGATACTTTTTTTTTTAATGGAGTATAGTTGCTTTACAATGTTGTGTTAGTTTCTGCTGTGCCGCAAACTGAATCAGTTATATATATATATATATATATATATATATATATATATATATATATATATATATATATATATACCCCCTCCTCTTTGGACTTCCTTCCCATTTAGGTCATCACAGAGCACTGAGTAGTGTTCCTTGTGCTATACAGTAGGTTCTTAGCTATCTATTTTATACGTAGTAGTGTATATATGTCAAACCCAATCTCCCAATTCATCCCATCTCCCCTTCCCCCATTGGTGTACATACATTGGTTCTCTACGTCTGTGTCCTTATTTCTGCTTGATAGCTTACTTTAATTTGAGCATAGTCTGTGAGAGTGAGATTTTCTTCCTTATACTTACTAATGACTTTAACTAGAATTCCTGGTAGAACCACCCTCTTAGTCAGAGTGCAGAAAAGATTCCTGGAATAAGAAACAAGAATTCTGGAATCAGGCCTCATACCAATTGTTGGGGCCATTCTGGATGGGTGGCTTGATTTTGACTAGCCTCATTTCTCTAAATTTACATTGAATGAGGCATATGGATGAGGTAATTTCCGAGGCCACATCTGATAAAATTCTATATTATTCATCTTGTTTTAAACACTAATGTCATGGGGAAAACCATCCAAGAAAGCAAAAAAAAAAAAAAAAAAAAGATTTTCTAAAACACACCCATAACTTTTTATATCATTTAGAAAGGATTGCTAGTTTATTTGCTGAGGCAGGTATATAAAAATGTGTTGAATGGTATGATTTTTGACACTCCCTGAAAATCCAAATCAAAAGTTGTAGAAAGTCCTTCTTTAGTAGAAATCAGTAACTGTGGAACAATGCTAGTGACCACCTTACTTTGAAAACAGGTAAGTAAAGGAGAAGAAACAAACATTTATTTGCTTTTTCCTAAATGAATTGTACCACTGGCTAACCAAACAGTGAATGAAGAGAAGTTTTTTTTCTCATTCATTTTTTTTTTAGTTATACATATACATATATCTATTCTTTTTCAGATTCTTTCACCATATAGGTTATTACAGAGCATTGAGTAGAGTTCCCTATGCTATATAGTAGGTCCTTGTTGGTTATTTATTTTATATATAGTAGTGTGTACATGTTAATCCCAACTTCCTAATTTATCCCTCCCCCCAGCCATGTTTCCTCTTTGGTAACCATAAGTTTGTTTTATAAGTCTGGGAGCCTGTTTCTGTTTTGTAAATAAGTTGATTTGTATCAGTTTTTTAAGATTCCACATATAAGTAATATCATATGATATTTGTCTTTCTCTGTCTGACTTACTTCACTTAGTATGATAATCTCTAGATCCATCTATGTTGCTGCAAATGGCATTACTTCATTCTTTTTATGGCTAATATTCCATTGTATATATATACCACATTTTCTTTATCCATTCCTCTGTTTATGGACATTTAGGTTGCTTCCAAGTCTTGGTTATTGTAAATAGTGCTGCTATGAACATTGGGGTGCCTGTAAGTTTTTGAAGTATGGTTTTTCTCTAGATATATGCCCAAGAGTGGGATTATCATATGTTAGCTCTATTTTGAAGAGAAGATTTCATTTATAGATGTGTTCCAGCTAATATGTGAAGAAAGTATGATAGAAATTAGAATATGGCCATCGCATGACCCCAATGATTAGTGGATACAGTCATTGAGGATTAACAGAAGCCAACATCATAAGAAGAGAGACAGTCAAACCCTGTCAGTCTTCCCACAGAGAACCACACCACCACCAGGGAAGGAGTCTTGCCGTGAAAACTGAACCTGAAACTGATCGAGCTCATCTAGATCCAATTATCTATATAAAGGAAATAAGTTGTTATGCACGCAACCCATATATAACAACGTGTGGAGGCAAACAGCAAAATCCAATCTGTGGATGACTCTACAGAAAAATTGATCATATTCATTCTGCAAATGTATTCTAATGAAAAAATGATACAGAGAGAAAACTCTACTGATTAAAAGAGACAGAAGAAATTGATCAATCCATCAAAATGTGTGGATTGCATCCCAATTCAAACAAGCTATAAAAAATACAAAGAAGAGCATTTGTGGCTTTAATGAGACAATTAGACTTTTGAATACTGACTGGAGATACTTGATGATGTTAAGAAATTATATATTTTTTAAATGTGGTAATGATATTGTAGTTATGTTAAGGAAAAGCAGCCTGTATATTTTAGATACACTGACATATTTATAGATGAAATGAAACATTTTATTCAAAATAATGTGGAGGGTAATACAGGGGAAAAGTAGATGCAGAAATGGTGTGATGTGTTGGCAGAGGAGTAAAATTGGTGGGGTGAGGGGGGATAAATTAACCTAAAATGACCAGAAGGTGAAATAGTTGATAATAGTTAACAGAAACAGGGAGGTTTATTACACTGTTCTTATGTAAATGTTTGGAATTTTTCACAAAAAATAGTTTAAAAATAAGTAAATACCAGTAATTGAAAAAATTGTTCTATCCTCAAATCTGTTCTGTATTTATAAAAGCAACTGAAAATTGAAGTTTTTTGGCATCTAAGTGTAATCTAAAACTTTATAAAAATTCAACTTTATAACCAATAATAAAATGCTAACTTTCCACCTAGCTTTAAGTGTTGGAAATTGAATATAAAGAGTGCTATTTGGAGCCAGCTCATACAAGCTACGAGAATTATTACATATTTTTAGTTGTTAAACACAGCCATTACTAAAATTAAATTATATAAAGTTACAACTTAATTCTACATATATTAAAATATAATAAATATTCAAAACTCATTAACTCAGTTATTTGACTGTATTTTCCATTTTCTATGCCCCTATGGTTATTTACATCTATTGTATGTGTGGGTGGTGGCAATGCCATATAAGGGTGTGTAGTGTAGTACATTTCATGTTAAGCAACTCTATGTTAAGCAATATCATTTTGGTTGCTTGAAATTGGCCATGTTGGGAATATTTGCACCATGGAAATTGGCCAACACTACAAACCAGGGATTTCTGGTTTCCCCTAAGAGCCAACTGTTAATCATTTACCAGTACATTGCTTAGATAAGGAATCATTCCTCTGGTTCTAATATGAATAAAATATGCTTATAAGACAAACTTATGTAGAGCAATACTGAAGAAGTGGCTATCTCTATCACTAAACCCTCCCATTCTCCTCACACCTGTGCACTTATGTGCCTGTCTCCTCTATTCATCTCTGAACTTCTTGCAGGTAGTGTATCCATTTACTCCCCAGTCTATTCCCAGTAGTAACAAAGTGGTTGGTACATTGGGCTGGCTGAATGATGAATGGACAAATCTCTGTTTAGCATCCAGTAAATGTGCTCACCATTGTACCAGGTACTGTGGAGATGCAGAAGGGGTATAAACACTTTCTTTACCCTCAAAGGGTTTTTAGTCTAATTGGGATAACCCACTGGTAGATTATACAATGCTATCAGTAGTAAACACTAGGTAATAATATATTAGATTGAAACTCTAAATTCTAAATGAGACCAGCAGACGAGAAAATCAGGGAGGGCAGATGTATTCCGTGAAATATTAATTATCCTTGATGGATGCTCACCTATCTCAGTTCCTTGTTTAGGAACTTACTCTATACCAGGTACTACACTAAATAATTTATATGTATTTTATTTAAAAACTTTAATGATACTCTGAGATAGAATTATTATCCCCATTTTATAGATGAGGAAACTGAGCTTGAAAAAGATTAAGTACTTTTCAGTGAGAGGTAAGGCTTAGATTTGATTTTAGATTGTCTGCTTTCAAAGCTCAGGCTCTTAAACGTTTCACGTACTGTGTTAAAGAAGAGGAAGAATAAAATTAGTTCTTGAAAGATTGGTAGAATTTGAAAAAGCAGAGAGAAAGACAGGATGTTTCTATATTAGGGAAAGAGGCATCATCAAGGCAAGTTAGCAGGAAGAAGGAGATATTTATGAGCTAGTGAGGAGACTACCCTGGCTGAGTGTCTGAGCCATCTTTGGGAAAAGTATGAATGTGAGGTTGGTGGGGAGAACTGATTATTTTGAAAGCCAGGCAGAGAAATTTGGCTCTGACATGGGGAGACATTAAGGTCTTTGAGCTAGAGAGTGTTATAAAAATCACAGAATTCAAAGAACATTAGAAAGTATACCAGATGGATTGAGATAGTAAGAATGGACACAGATGTTGTAGCAGTAAAAGTACGACGCAACATCAGACTGAAATAGAATAATAGCCGTTTTCTTTGGAGTTTGGGAATTTGTTCCTAAATTATTGCTCATAATCAATAATGAGGAGAAAATTACATGAAAATTTTCCATAATTGGACAAGTAATGACTTTTTTCCCCTAGTAATCATAGGACAAATCCAATATCCCACCCTAAAGCAGACTGACTCCTGCAGCAGAATCTGGGGCTCAACATAACAAAGGCACTCAGTGCATTCTGAGGGAGAGGGTTTGGGGCGCAAGGAGATTAGCACCTTATGATCCAGAACACCAAAAGCCAGCAACAAACCCATCACAGTCGCTGCCCTGGCACATTTCCAAATGTCCTGCAGGGAGAGGGAACCACCCCAAATGGAGAATCACTCAGATTAGCAGACCAACACTTGAATTCAGTTTGATGTCCTTTTTTCCAGAAGTAGCTCAGCCACTGAGAAGGTTTGATACCAAACAATCTGTATTTTCATATCCAGGGAAGACTTAGAGAGATTTAATTACTCATCACTTTGACTTTCCAAGTCTCTGACCAGATGAATTATTTGAACTCATTTGAAATGTTTCTTAATGGCAAAAAGGAGAATTGTGTACAAGTGCCATACCTACAATCTCAGAAGAGTAGGTAAACATTATGAATAGTCATCCATAATAGAGAAATCACAGTTTAGTCAGATTGTAAGAGATTTGAGGTTAAGATCACTTTAGTATACATTCAGTAGAGCACAGGAAACACAAGGGTGTAAATTCCTTTGAAGGAAAAGAAAGATGAATGCAGGATTGAACAAGACTAGTAGGTTTTTAAATACCTTATTAATTTTTCAATGAGAACCTACTTTTAAGTCTTTAGTCCTTGGAGATGGATTAGATTTCTAAAGTCACATTCAAAATGGGTGTTTTGCAAAAATGAGTGGGTGGAGATGTGTGGGTTTTATTGACCTCCACTAGTCCTAGTTCACTGGCTGTCGTAGTTCTCAGGGAATATTACTGCAGCCCCCATCCACCCCTGTACAGCATCTGAGTTAAATGCTATGACAGTCAAAACACTAGAGAGAAGCCTTCCTCCCTCTACTAAAAGCTCTTCAAATTCTTGGTGAGCTCTCAGTGGAATCACAAGCTGAGACAGCTCTGGACCTGGGACCTGGGACCCTTTGCTGCAGTGCTGCAATTCTTGCACCTGGACAAACGTCTCTCCATCTCTCCGTGAGCAACAAAATACAAAGAAACTATATGGGACTAAAAATAATTGCGTGCATGCACAGTTGGGGCAAATTCTGGACCAAAAGATACAAAAAGACCAAAAAAAACCCTGAACTGCCACTTCTGAAGAGCTGGGAGTAAAAACAGGGTGTTGGGAGCAAAAGCAGGGTACTGCGCATGCCCCCTGCACACAACACCACCAAAGGGGTGGGCAAAACACCTAAGCCACCCCTCCGGCCTGACCCCTGAACACACCCCCACCCTCACCCCATATAAGGAACAAGCTCGCCCCCATCCCCCCAGGGAGCAAGCGAGCAAGGGAACCTGTCACTTGTTCTCACTCCCCCACTGCTGCAGCAGGGACCCCAGTAGAGCCTTGCCTGAATTTCTTGTCTGGCCTCTAGTCAATTTCTGTTGATTAGGGAAGGCCAAGAACCCTGGTCAGTATCAAAGCAACAGGTTGGCAGGGGGACAGGGATCAAAACATGGGAAAGAACTTGTATCAGACCAGAAGGTGTGGGGAGGGAGAGACTGGAAACCCCCAAGAGGAAAGCAAGAGCAGGAGGTCACCATGGGTGAGAGATGCTATTGGAACCCACCTGTGCTGGGACTCAAGGACCAATTCCAGGGAGGTCAGGGGAGGTTCTGTGTAGGGGGTAGACTCTGGTTGTGTCCGCACAGTTCTGACATCACCAAGTAACTCTAATTAGTGCAATATTAGGTTTTGCTTCGTATTTGAATACATACATTTGGAACACCAAATTCTATGAGAATATTTAATAAAAATGGTAAGTTTTACAGTGATGGGGAAATTTCCAGTTGAAACTATCTCCTAACCAGCCTTCCTAGCCCCATTCAACTTTCAACACAGTGCCCTGTGATCCTTGTAAAAGATGAGTCAGACATCACTCCCCCCTCAAATCCTCCAATGGCTTTGCTTTCCTATGCCAGGGAGCAACAGCTACAGTCCTTACAGTGGCCCCTGGGCCTCTCAGGATGGAACGCCCTGTACTTCTCAGATTTCATCCCCTATACCTCCCCTCCCTTGGCACCAGCCTCCTTGGCCTCCTTACTGATCTTCTCACATACCAGGCACACATCCTGTCTAAGCCCTGGGCACAGATTGTCCCTTCGCCCTGAATTCTCTTCCCCAGTTATCCACCTGGCTCCCTCCCTCACCTCCTTCAGGGATTTGCTCAAATGTCACCTTCTCAAAACGCTCTCTCTCCCACTCTCTTTGAAAGGGCAGCTGAAACCATCCTGTGTACTCCTAGGTCTCTTGCTCTGAATTTGCTATTTTTCCCCCAGAGCACTAATCATCTAAACACAATGTTAATTTATTTATCAGGTGCATTATTTACTCTCAGCTTCCACCTGCTAGGACAAAGGGATCTTTTCTGATGTGCAGGATGCTCGATCAGTGCCAGGCACATGTATGGCATTTTCTCAGAGACACAACCTTTTTTGGAGCTGAATGTGAACATCATCAGAAACGTCTCCTTTCAAATTCTGATGACCTCTCTGTCTCATTAGCTGCTGTCTCGCTAGCAACGCATCAATCATTCACCCTCCCTTGCTTACATAATGTATCATGCTGACAAAGCCCATTCTAATTTGCATCATATCTACAGTGTCTAATTTTTTTCGCATCTGAACACTTGAGCGTGCATAGATTTCAGTATTACCATATTTGGCTTCCTTTGCATCCGCCCACCTTGGGCAAGCTTTGGTAACATGTAACTCATGCCATGTGGATTGATTTTTACCCCACAGTGTACAGCATTTGGGTAGGGACTGACTCTTACTTACTTACCTGCATTGCCAGGTCTCAGTACCACAGTCTTAACTGCAGCTAATTGAGCTTTTTTGTTCAGGAACTTCTCCTTAACAACTCCTTAGTGGCTCTTGAGCATGCATAAGAATGACAACATAAAGAATTACATTAGAGCCACTGAATGTATAACATAGAATAGCTAATAGTGATTGAATGACTGTATCCTTAAGGGCATATATAAATATCCAGCCATAACAACAGAGCGGCATTTACCCGATTGTTCTATCAGAATGAAAGCCTAGTGAGGGCAGGACCGAGATGGTCTTGCTCATCACTGTGTCTCTGCGTGGCAGATAGTAGGGGCTGAGTAACTATTGCCAAATGGTTGAATCCCACTTCACTTGCTGGGAAAGCCAGTGCTCTTACTGGTTATGAGGGTGACCTCTGAATACTCATAGGCTCTTGTGTTCAGCTGTGTGTGTAAATTCAGGTGAGTTCTTTGTGCCCCTGGTGCCTCAGTTTCCCCACCTGTGAACTATGGGTGATACTGTTTCCTGTTTCACATATATATTGTGAGGAAGAGATGTGTTATATTGTACGTGGGGCCACTCGGGGCCATGTTTTCTCTTGCTAATCCGGGGTTATGGTTGGGGCCACAGAACCTGTTCAGCATGATTTTCAGAAGGCAACAGCATTCTGGGACCATGAAGCAGCCTTTCAGTTGGTGGAAAATTGCTAATTGGAGGCTTCTCAGATGGTCCACATAGGAGTCCCTGCTAGTGTTTCAGCTTCCACAAAGCTGGCCCTGGTGCCATGAATGGCAGTTAGCCAATTTCTGTCTGACGAGTTGTGACTCATAAATATCACCTATGATGCCACTGTCTATACCTTGGACTGTGATGACCTTGGACTGTGACTGCTACTTCCCACCCGATAACCCTGACCAACCTTTGAGTTTGCTTGACCTTGGTCCTGTGCCTTTGCTGAGATGCTCTGCCAACACTGAGCATTTGTCACCCGTCACAAAGCAGACTTCCCCGAAGTTCTCAGTGTTCCTCTTGTTCCAGGATCCTGGTTAACCATTTCTCCATCTGAGCTTCTCCGCCAACAAGTGTTCCATACTATATTGTGCCAGGATGGCCATACCCATGTGATAAAACTAATATAGTAACTGAAGTCCGTTCTTAGCTGTCAGGTCTAACATGTATGTTCTTTTCAGACTTAGAATAAGTAGTTAATGCCAACTGTGCAAGCTAGTTCTGTTTCAAATTGTCACTTTGTAATTAGCCAATTTTGATCTAGTAGAGAAAAAATTCTGGGTCTGAGTATCTTTAACAAGAACGTCCCTCACTGTTCTGAGCCATTTACAAGAAACGCTGCTGCACTGTCAGATTCTCCCAGGCTATATACATGGGAGCTGCAATTACATGACCTTGGAGACCCCACGTTTGGGAGCTGTAATATAAGTGAAGAGTAGGGCTTACCTTGATCTTACTGTGGCTAGGAAAATACCCTTAATTTCATCAACTTGCCATAATGATCTTGTTATAATCAATACAGTGTTATGATGTGAATCCAAACAAGGCTTGCAGAATGATATTAATCTTGGTAGACGTTTCCCCCACCTGTAGAACTGAACATGTTAGTGCATGAGCCACATGTAAATTGAAGTGACAAATGTCTTCAGAAGCAACCAAAATTGTATTAACGACTCTTAAAACAACTGGTGTTCATTAGCTAAAAATACTTCAGAAAATCATGTCTGGAACTCTAGGAACATTATAAATTGAGTGTTTATAAAAGGATATTTTATTCCTAAGAAAAAAAAGTCTTCCAAAATATCAATAGTACATTCAAAGGCTGCCTGGTGAGTAAAGGTATATTAAGTGTTCATTCTTGCATAAATGATATTAAAAATACTCAATTATAAAATAAAGGTGATTGAGTAACCAAGAGTAACATTAGCAGTTAAGTCCCCTACAACTGATAGCTCAAATTTTCAAAATTTGAAAAATTGTCAAATAAAATGTCACAAATGTACAGTGTTTATTTGAAAATCAACTAAATTATTCAATACTAATTTTATCTGCTTTTAGGTGTCTATAATTTCAAGAAAAATATTTTTGAATAACATATGCTGTTATCTAAAAATAATCATCTGTAGTTTGGAATCAATGCCTCTATTCTCACCATACAGAATCTTCTAAAATCTAATACAACAGCAGCAAATTGGATAAATGTATAGTTGGCTGATGAGGTGTGGAAGTACTTTAATATGAATTCTTAAGTGTTCTAACTTGGATTCATCTTGAAATAGAATATAAATAATCTAAATAAGTTATCTATTTTGTGAGTTTCTTTGTATGTTGGGGAGATAGAGGGGGCTGATGATCAAGGAGTAAATAATTGAAGGATAAAACAAGAATGAAAACCACAAGTCAAAATTTGGAAGGATCACTGTATACAAGCACAGTGACAACTGTGATAGAATTCACATCCACTTCTCATGAGCCTGTCTCTCTCACAAGTACTTCATAGGCATTGACTCTCTTAAGCACAGAAAGAAATGATTTTGTGCAAAGAAAAGTGCCTAGGAATGAGATAGTGCTTTTAAAGACAGAGGTCAAGATCAGGCAAGCCACAGATAGGTCCTTGGGATATGAAAACTGGTATCTCATGTAACAGGAAGCTAACCTCTTGATAATAGAGAATGTATTTCAAATGATGGTGTTATTCTTGCATTACTATTGTCCAGTAATGTGATCAGATCTCTGTACTTAGATTTTTGAGATATGGGAGGGAATCAGGGTTCTGCAGCTTAAGAATGACAAGAAGAACTTCAAAGATTTTGATGGAGAGATCTAAAAATTAGTCATGTATTCAGGGGAAAAATGGGCAGATTTTCTGAAGGAGAAAATAAATAATTTAGCCTTAAGAAAAATAGGCTGAGGAAATAGTAAGGTACACTTCGTACATTATGTCTCTGTCTGTATCTATCAATTATCTATCTATATTAGTCTGTCATACATTATACATATTTATATATTCATTTTATTTATATTATATACAGATCTACATATATCAAGGTTAGAGGGGCAAAAATTCCTAGTTTGAGAATGACCAAATTATATTATACATTAATACATTATATTAATACATTAAAGTGAGAAATGGTAGAATCTCTTCCTTTCCATCTGTCTTTAAAAATAGGACAAATTCCTATTTGTCTGATACAGACTTTTATTTATTGTCCTGTGTACTCTGAGACTACAGAATGGCAAGGATGACCCTTTAACACTCTTTCTCTTTCTCTGAACCTATACTTCTTTGGTTATATATTCCTTTTTTAAAAAACAAGTCAATAAAGTTGTCCATCAATGAAAGCAAGCTTTCCCCTGCCTACTTTGGTTAAATTGGGAAATATAACAGCAAACCCAACATTCCTCTTAGTTCCTTTTTCAAAATTAAAAAAATAAATAAATATCAAGAAGAATGGTCTTTTGACTAGTGCAAAACACCTCAACTAATTGTAGGAGAAAAATAGCTTCTCTGATGTAAGCATTTGGAAACATCCTCAAGGCCTGATGGTTTGGTATGTGACAGAGGATTGCATTTTCCCCATTACTCCCAACATGGAGGCACACAGATTTCACTTTCCCAGGGTCAGAGGGAGAAGGAAAATAAAAATCTCATTAGTGGAGTCAGTTCCCTGTCTTTATCAAGCATGTACAGGTCTATTTCCTGTGCCAGTGCAAGGAGAGTGTTCTTATCAGAACATGAGAGATTAAGGCACAGAGAATGAATGAGATTGTGTATAGGGACATACCTGTTTCTGCCTCTAAAATTTACACTCTTTATACCACTGCTGCCTAAATCTGCCCTGCCAATTAATTACACGTGCGTTCTACAAACATATGGCAGGTTGGTTACTACTTTGTGATTACATCATGCTCTGGGGAAAGCACTGGTGCCCTATGACATCTGTTTTGCCATTTTTCCATAACAAGCAGGACACCTTAGTCTTTGCAGTACATTATTATAACCTGGTACACCCACCAAGTTATTGCCAGGTAACTGTTTATCCACAGCAGATAACCTACCTTCCTATCTTGTCCAGAAAACTCCCTGATTTTACTGGGCACTTTTAGCAGCCTTCTTACAACTAAAATGTGTCGAACCACTTATCTGTATATTGGTTGAAAAAACAATTCTATGGGATGTGAAATTACTAATGATGCACAGATTTCAAGCTTCAATTTTCACCTCTTTGAGAATTCTCTAACCAAGAAAAAAGAATATATATCAACACTTGAGATAAAAGTGAAAATGCACATCACTAGGGGGAAAAAATCTCTCAGGTAACAATGAATTATAGGTATACCATAAACTTACCTACAGGAATATAAAATTAGGAATATAAACAATTCATTTTTTTTTCTGAGAACTTTTTAATTGTCGTATTTTGGTCTTACCAAGATTCTATTTTATGTGGTTTCCCCTTACATTAGATGATGAACTGTTTTTTTTTAGCTCTTCACAAAATCAATAGCAATTAGACACTCTTGTTCAATTAAGAAAAATTCTTATCTATAAAACAGGATTTTTTCCAAAATCATTAATACCAGAGAAAGCAATGAATATAAGTTTTGTTTTCTCTTCATTAAAGGTTGGAGTTTTAATTTTTCTCTTTAGACATTTCCTCTACCCTGTTTATTGCTTTGAAAAATTTGAGAGTCTGGAAGAGCCGACTTTGCCCTGGAGCTGGTGGGAATGCTCATTAGAGTTTGCTAACGTGCTAAAGCCTGTTGTTTGTCCTTCATCTGGATCTCCGAGCAGTGGATGGTGAGAGACAAGATAATGTGACTATTGCGTCTGGTGCCCAACAGAGAAAGCAGTACTGTCCACCTACGTCCTACTTGGTGAAAGGCCAGCCTCAGGATCCAATAACATGTAGAGAATGACTTGGTTTCTTAGATAAGGAAAGTTGACATCAATGAAGGATGAGTTTAAAACATCTGACCAACCTTAGGGGAGAAAGTTGAAGGTTACACTGAGTACTTCTTTCTGTAGAGTGTTGGTGAGATAGTAGATGCAAAGGTGCAGGAAAAATCTCCAGTATCTACAGTTAGTGCAGAGTCAAACCATCCTAGTTCTATTCAAGAGAAAAGCACTGGGGTAGTGCAAAACAGAGGCTACAGAACCAGGAGATAGACTTTGTTTGAAGAAAGTGTTATTAAAATAACTTAAAATCTATCATGTTTCAGTAACTCTTCTCCCATGACTACTAAGACCATTTACATTCATTCTTTATTTATGGGTAATCCTCATGACATTTCTGAAGGGGAGTGTTATTACTCCCACTTGACAGATGAGACATCTGAGATGTAGCATGATTTATACTTGAGGTCACCTCTCAGGACAGGCAGAATCAGGATTTAGACCCAGACCTTTCACACTCTCAGCCTGGGGAACTTTCCTCCATATACCACAGTGTTTCCCTTCGAGTGTGTATTTTCCAGCAATAGATAAAATTAAGGTTTGTAATTTCTAATTTATTTAAATGGAAATTCTAGTATAATCTCCAGAAACCATAAAACCTTATTCCACTTCAGAAATGTAGAACTTTTAATAACTTAGGAGAATTTTAATAATTTAGAGCTTATTGGGCAAGAACCAAGGTGAATGGTTCAATTCATAGTTGGCAAAATTTTTACTAACATGAAGAATCTCATATGTTTACAAATTGGAATTGTACAAGTATCAACAACATATATTCTATAATATAATACTATATATATATATATATATATATATATATATATATATATATATATATCCTTTGGAAATTATAAAATATACTTATATTAGTCATTAATCTTATTAATGACATTTTGGAAGAAGTACTTTTATTTAAGAAGTTCTATCATATCATCATCTCTATGTACTAACATTTGGGAGTCATCTTGTATACACTCCTTCATTCAGACAGTCCATTTCTTCTGTAGTTCTTCTTGCTAAGATTCTAAAAAAAAAAAAAACCTTTTAATTTTTTGCTGCGCCATGCAGCTTACGGGATCTTAGTTCCCTGACCAGGGATTGAACCCGGATCCCCAGCAGTGGAAGTCCAGAGTCCTAAGCGTTGAACCACCAGGGAATTCCCTTGCTAAGATTCTTAATGTTATTTTATTATGATTTTTTTAACATCTTTATTGGAGTATAATTGCTTTACAATGGTATGGTAGTTTCTGCTGTATAACAAAGTAAATCAGCTATATGTGTACATATATTCCCATATCCCCTCTCTCTTGCATCTCCCTCCCACCCTCCGTATCCCACCCCTCTAGGTAGACTAAAAGCACCGAGCTGATCTCCCTGTGCTATGTGGCTGCTTCCCACTAGCTATCTATTTTACATTTGGTAGTGTATATATGTCCATGCCACTCTCTCACTTCGTCCCAGCTTACCCTTCCCCCTCCCTGTGTACTCAAGTCCATTCTCTATTAGGTCTGCATCTTTATTCCTGTCCTGCCCCTAGGTTCTTCACGACCTTTTTTTTTTTTTTTTTTTCCTAGATTCCATATATATGTGTTAGTATACGGTATTTGTTTTTCTCTTTCTGACTCCACTCCGTATGACAGATTCTAGGTCCATCCACCTCACTACAAATAACTCAGTTTCAGTTCTTTTTATGGCTGAGTAATATTCCATTGTATATATATGTGCCACATCTTCGTTATCCATTCATCTGTTGATGGACACTTAGGTTGTTTCCATGTCCTGGCTATTGTAAATAGAGCTGCAATGAACATTGTGGTACATGATTCTTTTTGAATTATGGTTTTCTCAGGGTATATGCCCAGTAGTGGGATTGCTGTGTTGTATGGTAGTGCTATTTTTAGGTTTTTAAGCAATCTCCATACTGTTCTCCATAGAGGTTGTAGCAATTTACATTCCCGCCAACAGTGCAAGAGGGTTCCCTTTTCTCCACACCCTCTCCAGCATTTATTGTTTGTAAATTTTTTGATCATGGCCATTCTGACTGGTGTGAGGTGATACCTCATTGTAGTTTTGATTTGTATTTCTCTAATTATTAATGATGTTGAGCATTCTTTCATGCATTTGTTGGCAATCTGTATATCTTCTTTGGAGAAATGTCTATTTAGGTCTTCTGCCCATTTATGGATTGGCTTGTTTGTTTTTTTGTTATTGAGCTGCATGAGCTGCTTGTAAATTTTGGAGATTAATCCTTTGTCAGTTCCTTCATTTGCAAATATTTTCTCCCATTCTGAGGGTTGTCTTTTCGTCTTGTTTATGGTTTCCTTTGCTGTGCAAAAGCGTTGAAGTTTCATTAGGTCCCATTTGTTTATTTTTGTTTTTATTTCCATTTCTCTAAGAGGTGGGTCAAAAAGGATCTTGCTGTGATGTATGCCATAGAGTGTTCTGCCTATGTTTTCCTCTAAGAGTTTGATAATGTCTGGCCTTACATTTAGGTCTTTAATCCACTCTGAGTTTATTTTTTGTATGGTGTTAGGGAGTGTTCTAATTTCATTCTTTTACATGTAGCTGTCCAGTATTCTCATAATGTTATGTATGCTGCATATCTATACTTCAAAAAAGGAATTTTTTTCTGATTAAGAGTAGCTCATGTTAATTTTAGATATTATGGGGGAAAAAAAACCCCAAAAATACAAAGAAGAATTAATCATACAAAAATAAATAATCACCTATAAATACATCACCAAAAGACCCCTTCTAATATATTTCGTCACCATGATCCCAATACCAAGTCTTTTTTCTGTCCCTAAATATGCCATATTTTTATGACCCTTGAATTAATTAAGATATGATAAGTTGCTATAATAAATAAGCCCCCTAGAGTCTTGAAGAGAAAGAACTTTATTTCAGTCTCACAGACCATCCAAAGGTGGAGCCCCAGGTTTTCAGGGGACTGGCTCCGCAGAGTCTTTCAGGGATCCACGCTGATGAAGACCTTGTCATTCAACATGACTTTTCCAAATTTGCTCAAACTTTGCAGTTATAGCCCTCCATCTGGTAAGAATGGAGGAGGCATGGCCTGAGCTTCATGACTGTCCTAGGAGGGGCATGCGTGCTTTATGCTCACCTGCCCTTGAATCAGCTCAGGGCCATGGTCACTTCTCACTGCAGGGGAAATTTGGGAATGCGGGGCAGCATGGCCAATCTACAACTCTATTTACTATTGAAAAGGGACTGAGGGATTCTGATGGATATTGAGCTGTTTCCACCATTGGAGACTCTGATTATATTTTAACTGGTGTGTAATGCTCCATAAACTACAGAACCAGTTCATTGAATGAAGTGGAATTAGTGCAGTGTAAACAAACAAATAAACAAAAAAACCCATTTTATTTCTCTAGTGTTTTTCTTACCTGTCTCTAGAGCATCTTATTTTCCATTCTCATACTGGAAGGTTCCTTTCAGGTTTACAGAGCTTTCAAGTCTGAGTCACAAATTTCAGGCACTAACAAACGGCCTCTTTGATAATGGTGTTTAAAATACAAAGCCGATCTAATATTAAAACTGTCAAAGTCGTATTAAATTTAAGACTTCTTGACCTTCCTACTTCTTTATCTTTCCCCTTGATCATATGTAACAGAGGTTTTCTATTTTATTAGTCTCAAACAAAAGCTTTCCTTTATTGATGAAATATACTGTTATTTTAATTGGTTTTCATTTTATTAATTTCTGCTTTTGTTTTCAGTAATTCCTTCTGTTAGCTTTCTTAGTGATTATTTTATTGCTCTTTTTCAATTTCTTGGTTTGAAAACATTCCATATATTCTCATACTTAATTTTTTTATAAATGTGTTCACAGCTATGAATCTTCCTTTGAATACACTTTAATATCATCTCATTGTTTCAGCAGGTTACTGTCACTCAGTTCTAAATAGTTTTCAGTTTTCATTATTATTTCTGTGTATGTGTGTGTTTGATGTTTTAAGCAGATTTGTGCTTCTATACACAAAAAAAATGTAGTGAAAAACTGGGCCTTGCATACATTTTGAAGTGTTCTTTAAAGTCTAGAAAATATCTTGAAGATTACTTTGGCAACTGTTTGAAATAATAACAGTCCTGTGACCCATGGAAAGTTAGATACTTTAGTGATATAAATATTATGACCAGATACTGGGGGAGTGAGGAATGGTTATTAATAATGCAAAGGAGTCTTGGTTTATCTGGGTCAGGGCACTTCTTTATTCTGTTTGTTTTTTTGAGATATAATTGACATATAATACTGTATTAGTTCTAGGTGTACAACATAATGATTTACTATATTGTATGTATACATAGTGAAATGATCACCACAGTAAGTTTAGTTAACCTACATCAACTCACATAATTACATTTTTTTTCTTGTGATGAGAACTTTTAAGATCTGCTCTCTTAGCAACTTTCAAACATACAACACAGTGTTATTAACTATAGTCACCACGCTATCCATTATATCCCTATGACATTTATTTTATAACTGGAAATTTGTATCTTTTGACCACCTTTATCCATTTTGCTCATTTTCTTTTTTAAGTCAAAACGTATTTAGAAGTCAATTTTCCCTAGGTAATTTCTGGGAGATTTATATGTGTATACATATATATTTGTTTTTAATTTCTAATTTCATTGTACTTTAGTCAGTTAATATAGCACCTACAATATCATTTCCCTGGAAGTTATTATGGTCAGTAAACATGCCTATATCATATCAGTGACTATAAGCTTTGAATGGTCGGATATCTGAAAAATTCTATATTCTGCCCTGACATTAAATTACATTTTGGACATAGAATTCTAATCCTAGTTATTCCTCTCAGGGATTTCAGAACATTTTTCATTGTCTTCTGATATTTGTTAATTGTAGGAAAATTCTTATCCTATCAGAACTTTAATGCTGATTTGATACCTTTTATATTATTGTATTTTAACATTTTTGTCTTGTAGTTGAAAGGATTTGGATTCTGTACTTTGTTTTCTAAAATTTCATTACATGTGTCTAAGTGTTAATTTCTTTTAAGGTACTTCTCAGTAAACTCTGGGAGTCCTTTGAAAATTCTCTGATCTTCACAGCTGGGAGATCCTTCCCTACTGATTCTCCTGATTCTGCTTCCTTTATATTCCTTCTATCCTATCCTTCTGAAAGTCATAATAGATTGGAATCTCTGTATCTATTAGAATATCTGTGTCTATTCACTACATTTCTTAACTTTTCTTTCTTACTTTAATTTTCTTTATCCTATTGTGTTACTTTCTGAAAGAATTCCTTGTCCTAATCTTCTGGTGTTCTTTAATTGTGTGCATCACTTTACTCAGCTAATCTGTTGAACTTTTTATTTGCGTGAACAAGTTTTTAGTTTTCATGCTCTTTTAATTCTTGCAAGAGCCTCTTATCTTTAAAGATTCAACATACCAGCTTCTGACAAGCTGCAAACTCAGTTAACGGCATTTCATTGGGTAAACATTTTTCCCTTAGTTAGGTTTGTTAGTTCCCCATTTGCCCAGCAATTCAGAATTTCACTCTCACCTCTGTATCTGAAAAGCCCTGTTGTTCCTAGGTGTGGACTCCTTAAGGGACGAGAAGGATCCTGCTGGTTCCTGTCATCCCAGATTTTCTGTAAGGGTACAGAGGGCTCTGATGCAGCCGGCTGTGCCATCTTGGCAGCCTGCCTTTTACCCCGTCATCCTCGGTCCCACTAACCATGCAAGACACTTTCCAGTTTTTGGACCCAAGCTTCAACACTATCCAGATGGTCCCTTTAGCTGTCTGGCCAAGATATGCGTCAGGCTGTTTGAGCAGGGGCAGGGCCACCTGGATCGCCCTGCCCCACCCCCCCCCCAGTGTTCAGTCACCTCCCTGCTTCCATGGGCCCTCACAACCATCTCCTCTTATCAGCGTATATCTGGTGTTTTTTTTCACAGTTTCATGAGTTTGGGGGTGAGGTTTTCTATTTCAAAAAAATTCATATCTGCTTTTATGCCTTTCAAGGATTTATCAGAGCATTTAGAGACAATATATGCTTTCTTGTTTTCCAGCATTGTTTCAGAATTTTTAAAAATTTGCAACCATTTTTAGAACTTTGGAGTCTGAGAATCTCCATCTCGGTGTGGAGAATCCCCTGTCTCTGCATCTTTTAAAGGGAAGGAACTTTAACAAGTAAAAGAGCAAAGTGACAAAGAAGAGAAGTTTGAGGAGTGCATGTTTGACCTTATTTATATTTAGATATTTTGACTCTGGGGACATAAATATTATTTACGTAAAAAGAGAAGTCTAAGATTGGCCAAAGAAGATTAAAGGTTTGATATCTCAAATAATTAGAACATTTAGGACAAGAAGAATATTCAGGGACAGTACAATTTCAGCTGCCAGAGAAGAACCAGTGACATGGTGAGGGAGAAACCAGCTCCATCTTCCCCATCTGAGCTGACAGTCCATCAGCACACATTCACCCAATATTCAAATGTGCATAGCACGCTGACTCAGCTATAACAAATAGGGGGTGAGCTGTGTAATGGCTTAAATGTTTGAGAAGGGTATTTTTTTCCCTCTCTCTTTTCACATATAATAGCCCAAAGCTCTTATTTCTGGGCTACAGAGACCACCTATCTAAACATTGTTAACCAAGAATGTAGGCTGACAAACACTGCAGTTTTCAATTCATGGCCTCTAAGTCTGTCATGGTCATTTCCAGCCAGACCTTCAGAAGGCGGAAAGAGCATGCAGGAGCATGAGTGAGGTGTCCTAATGGTCTGGGATGAATGGGTTACCCAGCACCTCTCATGTTCCATCATCCAGAACTCAATCACATGGTCACATCTAAATGAATACCAGGGATGCTGAGAGATGCTGGTGTCTAGCTGTGTGCTCACATGAAGAGGGGGACTGGATGGTGATGAGCAGCTGGCTTTCTGTACCAGAGTTTACTCTGAAGGCTACCAAACATCAGTCCATACCTTCTTCTTTTGTGAACTCTATTATCTCTCTAGTGGGACACACCCCAAATTTCATGTTGTCACTGAATTCATATCAAACCACGGGAACTCTGGGTAATGCTCATTCCTTTCCACCAGGCTGGGATGTGATTTTGTTTTATATTACACTCTGACCTGGGTGAAGGGAGCATCCCTCCTTGGCAGATGCTAGCTTTCACAGGCTGCCTCCTGTTGGTGCAAATTTGGGGTCCTGAGCAGTATGTCAGTCATTGGCTCTTTCAAGACATGCTAGAGATGTTTTAGCCAACATAATTCTCTAAATAACAATAAAATTTTGAACTTACAGTTCATGTCATATGTCAGTAAACACACTCCCAAAATCCTTCCAAGATGTATTTTTTTTTAAATCTAAATTGTGTTTAATTTCTGTCTCTCTGCCCTCAATGCCTGTTCCTTTGACAACAACTAAGCTTGGGGGAAAGATTACACTCAATTTATTATTTGCAGCTCTGTCTTTCAAAATCTTTTTCAGACTTATTTTCTACTAGTTGGGGTCGAGAAGCAGTTGGCCCTTTAGTCTCTCTAAAGGTTCAAATTTCTAGACTCCAAGACTTTTTGTTTCTTCTTCCAAACCAACCAATTCTTTGCTTATTGTTTCTTTGTTCTTCTTGAAATGACTTGCTAAAACAGCAAGTAGCAAACAACACACACTAACATTCTGGCTTTTTCCAACCTCTTCTCCCAGAGCATTAAGCCCAATGACCACTCTGTCTGCCTATCGAGTTATCATTCTCTACTCTTCTAGAAATCTTTTGCTGTATGGTGGGGCCCTTTAGCACCCCCCACTCCTGCATTTGTTCCCTTGTCACCATCAGCCAAGTCATTAAACCGATGACATACAGTTCAAATTTGCATTGTTTCAGGACCCCACTTCAAGACAGCAACTATTGCTTTGCTGGGGTGCTGCCAGTTGCTCTAACAAATAGCCTCAAACATGTATAATGCTCAATCCCAATAAGTTTATTTGTTGCTCACATGAGGTCTAAAGCAGGTACTGTTGGTCAGCGAGGCTGGCTCTTCCCTGGGGTCATATCGGGATCTTGGTTGGCGGAGCCCTGCTGTATTGCATACGTGGCTTCTACGTGTGGTGTCGTTGTCTCCATCCCAATCAGCTAGAAAGGTAACGAGAATGACCAGCATTATGTGGGAAGCACTAGTGGCCAGGATGGAAGTAGCACACATCACTTCTCTTCCAGCTCGGTTGTCTAGAACCCTGCTGTCAGGCCAAACCCAACTGTGAGGGAGGCTGGGAGATGTAACTCCAGAAAAGAGAACAGCATGGGTTCTTTGAACTATGTAATAAGTTTGTCCTCAAGGATGAGCTGAAGTTTGTTAGACAACAGTGTCATGCAGAATAAAATGATTGGACCTAGGAGGAAATAAAGTTGGCTCTCACCTTTAAGGCTATGCCAATTTTGCCAAAGAAATTCTCTCCTTGAAGCCACTGGGACCTCAGGCAAGTCTAAGATAATGAGGAACTGAACATGGGAGTCTGTATTAGTTTCCTATTGTTGCCATAATAATGTGCCACAAACTGGGTGGCTTAAACATTTTAAAAAATCTATTATAATAACCAACAAAGTCCTACTGTATAGCACAGGGAACTCTACTCAATATTCTGTAAAAACCTAAATGAGAAAATAATTTTAAAAAGAATAGATATATGTATATGTATAACTGAATCACTTTGCTGTGCACTTGAGACTAACACAACATTATAAATCAACTATACTCTAATATACAATTTAAAAAATCTACTCTAAAAAAAAGTATTCTCCCACAGTTCTGGAGGCAAGAAATCCAAAATCGAGGTATAGCAAGGGGGCAGACTTGCTCTGGAGGCGCCAGGGGAGGATCTTTCCTTGCTTGTTCTGGTTCTGGAAGCCCAGGCATTCCTTGGCCTGTGGCAGCATCACACGACCTCTCCTGCCATCTTCACATGGTTGTCATCCCATGTGTCTGTGTCTCCACATGGTGTTCTCCTGTGAGAGAGAGAGAGAGTGTGTGTGTGTGTGTGTGTGTGTTCAAATTTCCCTCTTTCTTATAAAGCCATCCATCATACTGGTTTGGAGTCCACTGTAATGGCCTCATCTTAACTTGATTATATCTACAAAGATCCTATTTCCAAATAAGGTCATCTCCATAGGTACTGGAGATTAGGACTTCAGCATATCCTTGGGAGACATACAGTCTAACCCCTGTCAGAGCACCAACAAAGGGAACTCTGCTTTCACCATGCTACACTGCAGGGAATGTACCTGAAACCTTTCACCTTGCATGGGTACCAACTAGTGACCCAGAATCCATTACCTGAACAGAAACTAAAGCTGCACCAGAGGAGCTCTGCTTCCATTAGTCTGATAGGACCAGCTGTCTTAGTTTTATCTCCAAGTTTGCCATCAGATTGGCCTAGTATTCTTTCAGGGTCTCACTAACTTACTAGTCTGCATTATCAGTAAGTGTGATTTTATGGGGAGAACATACAAAGCACAATATCTTTTCTCCTAGGAACTTGCTTCTTCCTTCATTACTCTTCCTACATCACTAGGAGACAGACAAGATCTTCAGCTTTTGATTCAGCCATGACCTTTCAATTCTCTTCTCTGCTACCCCAGCAACGGCGGCCTTGGTCTCTAAATCTGCCAAGTCAAACATCAGCTGTGGGGACCGAACCACCCCTGGGTTCAGAGTTTATGGGAGGAGGCACCACCGGGAATGTGAGTGGCAGCCATAGGAGAAATTATCACAGCTCCAGATTTTATCTGCAGAGTATTTAGTTTTCCCAGTGGATGTCAGCAGATTTGCCTTCTCATCATGCCTAACTTTTCAGGGAAGAGCCCCTTCTGATCTGACTTCTTTTTCTTCAAGCCATGTGGTCAAGAAGGGAGCAGCCACATGAGCTTTGCAGACCCTGGCATGCGGGCCCCAGCAATGGGCTGGAATGGATTGTCCAGGGAACTGGGTTAGTCTGGCTGCTTTTGTGTTGTGATGGAATGAGTGGAGAGAATTTAATCACACTGTTTTACTTAGTTTTACATTTACTGTATTGATATAACAGATAATATTGGCTTCCTGTTTTGGGTAGTGACAATATTTCATTGGAACATACATTTATTAAAGCAAGAAAGTTGATTTAAAAACAAGACTGTGAAGTAAATAAGAGACATAGCCAGTGTGACCTAACTTTGGACAACACTGTATGAGACAATTATTAATTCAATCTTTTTGTAGGTCTATTCACATTTAAAAATCTTTCTTAAGTCAGTTTCAGTAGTTTGTGTCTTTCTAGTAATTGGTCCATTTCTTCTAGTTAATCTAATTTGCTAGCCTTCAGTTCATCATAGTTTTCCCTTAGAAATCTTTATTTCTGTTAGGTTGGTAATGATTTCTCTTTCATCCCCGATTTTAGTATTTGAATCTTCTCTCTTTTTTTTCCTGGTCAATCTAACTAAAGGCTTGTCAATTTGCTGATGTTTTTCAAGGAACCAGATCTTTCTTTCATTCATTTTGTTTTTATACTCTCTATTTCACTACTTTCCACTGTAGTCTTTTTTTAAATTAATTAATTTATTTATTTTGGCTGTGTTAGGTCTTCGTTGCTGTGCACAGGCTTTCTCTAGTTGTGATGAGCAGGGGCTACTCTTCGTTGCGGTGTGCAGGCTTCTCACTGTGGTGGCTTCTCTTGTTGTGGAGCATGGGCTCTAGGCATGCGAGCTTCTGTGGTTGCAGCACGTGAGCTCAGTAGTTGTGTCTCGTTGGCTCTAGAGCACAGGCTCAGTAGTTGTAGCACACGGGCTTAGTTGCTCCATGGCATGTGGGATCTTCCCAGACCAGGGCTCGAACCCGTGTCCCCTGCATTGGCAGGTGGATTCTTAACCATTGTGCCACCAGGGAAGCCCCTCCACTATAATCTTCAATATTTTCTTCCTCTCCTTGACTCTAGGTACAGTTTCTGCTCTTTTTCTAGTGTTATAGGGTAGAATATTTGTTACTGATTTGAGATTTTTCACTTTTTAAAAAAAATATAGAGGTTTCTAGCAAGAAATTTCTCCCTAAGCACCACTTTCATGGCACTTCATATATTTTGGTATGTTGTGTCTTTATTTAATTTCATTCAGGTTAAAGTATTTTCTAATTTATCTTGTGATTTCTTTTTTGATCCATTGGTTATTTAGTTGTGTGTTGTTTAAATTTTCACATAACTGAATTTTCAATATATTTTTCTGTTACTGATTTGTAATATCATTTAATTGTGGTTGGATATTATAGTCTGCCTGACTTTGATCTTATACATTTATTTAGCTTGTTTTATGGCTTAAAATGGTCTAGCCTGGAGAATTTTCCATACGATCTTGAAAAAAATGTGTATTTTGCAGTGCTTAGGTGGAATGTTCTATGCAAGTGTGTTGGATCTATTTGGTTTACAGGGTTCTTCTATTTCCTTGTGACCTTCTGCTTTTTTCTACCCATCATTAAAAGTGAGATAGTAAAGTTTACAGCTACTACTGTGGGATTTCCTATTTCTCCCTTCAGTTGTGTCAGATTTTGCTTCATGTGTTTTGGCAGTTCATTGTTATGTGCACATATGATTAACAAGGTTATAGCTTCCTGATGAATTTGACTCTTTTATCACTACAAAAAGTCTTTTATCTCTAGCAACATTTTTTGTTTGTTTTAATGTCTATTTTCTCTGACACTTCAGCTTTCTTATGGTTTCTGTTTGCATGGAATATTCTTCTTCTATCCTTTTGCTTTCAGCTTACCTGTATCTTTGAATTAAAGTGTACCTCCTATAGATAGCATATACTTGGACCTCATATTTTAATCCAGTATGAGAGTAAAATCCCTGTTTTTTGATTTGATTTTTTCATTCATTCACATTTAATGTTATTATTGATATAGTTCAAATTATGTTTGCCATTTTACTTTTTGTTTTGTATATGTCAGGTGCTTTTTCTTCTCCTCTATGCCTCATTTACTGCTTTCTTTCAAATTAAGAGGATTATTTTTAAGGCAATAATTTAATTCCTTCAATTTTTTTTTTTTTTTTTTTTAGCGGTACGCGGGCCTTTCACTGTTGTGGCCTCTCCTATTGTGGAGCACAGGCTCCGGACGTGCAGGCTCAGTGGCCATGGCTCATGGGCCCAGCCACTCTGCAGCATGTGGGATCTTCCCGGACCAGGGCACGAACCTGTGTCCCCTGCATCGGCAGGCAGACTCTCAACCACTGCACCACCAGGGAAGCCCCCTTTAATGATTTTTTAATTATATTCTTTGAGTTATCTTAGTGATTGCTCAAGGGTTTACTTATCAGAATGTACTTCAGATTTTTACAAACTTAATTCTATATAGATATTTCTGGAATTAAGTTTGTAAAAATCTGAGGTATATTCTGATAAGTAAACCCTCAAGCAATCACTAAACTAACTCAAACAATATAGTAAAAAAAATCATTAAAGAATTAAATATATATCCAGACACATAGATGTTCTTTCCTCATTTTAAGTGCTATTACTATTGTATATGTATATTACTTTTATAGGTATTATAAACTTGACAGTACATTATTATAATTACTAATATATAATTTTCTGTCTTTTAAAGTAGAGGGAAAAAAGGGAAAGGACATATTTATAGAGCTTCCTTTTAAATAAATGAGCTAAAGAAGGCCTTTATATTTTGGTTTAGGTCTTCATAGCAGACTGGCACATTTAGCCCCAAAGCCCTTTGATGCTAAACTCAAAAAGTCACAGGGACAATACTAAAACATTACTCATTAAATGTTGTTACTAAGATGGTATTTTAATGAATTCCAGGTATATTATTTTCTGATTCTCTTAACCAATATAGAATAAAGACTAACAGTCAAAGGGTACGGATATTTCAGAATTTTCCTAGATAGTCCCTAATTACTTAGTTACACTTTTGTGAAAAGTATTTTTTAAAAAAAGCTACAAAATGCTCGTTCAAAATGAAACACTTTAGCATACTAAGAATGCAGATAAATTCTTGGTAGACATTCCAGGATTTTGCAACATGGAGAGATAATTTTCTCTAGAAACTTTATGGTCAACTGTTACCAGTCAGAAGCATTAGCTTTATAAATTACATAAACACTTCTCATCATTCTGATAAATGCATATTACAAAATAGCTATCTGATGTGCAGAAATGAAGTCTGTTTTATAAGTGTGTATAACTAAGTACCATAACCGGGTGGGACAGCATGTCGGGGATGGTTTGTCTGAAGAATGAAATATAGGAGTTAAGTGAGTAACAAACTAAGTGTATGGGGACCAATAATGTGTGTGAATGTCTGGTGGCAGAAACGAGTGACACTTTTTGTTAGGAGCTGGGTGAGGACCTGTCTGGCAGAAGCCCAGAGGAAAGGTAATAGGATATGATACTGTAGAAGCATGCAGAGAGCAGATCAGCAGGGACTTGCAAGACACATTGAGATTTTTTTTGTTATTGAAGTGTAGTTGATTTACAATTTGTGTTAATTTCTGCTGTACAGCAAAGTGATTCAGTTATACATATATATACATTCTTTTAAATATTCATTTCCATTAAGGTTTACCACAGGATGTTGAATATAGTTCCCTGTGCTCTACAGTAGGACCTTGTTGTTCATCCATTCTATATATAATTGTTTGCATCTGCTGACCCCAAACTCCCAGTCCACCCCTCCTCCACCCCCCTCCCCCTTGGCAACCACAAGTCTGTTCTCTATGTCTGTGTGTCTGTTTGAAATAATGTCATTTGCAGCAACATGGATAGATCTAGAGATTATCATACTAAGTGAAGTAAGTCAGAAAGTGAAAGACAAATTCCATATGATATCACTTGCATGTGGAATCTAAAATATGACACACACTGAGAGTTTTGGTTATTCCGCGGGAGAAACGGGTAGAATATCTGTCTGTTTCAAACAGAGAGATAACATCTTCTTATTTGCATTTGACAATGATTTTTCTGGTTTTTGTGTGGAGAATTAAATTGGAAGGGAAGCAATAATAGTAAGTTATTAACTGCTCTAAAAGACAAGGAAATAATAGTTTAAACCGGGTTTGTGTGATTATAGGATACAAAACCCATGCAGATGGAGAAAATGTTTTGGACGTTGAGAATAAAATGAGAAGTGTGGCATAGAAAAAAAGCCAGGAAAAAAACAGTAAATTTAGTATAAAATTTAAATCTTTAAAAATCTGGGTTAAAACACCTCTACTTCTGGGAACCAGACCATTTTAAGAAAATATGGTGATGGTGATATCTCATGGAGACTGTAAATATTTCACCTTAAGTTTGAAGCCACAGAAATAAAATCTTGGTGAGTCTAAATCAGTGTTAAATTGTAAGAATGTTGGGGCTTCCCTGGTGGCGCAGTGGTTGAGAGTCCGCCTGCCGATGCAGGGGACACGGGTTCGTACCCCGGTCCGGGAAGATCCCACATGCCGCGGAGCGGCTGGGCCCGTGAGCCATGGCCGCTGAGCCTGCGCGTCCGGAGCCTGTGCTCCGCAAGGGGAGAGGCCACAGCAGTGAGAGGCCCGCGTATCGCAAAAAAAAAAAAAAAAAAAAAAATTGTAAGAATGTTAACTTTGGCCTTCTATCACATTTTCCATTCCAGTGTTGTGCTGGGTGGGGCATAGGACCCTCAAGCATCTACTCAGCAAAGAGTCCTTCAAGAAGTGATTCTCTATCAGCTCCAATTTGATAAGTTGCCTCTATGGGCTTATCTTCCTTTGTAGAAATCCACCCCTTTTCACCACCACTATTAACTACCTCCACTCCCACTGGTATGGATCAAGGTTGATTAAATTGGTGGGGAATTTCTGGCAGTTGTAACTGCCTAAAAACAGCCTGTATCATGCTCCATGCCATTGCAAGGACATGAACAACTCTCTCTAGATGTGGACAAGGTTTAATTTCATGACCTATTGACATTCTGGAGAAAATCATTCTTGTTTTTGAAAGCCTCTCTTATGTATTGTTGATGTTTAGCAGCTTCCTTGTCCTCTACTCCCTAAATGTAGTAGCACCCCTTCAGTTCTGACCATCAGAAATGTCTCCAATTATTGCCAAATGGCCCCTGGGAATCAGAATTGTCCCTGGTGATGATCCACTGGTTTAGATTTTTAAATTAGCTTTTTATTCTTTTTTCTTAGCCTTTGTTATTGTTGATAATTTTGACAAAGGAGACTATTAGTTTTATGTTTCATTATTAAAAAATATACTATTAACTTTCTCTAATCAACAATTTTAGTTTGGGCACTTAAATAGAGAAATATCTGATGTCTTCACAGTCAAAATGTAATGTTCCAAAATAAGAAATTGGTTAAACACATGTACTATGTGAATATGAAGAATTTCAAAACAGTCATGACAAATTTAAGAAAAAGACTTGTTGTCATGGGAGAATACTCCTGATAAATTGCAAAGTGAGGAAAGAGCAGCTATAAAGTGATAAGTAGAGTATGACATCGAAAATATATATGTATCTATGTTTATATACTCTGCAGAGATATATACTATAATATCAAGAGATGGTGGCATTACATATGATTTTTGTCATTTATATTTCCTTTGTGCCTTTCTATTGTCCAACTTTCTTATATTAGCAATGCATTACATTGGCAATGAGAAAAAAGCAAACCACAAATGTTGTTCTTTAAAATTGTCCCATTTATAGAACTTCTTGTATTTTGTATTCAATAACTACTTACTTTTGAAATCGTATGACTGAAATCACCATTATAGTCCTACAAATCACATCCAACCTGCACACAATTCAAAGGATTTTCATTGTGATAAAGACATGCAGCAATCTAATCACACTAATAATTCAAAAATAATAATTTGAAGTAAAGAGAACTTTTGAAATCTTAGCTGTCATATCATGGGACTGTCATTTTTGTGTGCGATTAGAGGGAAGAACACAGTTACTAAATCAACTAGGAAAAAACCCTACTATGGTTCCCTGCCTATAAAAGCAACAGATAATTACAGGAAAAAAAACACATTAAAATATAAGGAGAAATGGACAAATTTTAGCAGTACTATTTCCTGAAAGTGAGACTTTGCAATATATGTTATTTTTCTACTTTGATAGTACTGCTTACATGTTCTGTTTACAAAAGAGGTTTGTCTAAGGAAGCTCAGTAACAATGACATAATGGACTATTTGCTTAGTAATGGAAAATACAGAAGCAATAATATCCCCAAAAACAATATAACCAGAGCTTATTTGAAATCTTTTCAGACAATTCTCATTTTATAGCATCTGAGTTGCATTAAAAATATATGCTATTTTTTAATGACTCTATGCTATTACAGTACATCACTAACATGCCAACCTGAGTCACCATGCAATTTATAATTAAAATGTTGTTTCCTTCTCAGGATTTTGAAGTTCATTTTAGAATGATTTGAACAGTGCCAAACTTAATAGTATGTTCAAAGAAGTTTATTCTTGGTTTCCTTCAGTACATTCTAGATTAGATAGAGAGGCACTTGGTATCATTCTGCTTACCTTAGAAAGTTTCTCCAAGTAATGATAAAAATCTCTAAAGGCTGGCATTTGAAAGGGATTATCCAAGGTGGTCTGCTCAGCTGTGATACTAGGGAAGTAAATAAGATAAGAACCTACTTAAATTTTGTAGGAAAAGGATTTGCACTTTGGGTTAGGGAGTGGAACATTGTTGCTGACCATTTTGCCCACCATGACTAAATGAAAACATATATATTACAAATATCATATAAATATATCTTAAAGACATTGATGTAATTGGAATCCCAGAAAAAGAGAATAGGCAGAATGGAGCAGAAGCAATATTTAAAGAGAGAAGGATGGGAATTATGCAAAACCATTGAAAGACATTAATCCACATATTCAGAGACCTCAGAAAAACTCAGAGAAGATGAATACAAAGTAAACCCTACCAAGGCACATCCTAGACACATAGATAAAAAGCAAAACTAAAGAGAAACCCTTAAAAGGAGCCAGAGAAAAAGCCATATCTTTCTCAGAGAAAAAAGAATCAGAATGATAGATGTATTCCCAACAGAAAGCATCTTTAAAGTTTAAGAAAAAGGCATCTACACTTCTGTACTTTGAGAAAATATCCTTAGACATGAGGGCAAAAGAAAGGCATTATCAGATAAATCAAAGCTGAGAGCCATTGTCCCAGCAGGCCAAAACTCTAAGAAATAATAAAGGAGCTCCTACTTACCAGCTGAAGGAGGTACAGGATCTCAGAAAGGAATGAAGAGCACTGGAAAATGTACAGATGTGTCTCCACAAAAGAAAAAGAGATTTATTACAGGTACACCAATAATAATATATATTTGAGGTTTAAAATATACATAGAAATAAAATATATGACACCATTTGCAAATAAGTGCAAAAGAGGTGAATTGACTTACACTGCTGTAAGGTTTTTACATTCTCATTAAGAGGTAAAGTACTAATTTAAGAAAGATAAGATGAGTTAAGGGTGAATACTGTCACCTCTAAATTATCCACAAAAATAACAATACAAAAATTATGACTAAAAAACAAAAGAAGAGATAACATAAATTCGTGCAAGAACAAAGAAGAAATGAGACAATATGAAAACAAATATTGAGCAGAGTTCTCTGTGCTATACAGTAGGTTCTTATTGCTTACCCATTTAAAATATAGCAGTGTGTACATGTCAATCCCAAACTCCTTATCTCTATTGTTAGTCAACTATACTCCAATATAAAATAAAAAGTTAAAAAAAAAATAAGATGACAAATAAAGAGATAGCAGACTGAAACCTAACAGTATTAGGAATCAAGTTTAATGTAACTGGATTGAACAGTCCAATTATAAGACACTTTTTAGACTGGATTAAAGAAAAGTAGATAAAACTATGTGGTGCTCATGGGAGATACGCTCTATGTGTAAGAATAGAGTCAGGCTGAACATTAAAGAAATGAAAATACACACTGTTGGATAGCTACTGAGTCCATATTAATATCAGGTAGACTTTAGGACAAGGAGTATAAAACAAGAACATTCCATAGTGAGAAAACAGTCAGTTTACCTGGAAGACATAGCAATCCTAAATATGCATGTACCTAATGCATGGCTTCAAAGCATATAAGCCAATGGTAGAAGAATGAAAGGACAGGAAAGTAGCAGTCATAGTTGAAGAGTTTAACACACTATCAATACTTTCAGATATATTTATATGTGGATGTGTATAACAGCTAAACAAAAATCAGTAAAGATAGAGGATTTTGAAAAACAACTTTATTGAGGCATAATTGACATACAAATAAACTGCGAGTATTTGAAATGTAACTTTTCAATAAAACCCATGAAACCATCACTGCAATCTGTATAATGAACACATGCATTGCTCCAGGCTTCCTCATGCCCCTTTGTAATTTTCCTCCCCCTTGTCTTCCTCTCTAGCCCCCATCTGCAGGCTACCACAGACCTGCTTTTGTCAGGATACACTGGAGTCTCAGTCTATTTGGGCTGTGATAACAAAAGACCAGAGGCTGGGAAGTTTATACAACAGAAATTTATGCCTCACAGTTCTGGAAGCTGGAGGCCTGAGATCAGTGTACGGGCATCTCTGGGTATGGGCTGTCTCCCTGTGGGCTCTTTCATCAGGACACTAATCTCACTCATGATCCAATCATCTATGAAAGGCCCACCTCCTAGTTCCAACACCTTGGGCATTAAGTTTACCACAGATGAATTTGGGGAGCACACAACATTCAGACCATAGCAACTGGTTTGCATTTTCTAGAATTTTATACAAGTTGAATGATATATGTACCATGCAATTCTTTCACCAACTTTTTTTCACTCAACATAATTATTGTGAGATTCATCCATGTTGTTACATGCATCAGCAGTCGATTTTTAAAATTTGATGAGTAGTATTCCCTTATATGGATGTAGCACAATCTGTGTATCCACTCCCATGTTGGTAAACATTTTGATTGTTTGCAATTCGGTGCTATTACCAACAACACTGCTATAAGCATTCATGTATAAGTCACTTACGGGTATGGGCCTTCCTTGGACAAACACCTAGGAGTCGATTTTCTGAACCATATTATAGGCGTATGTTTGACTTTTTAAGGAACTGACAGAATGCTTACCAAAGTGGTTATACTACCTTACAGCCCAAATAACAACTCATGGGAGTTCAATTTCCTCCACCTCCTAAGTTATACTCAGAATGGTCAGTATGTAGCCATTCTAATAAATTTTAATGGTAAGTCCTGACACTTGGTATTTCTCTAATGACTAATGATGTTGAGCATCTCTTCATGTGCTTATTTTCTATCTGTACGTAATCTTTGGTGAAGTGTTTATTCAATACTTTGGTCCATTTGTGTTATTTGTTTTATTATTGCACTTTGAGAGTTCTTTATACATTCTGGTTATAAATCTTTTTCAGATATTTGATTTACAAATATTTTCTTCCAGTCTGATTCTTGCATTTTATTTCTTTTAAGAACATTTTTCAAAGGCAGAAATTGTCAATTTATCAATGTTTTCCTTTTCAGGATCATGCTTTTGAGTCCAAGAAATCTTTGCTTCACCCAAAGTCACAGAAATTTTCTCCAACCTCTTCTTCTAGAAGTTTTAGAGTTTAAGGTTTTACATTTTAGGGTGGTCTATGATTTATGTTGAGTTAATCTGTGTGTGTGTGGTGAGGGATGGATTGAGGTTAATTGTTTGCATATAGATATCCATTTATCCCACCAACATTTGTTAAAAAGGCTTTTTCTTTCTCTACTCAATAACTGTTGCACAATTTTCAAAGATGAAATGTATATATATCATAAAATATATTTATGTATATAATTTTATGTATTTATTAAGCATATATAGGGATATATTTCTGTACTATTCTGTTTTATTGAATAAAAAACAGAATTTATTTGTTCCTGTTCCTTAATATCTACACAAATACCATGTTATTGGGCTTCCCTGGTGGCGCAGTGGTTGAGAATCTGCCTGCCAATGCAGGGGACATGGGTTCGAGCCCTGGTCTGGGAAGATCCCACATGCCATGGAGCAGCTAGGCCCGTGAGCCACAACTACTGAGCCTGCGCATCTGGAGCTTGTGCTCTGCAACAAGAGAGGCCGTGACAGTGAGAAGCCCGTGACTGCAACTAGAGAAAGCCCACGCACAGAAACGAAGACCCAACACAGCCATAAATAAATAAATTAATAAATTAATAAATAAATAAATAAATAAAAATACCATGTTATTCTGATTACCTTAGCTTTATCATAAAACTTGAAGTTCAAGTCCTCTAACTTTGTTTTCTCTTGCTCACATTTGTTGTGACTATTGCATTTCCATGTGAAAGGTTGACAATTTCTACAATAAGCCTATTGGAATTTTTATAGGGATTGTGATGAATCTATAGTATAATTTGGGAGAATAGACATCATCATATTGAGTCATTATATAAAGGAGCCCAAAATGACCTCTTTTGTTTTGGCTGCTAGCTTGTTTATTTCTTCACTGCAGGCTGAGACCTGTTAGCTCAAAAACCCTCCAGCACCAATCTCAAATTTTTACATGGCCTATTATTCTTAAAATAGCCCAAACAAGCCCCTAGTTTGTTTATTTCTTTACTGCAGGCTGAGACCTGTTAATTCATAAACCCTCCAGCACCAAACTCAAATTTTTACACAACCTATTATTATTAATTTTTTAACATCTTTATTGGAATATAAATGCAACCTATTATTTTAAAATAGCCCCAAAGAGAAAACAAGCCATTTCGAGCCTGGCTGCTCTTCAGATCCAATGAAACCCCACCTCACGTCTGTTGGTCATTAATAAGATAAAGCCTGTAGTTATAAAACTCTAAACCACAGGTACCCTTGTGAGCTCTCTGACACAGAGAATCCCAGCTCTGCTGCTGGGTGACCTCATCTAGACAAGAAAGCCTGATCCCTCCCTTCTCCCGGAGTTCCCTTGCCCTTCCCCTTCCTGGATGGTGATCCTCGATCTTAACCTTGTGAATGGTTTCATGCTGGGAGGGACTTCCCTTCGTGCAACCCTCTCCAAGCTTGCATTGTGAAGCTTGTTTTGTGTCACTGCCTTTCCTGGTCATATCTTTTCTCTTGATCAGCATTTATATAATCATCCACACATGCATTGGGAGTATCTCTCCTCTTATTTAGGATTTCTTTAACTTCTCTCAACAACATTTTCCAGTTTTCACTGCACAAGTCTTAAACAACTTTAGTTACATTTATGCCTACATATTTCATATTTTTGACACTATCAGAAATGGTATTTTAAATTTTAACTTATATATTTTTTATTACTAGCCTATGGAAATACTATTGTTTTCAGGTATTTTTTCATCCTGCTACTTTGCTGAACTCACATAATAGTTCTAGTAACTTTATCTGTAGATCCCATAAGGTTTTCCACATTTTCTAAATGTTAGGTAGATTTCACCAGTAAAGCCATCTGGATTTGAATTTTCTTTTTGGAAATGTTTTTAAGGACAAATTCCATTTCTTCAAAAGATATAGGGTTAGTCAGGTGATCTATTTCTTTTCAAGTAAACTTCTACCCTTTATCTTCCAGGGAACTTTTTTATTTTAACTAAGTTGATGAATTTATAAGCGTAAAGTGGTCATTCTGTCATTTTAACATCTGTAGATGTTCCTGATAGTGTTGTTCCTGAATGTTATTCTTGATTTGTCTGTCTACTGTCTCTGGCTCTGCATCCCCCCACCCCTATCTGTCTGGCTAGAAGCTTAACATCTTTGTTGATCTTATTAAAGAACTGTCTTTTGGAGATCATTGATTTGAGACCTTTTTCTTTTCTAATATAGGCATTCATTGCTCTACATTTTCCTCTTAGTGCTGCTTTAGCAGCATCTCACAAATTTTGGTGTGCTGTGTTTTCCTTCTCATTCAGACTAAAATACTTTCTAATTTCCCTTCTAACTTTTTTGAACTATCTTGAATTATGTTATTTAGATTTCAAATATTTTGGAAATTTTTCATTCTATTTTTCTGTTATTAATTACTAATTTATTTCTTTTGTGGTCAGAGAACTTATTCTGTATGACCTGGATCTCTTAAAATTTATTGAGACTTGGTTTATAGTCAAAAATTTGGTCTATCTTTGGAAATTCTCATGTTCAATTGAGAAGAATGTGTATTCTGCTGATGTTATTGTTTTATAGAAATTAATTAGGTCTAGTTGGTTCATAGTGTTGTTCAAAACTATTATAAGAAGAAAATAAAAATTTATATATTCCTATATCTATTGCTTCCATAATTAAAAAGTGCTTAGAAAGAAAAATTTAGGCACAGATGACTTCACTATGTATTCTAAAAACATTTAAGGAACAAATTACACTAATTTTAAATAAAATTTTCAGATAATAGAAAAATATGAGCCATTTCTTAACTTCTTTCATAATGCATAATACCAAAATCTGACAAGGACATTAACAAGTAAAGAAAATTACAGATCAGTATCATATGAACAGTTGTAAAAATCCTTAATAACATGATGACAAATCAAATCTAGGGATAAATTAAAAGGATAATCCTTCATGGTCAAGTGAGGTTTATTCGATGAACAGAAAGTTGGTTTCACATCTGAAATTCAATCAAAGTAATTCACCCATGTACAGATAAGGGAGAAGATACATTTATTCATATCAATAGATAGAGAAATGGATGTTGATAGAATTTAATATCCAACCATATTAAAATCTCTCAGAAAAAATAGGAATAAGAAGGGAAATTACTCAATCTGATAAAGGGTATGTTCAATAAAACTAGAGCTAACAACACAGTTAATGATGAAATATTCAATAATTATTCATTAAGTTGTGGAAAAGACAAAGGTATTCACTATAAATGAGTTTCTTCACCATTGTATGGGAAGTCCTAGCCGGTATAATGAAACATGAAAAAAAAATTAATAAAATTTATAACCATTAGAAAGAAAGAGGGTTGTTTTAGTTTCATATGACATAGATTTGCACATTAAAATCCAAAATAATCTATAGACAAAACTAGAATGAACAAATAAATTTAGCAAGGCCATGAGATACAAGGTCAATATACAAAAATAATGTATATTATGAGGTTCAGCAACAGACATTTGAAAAAATAATAAAAATTTTAAAATTTCAAACAACATTTTCAATAGTATCCAAAAAATTTATATCTTCAGGAACTAATTTAACAAGAATGTGCCAGATCTCTTTACGGAAAACTACAGAATATCACTGGGGAAAACTAAACGAGACCTAAATAAATGATGGAATGAATCAATAAAGAAGAAGAAAAGGTGTTTTACTTCAATACTCATTAGGGAAATGCAGACTAAGGGCACAAGGAGTCACACCCTGCACCTACCAGAAGGTCATGATTACAAAGACAAGTGTTAGCAAAGATATGGAGCAATGCTCTTCCCAGTGCTATTGGAAGTGAGAAATGCATGAGCTCTTTGGAAGACCATGAGTGGCAGTTTCCATCAAAAATAATATTAAAATTAAGTGACCCAGGAATTCTACTCTTAAATACATATAAGTGGATGTAAATCGATTCTAAAATGTATTTACTGGAATGTTCATCTTTATTCATAACAGTCAAAAAGGAAGAAAACTCTGATACTCACCAACAGGTAAGTGGATAAAAATCAACACACAATGGAAATTATGCAACAATAAAAAATAAACTATTGGTAAATGCAAAAATATGAAAAGCTCTTAAACATATTTGTTGAGTGAAAAAGACCAGATGTATATAATTGCACACTCTATGATTCCATGTATATGAAGTAAAAAAAAAAAATCCAGGCTAAACAAGCAAAAAATCAGAATGAACTGACATTTATAGAGTCAGAATAAGTTACTTTTAGGGGTCTAAAATTGAAAGGTGCACAAGAAGACCTTAGTGTTGCAAATCTATTTCTTTACACTTAAAATTACAGGATTATATATAAGCCATATACCTCTCATGAAAACTTTAAAAATACTTATGAATGGATTTTTTTAAAACCTGGAATTGTGTAAAAACAACAAAAAATTGTTGAGGAAAAACAGATCTTTAAATTAAAATACAGTTTATAACAGTAGCCTGTCTGACATTTTTAACACAATGGAGAGGCCACTGGGGAGTGGTTAGAAGTCGATCTCTCTTCCCTAAAAGTCTCATAAACTCTTCAACCAGTTCAGCCATTAGAAAGAAAACATGGGCACATACATAATTCAAAATTTTCTAGTAACCACATTAGAAAATGTAAAAGAAACACATAAAAATGGTATTAATAATGTATTTTATTTAACCTAATATATCTAAAATATCATTTTAATATGTAATCAAAAAAATTAAAGATACTGTCTTTTATTCACACCAAGACTTTGAAATCTGGTGTGAATTTTACATACCATACGTCTCAGTTTGGACCACCCACATTTCAAGTGCTCAGTAGACTCATGTGGCTGGTGGTGACTGTAGTCTCAGACAGGAGGGGGAAGGAAATTTCCATCTTAGTTTTGTGCTTTTTCTTTTTATTTGAGGGCTATGGGGGTGTGGGAGGTGAGAGGGTGTGAGAAGCACGGAATCCAAATGCCTGTCTTTATATTTGTATATGTTAGTCAATAGTTTCCTCTTATCAATTTCAGCTAGCCTTCCATGAGCTTCGAACCTGCATATATTTTTCAATTTTATCCATACTATGAGAGGCTTAAAAACAATCCAGATAAGTGATGCCTCTTGTATTTCTTTTATATGTCAGTTGGATAACTCTTGAATAAAAAGATGAGATTTCTTTGCCGTGAGCAAATTTTTCAGTGCCATACTGACTTTTGGTAATCACTTATGTATTTAATAAAACCTTCTAGAATCTATTGTGGGGAGAATTTTAAGTTTCTGGTTTCTAGTTGGCAGGAATCTTCTTTTTCTTCCATTAAAAAAATGGGAGTATATTTACTCATCTTAAACACTCCAGGACCCTTTACATTTCCTGTGATTTCTGAAGGATTGGAGTTTCTGAGTCCATACCTGCATCTTGCTCTCATGTAATGAAGTGAGGGACCTTCACCCAACATCCTCCTTCAGCAGGACATATCACCTCTTACCTGCATTTCGTCTGTTCTGTTGTGCTCCTTGATGGAAAAGATGGAGCAGTAGAATCAGCTGCTAAGGAGTTATACTTCCTTTTCTCTCATCTGTTCAAATTAAATCATCTACCATAAACTCTGTTTTCATCTTCATTTTCCTCTTATTTTACCTCAAAAATAGAAAAGAGGCTTATTATTTCAACATAAAGCTTATTATTTCAACATATCATGTTGAGAATTAACCCTACTGGAAGATGGATTATGATCATTTATCCATGTTCTTGGATCTATACAGCTTCTTTAATCTTTGCTATTTAGTCTATGAAAATTGGAGCTGAGTAGACATGTAGTGAAGTCATGCATGCTTCACAGAGGTAGTGAAACGAAAATTAAGTACCGACCAGTCTGTACTCAATAACATGGCAGATTCCAATGCACATTTTTTTGATCAAATAGCTGGTTCTTTAGAGGCAGAATATCACTGGCTTCATAGTTCTGTCTTTAATTTTACTATTATTGTTTAAAATTCTAGGTACACTGTGATATAGTTCTAACCTATGCTAGAAGTCTGTCCTCTGTCTTGGAAAAAAATTAATAGTGCCTGTTTGGTGAGAGGAACCCCAGACAGGCAAGGGCAGGTCTGTTGGTGCAGGTGCAGAATGAAATCAAATTCTAAGCAGCAAAGCCATCTCAGGAGACTTTATTTTAAAATCTGAAGTCAGAAAAAAATTACAAGAACACAATCCTTTTCTGTATTTAATAACCACAGAAATCCTGTTCTGCATATAACTACTTCATGAGGTTATTTGTCAAAGTCCATTTTGGATATCTGGATTTGAGAAAGTTTTAATGTAGCTCTCATAGAATTACAGTATTTCATCTCTTAAAGCTTTTTATTGGAATTGGTCGCCATGGATAACAATATTCAAATTGATATCTTTAACTCTGAAAGTGGATCAAGCATCCACTTTTTTTCTGTTAGGCCTCAGGGTCTTAGACCATCATGTTTTCTTGTCTCATCCTTTGAAATAACTAATCCAATGACTCTGGTCGATTCCATAGTTTAAAACCATGTGCACACAAAGTTTATTCTGTCCATTGAGGCCTCACTCAGAGGGCTGGGGCCGAGGGACAGAGAGGAGAGAGGGAGGGCGGGAGCTGTAACCCCACAAAACTGCACAGAGCTCACTCAGCACAGTCAGAGGGCAGCTTCGCGGGCTTCATCAGGAGTCTGCTGTCTGTGTGGTGAGTCTCTAGTCAGGGACAAACTGTGGTGCAGAAATAATTTTGGGTCTGCCAAGCTGTAGAAAGGGAAGTAAGAAAAATATAAGCACCCATATAAATATTTTCTCACGGTGGTGGCTTCACCACATTAAAAGCAATCTTGGTGGATTTTTTTTTATTTCTTTCTGGTACAAATAAATTTTCATGGATTTGAAAATTCGCTGAGACATAAGTCCCTCTTTTCTTGTGCAGACTGAAGAATAACCTGCCCAGCTTTGGGGAGAGATGGCTTCTGGGTAGCTAAGAAGCCAAATAGGAGACTAAAAAATGTCAAATATCATAGGACTAAAGAATCAGATCAAACACAATACCAGTCTAATTAGCCAGGTTTTTCTCTTAGCCTGTGGCCTTTTGTCATTTCCTTTTATTCCTTCATGTGAACCATTCTTTCTTTCCCATTTGAGGGATTTCACAAGACAACATTACTTTGGGAGATGTCATTTTTTCTTTTCTTTTTACATGGCATGCTCACATTTATTTTCAAATAATAACATACCCTTAATAGCCAATAAATTCATGTGTCTTGTTTTTGAAGTATAGTTGATTTACAATGTTATATTACCTTCAGGTGTATAACATAGTGATTCAATATTTTTATAGATTATGCTCCATTGAAATTTATTACAAAATATTGACTATATTCCCTGTGTTGTACAATATATCCTTGTATCTTATTTATTTTATATCTAGTAGTTTGTACCTCTTAATCCCCTGCCCCTATCTTGCCCCTCCCCCCTTCCCTCTCCCCACTGGTAACCACTAGTTTGTTCTCTGTATCTATGAGTCTGTTTCTGTTTCATTATATTCATTCATTTGTTGTATATTTAGATTCCACACATAAGTGAAAACACACATTACTTTTCCGTCTCTGTCAGACATACTTCACTAAGCACAACACCTTCCAGGTTCATCCATGTTGCTGTAAATGACAAAATTGGGGAAACCACTGAAGCACTGAACAAGCGATAACACTGGTCTCTGCTCACTTTTATTAAAATTAAAAATACAAAATCTTGTAACATATGTGGAACCATCATTTATAATACCATACACTCATTTTTATACTTGATAAATAAAAATTTAGAAAAATTCCCAAGATTTATATTAAGAAAAATACAGAATATAAAAACTCCTTTAATTTTGGATCTTAATAATGAAATTGGCTGCTGATTCTCCTCATTCGTGTCTCCTCTGACTATTCTGTGAGTGAATTCCCCAACAGTTGTAGTGTAAGATGGTTTCATTTCATTTAATTAACAGAGCTGGGTCTTCAGGGAATCTTCCCATGAAATCTGAGCAGTTCTGTAAATGGAGAAATAGTTTCTAGAGAGGAGGCCTACACAGCCACCCACTGACATGTTCATAGAAATAATTCCATGTTGAAAAGAGAGCCCCAGGGTAATGTCAGTGCAGTTTTAATCATAGCTACTAATTATGAACAATAAGTCACTTCAACAATTTTTTGTGTCTTAGATATAATAAAGGGAATAATTAACAGCCAGCTATAATTCTCAAGCTGGTAGAGTTACACAACCAAGGAGTCTGAATTGTGTACCTCAATAAAGTAAAATACTTTGTAGAATGTCCCTAGAATGTCCCTCTACTTGGCTTCTTATTAAAGATCATTTACCAAAGAGCATGTCCTTTTAAAAGCACTCAGGCTATGACCCACCAACTGCTGGGAGGTTATCAAGACTCATGGACCACGTGCTAAGGAAACTCACTCTTAGGAACAGACAGTAACTGTTTAGGATTGTAACCTGGGTTACTACAAACCACCCTGGGAACCCGACCCCACCCTCCATGCTTATGTATGTTTGATGCAAATGCTACCAAATACTTGTACTGGCTGTACTCCTATCAATGATTTTAATTTTCTTCTTACCTTCATTGTTTTCCAGATTCTGTGCAATGGGTTAGTATTACTTTTATAACCAGAAAGCAATGTTCCCTAGGAAGAATACTGAGAGGCACTCAACCTTTCCTGTATCCTTCAAGCTGCAATTCCTGACAATTTTCCCTCCTCTGGGATTTTCAGACCTGCCCATTCTCCAGTCCCCATGCTCTAGGGGGTCAGCCTCACGCCTGTCTCCCTGCCTCTGGACTTGACCTCCTTCACCCTCGCCTTCAGCACTGGCAGAGAAGCTTACTGAAAATGCAGTATCTTGGCCTCTCACCTTCTGAGATGGCCCACACTCTGTCTGTGGAGCGTGTTTCTCTCTAAATAAATCCTCTTCTTACCTAGAAAAAAAATGCAGTATCTTACTGTTGCTGTAAATCCTATAAAACCCTTCCTCCGGTGACTTCATTTTGCTTACAAAATAAAGAGAACCGAGCTCCTAACCCATCAGCTTACTGATCAGGCCCGTTTCCTTCCCAGCAGCACTTCCTCTCCCCAAGAAGAACGTTAAAAGCCAGCAGCATCAAACAGCTTATGGTTCCCCACAAATCCCAGGTTTGTGTCAGCTCAGTGCATCTACTTATATCCCATTTTCCTGAACCCCTTCACTTGCCTGGTTAACTTACTCATCCTTTAAGACTCTCAGCTCAGAAGATACATCCTCCAGCAATCTTTCTTCTACTCTCCCAGCATCCGCCTCTGCTGGCTACAATGCTCCTTCTCGGCATTCCCCTGAATTATTTATACTTGTCACTGCTATTTTATTTCACTGTAATGATAATTTGATGTGACTGTCAGCCCTACCAGATACATGGGTTCCTTTAGGGCAGGAAATGTGCCTATTGTTTGCTTACTTTCACCTGGAGTCTTGATACACGTATGATTAAAAGTCACTAAATATTTGGTGAATGAACAAAATTGGATTATCAATGAACCTGCCAGCAGCATTACAGAATTCTTTCTTGCAACACTTTCTGGTGGTAAAAGTTAGTTAAAGGAACTTCAAGTATTTTTACGATCGTTGACCAAGAAGCAAAGCAGAGCTATTGAAAATTGCTCCACAATATCTACTGTAATAGCTTATAAAACCACAGTGTAATCAATAATTTGCATGTGGTACATGCCATAAAATAACATTGCAATATGATAACTCCGTGTGAGACTAAGAACTAGTATCGCAGTGAAACATAACAGTGTAATACCCCGGTACCTTGAATACTGCAGTGTAATAGCAGAGGGTAAAATCTGCAAGATCAAAGTACGGTTGCATTGGTCATGATAGGACAGCCAACACTGCAGTAATGAAATCAGAGCTCTCCTGAAAGTAGTACAGTTTTGCTCCTGCTGTGGTTTGGCACAGGTCGGGCAGCCTCATCTAGTAGCAACTCAGCCATCCAGCTAGTTCTGCAACTTTGTCATCGTGGATTTCTTGACTTCCAGTTATGCAAATGGTGAAAGAGAAAGAGGATTGCTGAGGCATGGGTCTATGGTCACACCTAAAATATGGTCTATGGCTTCTAAATTAGTCCCACCCAGATTCTGTTGCCAGAAAACAATCACACGTAGCTCCAGTGGAGCAGCCAGGGAAGTCAGAATGTGCTCCACTCGTCAGCCCGGGAGGAGGGAACGGGAGTGGAGACAGGATTTCACCAGACTCTGCTGTGTCGGACCAGAGCACCTATGCATGCAGGAGGGTGCTACAGAGGAAGACCGTAGAGGAATTCCACAAGGCACGCCCCAGGGCCCATGCTGATGCAGGATCCATTCCCAGCATATCACTTTGGGGAGGCCATTATTCCTCCTGGAAACTCAGTATCAAGGGTACCGAATAAGCAGCCCAGTTCCATTCTTACCCCAGGACACAACGGCCTCTACGCAAAGCCCCTGCAGTAACTCTACAAACTAATAACCCTAAGTTGCATTAGATAGTTTTTATTCCCAATATTTCAAATAACATCCTTCTCCTCCACTCTGCCGTAATTAAGTTTATTAGGAATTGATTTTTTTCTGCTTCTGCAGGGGTAAAGACATGACAAAAGTCAGTATTTGTGTCTTGACCCAGTAGAAATATCTGTCATGAATAATTGTAGCTTTTGAAAACAATTGAAATGGAGCCTCAGATTGAATTTGAATGCTCTTAAGTTTGATGATATAAAACGTTACATGTTGGTGTAAATATAACAGACACATAGGCTCATGATGCATTAAAAACTTGACCTCACAGCAGAAAACAGCACAGTGGCCCAGACAGCTGAGAAGCTGGTAGCTGAGAGAGGACCACAGTGGAGAGCAGAACATCTCCTGCTCACCCTGCATTTCCACTTGGACACATCTCCAAGGGGCGTGCCCCTACCGTGGCACTTAACTGTTGGATGGTTGTTCACATCTGTTGCTTCTGGCAGACTGGACACCTGTGTAGGGCAGAGAGCAGCCCAGAGGTTGGGAGATGATCAATAAATGCTTGTTGATGGGGAGAACTGGCTGCAGTAACCGTGACTCGGGTTAGTTCTAGAGTCAGACAGCAGCTGCTGCTGTTTGTGCCTGCCAGGCATCCAGCTTTGAGCTCATTCCATGAGGCCAGGATGGAGCCAAGCTTACTCCCAGATCTGGAAGGAGGAGGACCTGGGACTTGGGTCAGCCAACCCAAGCAGCAGATTCCCTCAGCTAGTTGTACCAAATGAGGAGGCTCTGAGTAGAGGAAAAGAGACTCCTTCTAGACTCGTGTGGAACTTTCAGGAAAACAGACTCTCTTTTTCCTCTGGGATTGCAAGCAGATAGAATGACATAAAGGTATAAACCTGTAGCTTCTAGGCGCCCACGTGGGGGGCCTGATGACCTAGACTTAAGGCATCAAGGAGTGAGACAAGGCGCCGATGTTGGTGTGTAAGGTCCCACCCCATGCAGACTGGCTCCCCACCTTCCAGCTACTCAACTTCTTGTTTTGTTTTGTTTTGGTTTTTGCTGTGATCAAAGTCAATTGGGTTGCTACCACTTGTAACCAAAAGAACAAATACACACTGATTGGCTTAATTTATATAATCTTGCTTGATGAGGACAAGAAACAAACAAAATCATATATGTTTAATCTTAAATATGTTAGAAAACATTTTCTACTTGAAATACAGAACTTATAACAAAATTCCATTCTAAGATGACTGAACCACACTGATTTTTATACAAAACAATAGACTTCCTTTTGTGTCATAATATTGTATGTGTTTTATTATTTTATCAGATGTATTTAAAATGATAACTAAAAATCTTGTTTCATTAAAATACATTGAATTCCAACACTGACCAAGTTTTCATGTTTCTTCAGCTATTTGAGAGGTGAATAACTCTGTTCATTTAAAACTGAGCCTCTGTAACCTATATTCCTTTCTTGAGTATATTTCTAAATGTATTATAAATGATACTCATGTAACCAAATGCCAAGTAGGAATTGTCTAAATAACATTTTAATGAATACTGAATATTTTGTAACCCTGCCTAACATCTCCGTCTATGTGTTGATGGGGGTCAAGATCCTCCTCTGAGTACAATGACCCCTAGGAAATCCATGAGTGGATTCCCAATGGGTTTGTGAGCCCAGGTGTGTGTGTGTGTGTGTGTGTGCGTGTACATGCACATGTACATCTCAATGGAGGCCATTCGTAGAGTTTCATGACACTCCTGAAGGGGATCAAAATAAAGAAGAAAAACCCCAGAAATGGACGAGACAGTCTCCAGTCTCTCACTTTATTCTTTGTTTTTACCTGACCTGTGGGCAGGCATTTCTAAGCAATCTGCCAAAGAATCTTGGCATAATATACTATTATGAAATCAGTATTTCAATAAAGTGAAATACCCGATAAATTGAGATTGTGACTTCATAGCCCGAGGTCCCGCTTCAGTCAGTGATGACAGCATGTGTGATGGAAACGGGAGAGGAAGGCTGTGCATGAGCCATCCTCAGAAAATAGGAAACAGTTGTGATGGCAATATGCAGGACGCCTGTCCTCATGTCTCTCACTTACAGTGAGATGTTCCTCATTTGTATTTGCTACTAGTCTTGCTTGTGCTTCTGTTTGCAGAATGGCCACTATCTTTGAGATGCTCCGTAGAGCATCTGTGGTAGGACACTTCTGCATCCTCCAAATGCACTGAAGGATGTTCAGCAGGGCCAGGCCTCCCTCCTGATGCCTTAGGGAGCCTCGCTGGCCTTTATTGTCTGCAGCCCTTGGTACCCAAGAATCTTCAATTCTCTCGCCTGGTTCTCAGCGGGGGTCCTTGCTTCTAATCTGCCCTGTTCTTAAATATCTTCCATTAAACCCTGGAGATGTATCTCATCTCTCATTTCCTTTTCTTCCTGAGGGACCCAACAACACCTGCCTCTATGTACCAAGCTTTCACTCATTCCTTAGCAAATACCTTCGATACCTCAGAGATTTCCAATCACCCGTCTCTGATGAAGATCAGTTTCTGAGCTCCTGACTCTTATGTGTGTCGAGTTAACCTCTCCACTTCCGTGTCCCACGTCCATCACCAAGTCATCATTTCCTAAGACAAACTCAGGTGTCTGTTGCTCCTTGGCTGTGATCTTAGGCAAACTGCTTGTCTTCCTCATAATGCCTCAGTTTCTCTTTTGTAAAGTGGAGGTGACAGTGAGGCTGGAGAAAGATGGCACATGTCCAGTGCATAGAACAGCCCTGACAGCAGGTCTTAACTGATACGCTGGCCATTTCCTGTGTTGTCCTGTCTCAAATGGCGCCTTTTCCAGAGTTCTCCACCTCAGCAAATGGCACCCCCAGCTGCTAGTACCCACACCCCAAAACCACCCCTAGCCTCGCATGTGGATTACTGAGATCTGCAATTGTCTCCAAAATATGTCATCAGTACTCCATGACGCCTCCTCTCCACTGCTCTCTCCCATCTTGCCCGGTTTGCTACGAGCGTCCTGGGTGCCCCCTTCCATTCCTGTCCACCTCCAGCCCATTGCACAGAACCCAGACATAGACTCATACAAATATGCCCGCTTGACTTCTAACAAAGGTGTGAAGCAATACAATGGAGGAAAGATAGCCTTTTCAGTAAACGGTGCTGGATGAGAGCACATCCACGAGTGCCGAGGACAAACCCAGGTGCCCATGACAGCAGGGCTCCACCCACTGGCTGGACCCTCATTCTGGAGTTTTGCCATTTCACTCCTGATCATCCCCACACACCAGCGGGGAGTAAGACAGACAGACAAACACTCTCCCTCTTTCTCATGGAAACCTGTCTGCAATTTCTTCTCCTGAGGGTCCTCAGTCTCTGCTGACTCTGAGGCAGGTGTGGCCTTATCCATAGCCAAGTGTTCTAGCCTTTGTCTTAGACACCTTCTACTCCTTTCACCTGGGGCTCACCTAGAGTTGTCAGCAATCTTCCTCCTGCCCCCAGGTGCCCCCTGCATCTGACATGGGTGCTAACCTCACATGAAAACAGAGACCCCATCCCTCCGCCCTGGGTTCTTTCCTATCCCTAGTGTTTGCTTCACCACCTCACTTCCTCACAGCAGTTCTTCTCATTTCTCACGGTCACCTGCACCGGCCCCGCCCCGCTCCTCCTCAACCTTCAGCATCCCACCTTTGCCCTCGCAGCCCCACTGGAGAGCCTCGGCAGTGCCACCTCTTCCTCATAAATTCTGTCCCCATTCACTGAATCCAACCAGGTATTTGATCTTGCTTCTCTTTCTTTTCTCTATTCAGACACCCAGTTATCCTAGCACCATGTGTTCAAAAGATATTGCTTTTCTCAATCAGTTGCTTTGACACCTTTATGAGAAATCAATTAATCATATAATTGAAAGTCAAACCCTGGACTTTTTATTCATTTCATTGATCCTTCTTTTTATTTTTTTATGCTGACACCACACTCTCTTGGTTACTACAGCATTTTAGTAACGTTTAAAGTCAGCGATTATAAATCTTCCACCTTTGTTCTCCTGTGAGAGTATTTTAGCTGTTCTCAGTTGTGTTTCCATAACATTAGAGTCAGCTTGTCACTTTCCAATGAAAATCATCTGGCGATTACGATTATGATTGCCTTGAATCTATAATTATTTAGGGGAGAATTGGCATTTCTGCAATACTGAGTTTTCTGATCCGCTAACAAGGCGTATCTATTTATTTGCATCTTTGTTCTTCAAAATTAGGGATGGCAGCTGTCACCCATCATTACCAGACTCTGGGCTTTCTCGCCATTCTGTTTGGTGACTTTCTTCTTCCATAATCGTTGTGTAACCAAATATCTATATTATGACATATTTGAAAGAACTATTTCCTAGCTGGATTCTGAATGGCCCACCCTGGAACTTTCTCTTTCCATCTCTTCCTACAAATATGTAGCCAGATACTTCCAAATATGAGTGTCCAAGGTATCTCTCTGCTTAAACACCTGGCAGGCAATGGTGAATCAATACTTAGTGGCTGACTTTGCCCTAATTCGAGCCTCCTTTTAGAATGAAAATGTTAGGAGAAAATGGAGAAATCATGTAAACATACATGATGTTAAAAACAAGCACAAACAAGAAAGTCTGTGAGCAACCCTAACAGGAAACCATGAAATGGCCTTGTAAAAAGAATGTTAGAAGTGGGATTGACATGTATATACTGCTATATTTAAAATGGATAACCAACAAGGACCTACTGTATAGCACAGGGAACTCTGCTTAATATTCTGTAACAACCTAATTGGGAAAATAATTTGAAAAAGAATAGATACATGTATATGTGTAAATGAATCACTTTGCTGTACACCTGAAACTAACACAACATTATTAGTCAACTATACTCCAATGTAAAATTAAAAGTTAAAAAAAAGAAAAAGAAAGAAAAAGTGGGCCGTAGCTGTTACTTTATCAGCACAATTACAAAGCTTCCTGCTGTCTGGAAGTTAGTGAAACCTCATTACAGAAACTCTGTCTTCCCAGTACGTGCACTCCAGTTTGATTTCCGTGCTCACAAGCAGTTTTTTAAAGGAAATTTCCATTTTCATGTTTTTCTTTGGGGAAACTATCTTGATATTGAAAATATAGGACTGTTAAGAGTTTGACAAGATAGTTGTACCAGAGTCATTCTGCCTCTGGAAGCAGCAAAGTCTTCTGTGTCCAACACAAATCAAAAATGATTAAGGAGAGTACGGCTGTCATCGCTCATGTTTGACAGCCAGTGAATAAAGCTTGTGCCGCTGTGAGTTTTAAGAATGTAGGGGAGTTGTAAAACCCTAATTAAAATAAAAGCTGCTATTATGGAACACTCAGATATCTAATTTTTAAGTTTCCTTTTTTCCTGTTTATAAAAGGGAATCCTACTTCATTTGAAGAGGTTAGAATGATACAGAAAATTTAAGGGTAAAATTAAAAGTCCATGTTATCTCATTACCCAGAAGAAATTATTACTAACATTTTGGTATGTTTCTAACCAATAATTTCTAAAAACTCTTTAAAAAAGTGGATTCATCTCACATTTTGAAGTTTCTTTTTACCATTTAAAGCTACAGTAGTTCCACTGCCTAGATTCTAAGTGTTTACAAGTGTTATTTGAATTTCTATGTGCTTTACTTTATGCTACGTTCTATGGTGGACCCTGAATAGGTTATTTGTAATATTGAACTGTATATGTTACATTGCTAAGACCACCTGTACCAAGATATTGAGATATCTTCTCAACTGAAATTTTACATATTATATCTTCAGGAGTTATAATTGCTGGTTCAAAGAAAAACATTTTAGAGTTTCTTGTCGCACATTTCCAAGTAAATTTACAAAAAGTAAGTACCAATTCCCACTGCCAAAATGTGTGCATCTCACTATAACCCCCCTGATACTGAGTGTTATCAGTATATTAATCTATGTTAGATGCTATCTAATTTTTATTTTATTATCTTGTTAAAAACAGAGTTGACAAATAAAATTGTAAGATATTTAAAGTGTCCATCATCATAGTACATTATATATATATATATATATATATATATATATATATATATGGAGAATCCCTCTCATCTAGTTAATTAGCACATTCATCACCTCACACACTTAATTTTTGTATGTGTGTGTAAGAGGACATTGAAGTTTTACTCTCTTAGCAAATTTCAATTATACAACACAGTAACACACTGTTATCAACTGTAATCACCATGTTTTACATTAGAGCCTTAGACTTTATTCATCTGAGAGTTTGTACCCTTTTACCAACCTCTCCCTATTTCCCTCAGCCCCTGACAACCAATTTTCTACTCTTTGTTTCTATGAGCTTGATTTTTAAAAGAATTTTAGATTCCACATATAAGTGATAACATGCAGTGTTTTTCTTTCCATGCCTAGCTTATTACACTTAGCCTAAGGCCCTCAAGGTCCATCCAAGTTGTCACAAATGGCAGAATTTCCTTCTTTCTCATGACTGATTGATAGTATTCCATTACATCATAGGTAGATTACATCTTTATCCATCCATCCTTTGACAGACACTTAGGGTATTTCCATGTACCCATGTAGGGTATTATCCTTTGGATAAATACCCAGAATTGGGATTGCTGGGTCATGTGGTAGACCATACAATTACCTTGAATTGTTTGTCTCTGTTGAGGAGTGTGGAGACACATTTTAAACTCTCCTTAGTAATTACAGTTTCATTGTTCTGCTCCTTTTAGAGTCCTTCCTTTCCCCACCCTCAAAACGGTCCTGAATAAATTTTTAAATATTTCGCATGTTGATTCTTTATCATATCGTTGCAGATATTTTCACAATGTTTCGATATAATTTAGGTTATTTTTTATTTTTTTAAATTAATTTATTATTTTTATTTTTGGCTGTGTTGGGTCTTCATTGCTGCACATGGGCTTTCTCTAGTTGTGGCGAGTGGGGACTACTCTTCATTGTCACGCTGGGGCTTCTCTTTGCAGTCGCTTCTTTTGTTGTGGAACATGGGCTGTAGGTGTGCGGGCTTCAGTAGTTGTGTCTCGTGGGCTAGAGAGCCTAGGCTCAGTAGTGGTGGTGCACGGGCTTAGTTGCTCCATGGCATTGCTCCATGGCATGTGGGATCTTCCCGGACCAGAGATTGAACCTGTGTCCCCTGCATTGGCAGGTGGATTCTCAACCACTGTGCCACCAGGGAAGCCCTAGGTTATTTTTTTTTAATTGATGTTCTAAATTTTTATGAAGGCAAAATAAGTTTCCTTTGTAACTCAGAGATTTTAAAAACAAAAATGATATAATGTTCTAAAGTACATATTTCTCATGAAAAAACCTTATATCAATGTTATTATTTCTCACAATATGACCGTATGGGATTCTGGGTATTCTCTCAAAAATATCTCTTCTCTTAACCATAGAGTTTTGACATAGAAATGAAGCAATATACTTATAAAATATCTAAGTTATTTTCTTTTATTTTGTTTTCCTTATTTTCCAGCAGACCTCCATGGCCCTAAATTCCCTGTGGTCTGGCACATGAACTATTATGTAATGTTACCCAGACTGAGGTTTAAAACTGTAAAACTGCATGAATATTAAGACTATAGGTATACTTTTAAGGTAAAATTTGTAAAATATACATGTGTTCTTACAAATGCTTTTCTAAAATACAAAAAATAAATTCTTTTATTTAAGAAGCAGGACATGTCATCTGACTTGACTCTATTCCAGTCAACTATATTCCAAAGGAATCAAAGTTCCCAGCAGTTTTTTGTTTTGTTTTGTTTTTAATTAGGGCCTTCTTTTAAGATACTGAGAGAAGTTACAGATCCCATTCCAGAATGATTCAGTTACACTGAATTTTCTACATAATATTACAGATTTTACAGAGATCTACCTAAGAATCTCTATTATTCTTTCATTTCATCACAGAATTAAATTATACTTTAAAATATTTGATAAAATTTTTCCAGTCATATGTGATCTGCTGAATGAGGACATTTATTTCTGTTTCCTCCTCAAACTCTCCTTTCATCAATAAAAAATATATATTATACATAATATATAATAAAAGAATATATTAAATAAATATAATAAAAAGATAAAGTTGTCTATAATGATATATAGTAAAATAATATATACACACATATGCACACAGTCATATCAACACATAAGGTCAAGTACAACAGGGGAGGAGATAACAAAGGGTGAATGGACAACCTGATGTTGAAAGATGGAAATCCTTGACTTAGCAGAGCAGAGCAAGCTCACCCTCAGTGCCTGGAGGAAGAAGACAGGGTGGAGCAAACAGACTAAACAACAGAGCCCAGAAGGACCATTTGCTCCAGGCAAAATTCAGTAGAGCCACAGTATGAGATGGTGGGGTTAAAAAAGTAAGAGGAAGTTGGTTTAAAATCAGTATAAAGGGTTTAAGAGCCTTATGATCACCTCTTTTTTGTTTTTTTATTTTTTTTACAGATGAGGTAAACTGAGGCACAGAGGTGTTAAGAAAACTGCCCATATCATATGACTAGTGAGTGGTTCGAGAGACCATGCTCATAAACACTTCATCTCTCAAACAGGGGATGCTGAGAGCCTCAGGTGGGAGAGGTGCCTGAATTGAGAATCAGACTTCAACAGCAACACTGGAAATTAGATTTCAGTGAAGAAACGCCTTCAGAATTTCCAGGCATGCTTGGTTATTATTTCATGGTTGTCAATGGAGTTGTTATAGCTCAGCTGCTGAACCAAACATCCCAAACTCACAGTCTGCTTTTCTCACGTCGATGTCTAATAGTCCTGGACAGGTATGGAACCTGAGGCGACCATCAGAAAACCCAAATTCCTCTTCTTCTACTGTCTGTCTCCCTCAGCATGTGGCTCCCACCAGAGGGTCCAAGATAGATGCTCTAACACACACAGTCACATCTTCACTCTAGATGGGGGATGGGGACAGCAGGCAGCAGGGCACGTTCCTCCCTCTCGCATGCTACAGGGAGCTCTTGCGGCCACATTAACATGCCAGGGAAACCGGGAAAGCAGTCTTTATTTTGAGCCTGCTGGATGCCCGCTACAGTTATTAAAGAGAGAAAGCATAAATGGATGTTGCCGGAAAAGTAGCTTTTGGCCATTTGTGGTCTCCAAATCGTTAGCATGCTTGAGCACTCTCTTAGTGAATTAGCGAATGATGTGCTCCGCCGAAGAGAGAGTGAAAAAGAAACAGTAAGATGTGGCATCTAGGAAATAGGTGATCCAACATGGGAAAGAGGTAGAGAGAATTCCCAGGAGACTGGAGAGGGCAGGCAGGTGCAGAAGTTGTGCAGCAATTGTAGGCTTCAACAGTGCCAGTGAGAGCAATAAAGACACCTGAGTCTCCAAGAAGAAAAATGGCTCTGAACCATTTCCTGATGTGCTTGACTGAATGGAGAGCCAATGCTGTCAGAGAATTTGGAAATACATATTTAATTATGCAGGAAAATACGTAAATGAATCAAGACGAGTAATTATAAACTCTGGGGTGGGGGAAGGACAGATTTGGTGTCCCTTTTATGGCGTGTGATTACACTGTGAATTATAAGATTATATAACAAGCAGCTGATAGTGGTATTGTGGGTTGAATTTTGTGCCCCCCCTCCAGATTGATATGTCGAAGGCCTAACCCCTAGTATGTAACTGTTTTGTGGAGATAGGGTCTTTGCAGAGGTAATCAAGAGAAGATGAGGTCATTAAGATGGGGTCTGATACAATATAACAGGCGTCCTTATAAAAAAGGGATTTGGACACAGACACACACACTCAGGGAGAATGCCACAGGAAGATGGAGAGGCAGAGATGGGGTGATGCTTCCAAAGCACAGGAGCGCAAAGGATGGCCAGCAAATACCAGACACTAGGGGAGAGGCGTGCAACAGACTCTCCCTCACATCCTCAGAAGGAACCCACTCTGCCAGCAGCTTGATCTCAGACTTCCAGCCTCCAAAACTGGGAGACTATACATTTCTGTGTTTAAGCCTTCCAGTTTGTGGCACTTGGTTGCACAGCCCTGGAGGACTAACAAGATAGGTTGAAGCAGAACTGTGGTACCAGTTTGATGGGAGGAAGGGGAGAGTGTGAAGGGTAAACTCATTTTCCATAGAAAACCTAAGACGGAAAAATCAAGGTTCTTCAATAAGTATGAGATCTAGAAACAGTGACGTCAATGGCAGGAGACACAGCTGAAATGTGAGCTGTTGGCCTTTGACGAGTGTAGAGAAACAGGAGGAGGGAGGACTCCAGGTGCCGTCCCTGACCTCCTAAAATACGCATAGGAAAAGCGCACGCATAAGGCAGTACGTCAATAATAACACAGAACAAGGAGCATCTCTAAGATGTTTCAGGTACACGGGGTGACGCTAGGGCCACACCGCTAGCAACATGCTGTTCAGCGGGCTTTCTCTCTCTGCATCCCAGCCCCTCCTCTGCCTCTGTCGTCATCCCAGTCACTCCTCCAGGGGCACTTCTGACACCTGAGAATTTCCTGGACCCATGAGTCACAAGCCACAGCTTCAGAAACTTGGACCCCTCCTGCTTCCGTCTGGATGTGTGTAAATTTTGGCAGCGCTAATCTGAAGTGTTATGTTTAACTGGCATCAAGCGGAGTCTTCAGAACCCAGGAACCAGCAACTCTGTGCTGCCTCGAATTCCTTCAAATGTTCAAAGTCCCCTTCACGTAAGACAGGTAAAAGCCTCGTCCTCAGTCACGATTCTGAAATGTTCACTTCTTACATCACGTCAACTCAGGAACAGCTCTACTGTTCAGACACAAAACATTGACTTTTGTGATGTAAAAATGGTACAGGTAAATCCGTTAACAGCCATTCCCGCCGGGCCCCCTAAACATGCCCACCAGAGGAGACGTATTCTGTTGTTATTCTCTTTAGGCTCTCCACTCGGGTTCTTGGAATCTAAGAATCTTCCCTAGAAACTTGCTGACACAGGAAGGTTTTGGATGTGCTGTTTGCTTTGTTTTCCCCTCCTGGATCATAGCCAACCTCACTGAGGCTCCACCCACCGAGACCCCGCCTTCCTGAGCATCTCATCTCCCGTGCCACCCCTCCTCCTCCTCTTCTTCGATGCAAGCTGCTCTGGGTTCTCCTGATGCCCAAGGCCTGCTAGGACGTGTCTCCTGTCTGGGGAGGCCCACAACTCACCCCAGGGATGGCCTCTCACTCACTATGAAATCCAGCTGTTAGTCTCAGGCTCCCTGGACCTGGCTTTCCGGAGGGCTGCGGAGTGCCTGACAGGCAGCACATGGGTCCCAGTGGGTCAGCACCTGCTGAGACCTGCCCGACGCCCTGTCTCCTCAGCTGACACCACCCAGATACAGCATCTGATTCTCCCTCCGATGTACAAGGATGGCTCATGAATGAAGGGCAACGGTGTGGGTCTGTGAGTGAGGGATTTTGACAAGTTTGAGACATCTGGGGCAGCTTGAGCCTCTGTAGCTTTCGTATTCTTTCTGGGCACAGGGATGACACCATATGGATGAAGTCGTGGTGTGGCTACTGCAGCTCCCCTCTGCAGTGACAGCAGCCCTCTCCCGTGGGTGCCAACACCACTGAGAAGTGTGACAGTGTCCTGGTGAGTTTGTGGAGCATCCCTTCTCAATCTGGTCCTATTCAGATGCGGGGAGATTGCTACTACCATGGTAGCAATGCCTTATCCCCATCCACTTAATCTCTAAGTGGGAAAAATAGACAGAAAAATCTAGCTGTGGAAGAAAGTAAACAATTTTCTCCCGTGCATTTAAGGAACACAAGCTGAAAATGGCGATGCCTTAAAAATAAGCTGGCACTTGTGAAAAAAGGTAAGAAAACAAGATTTAAGTTCGCAAGCTAATTAATACAACTCTGTATCATGTAGTACTTCCTAAGGTTTTACTGTGAGTTATGGAGAAAGCAAGATTGGAACACCCATCTCCTAACTGTCTAGTCTGCGTTTTAAAGGGCTTTTTGCAGTAATTCCTACACACACTCCAAGTCCAGCCAACCTCAGACAGATGGGGTACAACCATGCCAGGACATGGTTGGGGCGAGGAGAGAAGAGGAAAGTTACATCTTGTACACACTCTATGCAATCTTTGCTTCCTAATCTCTTCCCCCAACCGAAGTAGGACTTGGAAGTCCCCACATGTATATAAAGATATGGATCCAAGGCAACTCTGTCAGGGGCAGGAGTTTCTTGGGGGCTACTCTCTTTCCTCCTTAAGAGGCTGGGAAGACAACAGAGGCAGAGGAGGTAGCTGAGGACACAGCAGGAGAAAACCCGCTGAACAGCATCTTGAATGGAGTGGTTCAAGCATCACCCCATCTGGGCTGATGTATGTTAAAGATGTTCTTTTCCTTTTAGTTTTATCAGAATAATGCACGTGTTTCTGTTTTTTAACAAAGCTAAGTTTTCAAGAAAGAACTGTGGATACTCAGGTACAGAGGGCAGTGCCCGAGAGGCAGAGGGGCACTCCCAAGCTGGCTCAGCCGTGTTTCCTGGGTTTGTGCCTGGCTAAGAAAGGAGCAAGCGTCCATGCACAAAACAGCGACTGTCAGAGGGCTGCAAACGCGGATGAAGAGGGACTGGGACATTCTGTCCAGCAGGATAGGGGAGCTCAGGAAAATATCTTCCAGGAGAAATTAAAACTCCAGACCTGAATTTTGCCTGAGTCAGGAGTCCAAATTATTCTACGCATGAGGTGTAGGAAAATCTAATTAGAGGGATTAATATAAAAATTGGTCCTAGGCCAGTGATATTGCTGAGCCATCTGGAAGAATTAAGTAGAAAGCCAAAATTAAATGGAGCGGTACTTCACCCGTTGAGGGTTTGTGGATTGACATACAAAATAAGAACCATTTCAAAGTTTAAAAACACATGGAGAAGACCTCTCTGAAAATCCTAAGGAAAACACAGCAACTAGTGTACAGGCTAGCATCAGAGGAACCTGAAACTGTAAAATACCAAACTGAAAAATTTTACAGTGAATAGAATTCAAATCATTAAGAAGATGAAGGTAAGTTGTATAAACCTTTTTTTAAAAACCTAATTAAAAAAAGAAGAAAGGTATTGTGTTAAAAAAGTTTAGTCATAGGGAGAAAAAAATAAAATCAGATCTCTGCCCACAAAATAACAACAGAAATATTCTAGAGGCATAAAAGATCTAATAGTGCATATGAAACTTAAAAATTGAGAGTTCTGGGTCTACGTGGGGATGTAAACAGGTGGAAAAAGTGTGGCTTACACTAGTATGACAATGAAGTTGTACCCATCAGAGAGCTGCAGTCACAGAGTAGCCAAATAACTCCAAATCTGGGGAGAGGCCAGTGCCTAGAGGAAGATGAGACTGCAGTACTTATTGACCTGGGTCACATGCAGCTGGACCCCCTGGTAAGTAAAATTCTGCTGCAACAGTCACTGAATTGGTGAAGACCAAGTGCAGGCTGGAAGGAGGGTGTGCAGCCCCTGGGAGAAGCAGATAACAGGGATGGGGAGGGGTTGCACATTCTTGAAGGCCTTTTATCATGCATCCCATCAGATGCTAAAGGGGAGACAGGAATCCCAAGAAACTTACTGTGGGAGGGGCACAAAAGTCCACCTGGATCCTGCTTCCCCATCTTCCCCATGGAATAAAAGTCTAATCTCTGGGGGTAATTTAGGCAAAAAAAAAAAAAAAAACCTGTCTTGCAGCTGCAGGAAGGGAACAGAAGAAAGGCCTTTAATCCTAAGGTCGGGGGGTAGGGGCAGGAATACCAAAGGGGTCCAGAACTACAGCTGGAAGATGGACAGGAGCACTCATGTAGTCCCTTCCCCTGAGGCCCAGGACACAAGCCCATCTAAGACTGAAGGTTAATCTGAACATCAGAGAAGTCCAGCCACCCCAAACCAGGTAACAAGCATCGATTAAAAGTAATTGCAGGATACTTCTGGGAAATAAACCAGAGACAGACTCTCTCTGGAGATCAGGGGAAGGGAAGTCTTAAAGCTGAGGTGGGGCAGTTTTAAGGTTTCTCATTTTTAGAGGAGAAACATCTAGAAAGCCAGCATCCATAAAACAACAAGGTGTTGCTAGAAGAATTTGAAGCATATAGTGATTGAAGATAATCATAACAACAGCCCCACTCCTAAGTAGATAGAGGGTCAGCAAACCATGGCCCACAACCAGATCTGGCCCACTGCCTGCTTAGTGTACACAGTTTTATTGGGACACATCCACACCCACCTGTGTACATATTGTCAGAGGTTATTTTGTAGAGATCTTATGACTCACGAGTCCTAAAGTACTAGTTATGTGACCATTTCCAAAAGCTTCTGCTGATCTTTTGACTAAGTTAAGACAAAACTCCCCAGGAAGGGATGAGTATAAGAAAAGATGTGCCTATTTCTAAACATAAAACTATTTATTCAGTTTCTACAGCACTATGGGCATCTTTCAACAAAAAAACTTCAAAGCATAAAAAAAGCAACAAACTCCCAAGAAACAGAACAATACATAAGACCAAACTGAGATACGAAGCAGATGTTGTAACTATCTGACTAGGAATTTAAAATAACTATTACTAATACGTTTATGTTGAAGAGTCTAGTAGAAAAGGCATATAACATGAAAGATCAGATGAAAAATTAGCAGAGAGATGGAAACTGTAAGAAAAAAATCAAGTAAAAATGTTAGAAATGAAAAAACACAGTAACAGAGATGCAGAATGGTTTCCATGGGCTCATGATACAGCTCAAGAAAGAGTCAGTGTACTTGAAAACATGTCAATGAAAGTTACCCAACTGAAAGACATAGAGGAAAAGACTGAAAAATAAAAAGAACATCCAACGCTATGAAAAAAATATCAAATGTTTGGATATGTGCATAATAGGAATCCTAAAAGGAGAAGAGAAAAGAGTGCATAAGAAATATGACAGTTTTCCAAAATGATTTATGGACACCAAACTACAGATCCATAAAGCTCAGAAATGTGAAGCAATATATAGTAAAAACAAACAAAATAACCCACCAAACATCAAGATATATATTTTTCTAACTGTTGAAAACAAAAGACAAAGAGAAAAACATGAGGTTAGCCAGAAAAAAAAAATACATTAAATAAAGAGAGACAAAGATAAGAATTTCAGCAGAATTCTTATTGGAAACCATGCAAGCAAGAACATAATGCATTGACAATTTTAAAGTCCTGAAAGAAAGTAAAATCTGTCAATCCAGCGTTTAATAGTCTGTGAAAATACCCTTTAAAAATATGATGAAGTCATATGAAGATGATGAAGTCTTTCTCAGATGAACAAAAACTGAGGAAATTCATTGCCGGCAGATTTACTCTACAAGAAATGTTAAAGTATGCTCTTCAAGGAGAAGGAATATAATATCAGACAGAAACATGAATCTATGAAATAAAAAAAAAAGAAGTGTGGAAAATGTAAAAAATGAAGGTAATATAAACTTCATTTTCCTTTTCTTTTTAATTGCTCTAAAGGATAACTGTTCAAAACAAAAACTGTAACATTGTATGGTGTGTTTATAGTATATGTAAAAGTAAACTGGCAACAATATCACAAATAAGAGGGAAGAATTTATATATAAATATATTTATATATATTATACTTATAAGAATATATAGTTGTAAGATCCTTACACCACATATGAAGAAGTATAATTTTAAGTATAATATTAGCTGAATACAGATTCTGATTAAGATCTACATTTTTAAACCCTAGGGCAACCATCAGAAAAAAATTTTTTTAAAGAAGTATAAATTATAACTCAACAATAGAAATAAAAATGGAATTACAAAAATTGCTCAAATAACCCAAGAAAAGACAAGAAAAGATGAAAAAATGAATCAAGAAAAGATTAAATGAGTAGAAAACTGCTAATAATGTGGCATGTTTTAATCTATATCAATAATTACATTTAATGTAAATGGTCTGAACACACAAAGTGAAAATACGATTAGATGGGGTAAAAACAAGACCCACCTCTATGCTGTATATAGGAAACTCACTGTGTGGGCCTCCCTGGTGGCGCAGTGGTTGAGAGTCCACCTGCCGATGCAGGGGACACGGGTTCGTGCCCCGGTCCGGGAGGATCCCACATGCCGCGGAGCGGCTGGGCCCGTGAGCCATGGCCGCTGAGCCTGCACGTCCGGAGCCTGTGCTCCGCAGCGGGAGAGGCCACAACAGTGAGAGGCCCGCGTACCGCAAAAAAAAAAAAAAAAAAGAAACTCACTGTGAATATAAAGACACAGATAAGTGAAAACTAATAGGATGGGAAATGATATACCATGCAAACACTAAACAAAAGAAAGTTATAGTACTTATATTTATTTCATATAGTACGTTCGAAGTGGATGTCAAAACAAGGAAAATTATCAGAGTTAAAGAAGGACATTACATAATGATAAAAAGATCAATTCTCTAAGAAGACATAATAATAAACATGTGTGCACCTAACAAAGGACTTCAAAATACATGAAGTAAAACCGATAGAACTAAACAGAGAAGTAAACAAATCTATAATTAGAGTTGGAGTTTTCAACCCTCCTCTCTTTCTGTACTTAAAAGAACAAATAGGCAGAAAGTCAGTAAAGATATAGGAAACTCGAATGAACAACTTCATTAAGTTGATACTTTATTGGACAACAGCAGAATAAACCTTTTTGTAAGTATACATGGAACATTCATTGAATAGCTCACACTCTGGGCCATAAACAAGCTTTAACAAATTTAAAAGAATAAAGAGTCTGTCATACAGAGTGAAGTAAGTCAGAAAGAGAAAGACAAATACCATATGCTAACACATATATATGGAATTTAAGAAAAAAAAATGTCATGAAGAACCTAGGGGTAAAACAGGAATAAAGACACAGACCTACTTGAGAATGGACTTGAGGATATGGGGAGGGGGAAGGGTAAACTGTGACAAAGCGAGAGAGAGGCATGGACATATATACACTACCTAACGTAAGGTAGATAGCTAGTGGGAAGTAGCAGCATAGCACAAGGAGATCAGATCGATGCTTTGTGACCGCCTGGAGGGGTGGGATAGGGTGGGTGGGAGGGAGGGAGATGCAAGAGGGAAGGGATATGGGAACAGATGTATATGTATAACTGATTCACTTTGTTATAAAGCAGAAACTAACACACCATTGTGAAGCAATTATACTCCAATAAAGTTGTAAAAAAAAAAAGCATAGTTGTGTTTTCTCAAGTCTTGACTTAAAATTAGCAACCAATAACAGAAAGATATCTAGAAAATCTGCAAGTATTTGGAAATTAAACAATACACTTTGTAATAACCCATAGGTCAAAGAGGAAGTGCACAGCAAAATTAAAAATAGTTTAAGCTGAATGAAAATTATGAAAATACTACATTTCAAAATTTGTAGGATAGGACTTCCCTGGTGGCGCAGTGGTTAAGAATCTGCCTGCCGATTCAGGGGACACAGGTTCGATCCCTGGTCCTGGAAGAACCCACATGCTGCAGAGCAACTAAGCCTGTGTGCCACAACTACTGAGCCTGGCTGCCACAACTACTGAAGCCCATGCACCTAGAGCCTGTGTTCTGCAACAAGAGAAACCCCCACTCGCTGCAACTAGAGAAAGCTGGTGCGTAGCAATGAAGGCCCAACATGGCCAAAAATAAATAAATAAATTAATTAATTAATTAAAATTAAAATTTTTAAAAATTGTAAGATGCAGTTAAAAGCAGTGCTTAGAGTGAAATTTATAGCAAAAACTACTCATATTAGAAAAGAAGGAAGCTCTCAAACTTGTAATCTAAGCTTCCACCTTAAGAAACTAGGGGGGAAAAAGAGAAAATGAGATACTTCACTCCAGTTGATAATTTGGTTTCTCACAGGGCTTACTGGTTAGCAATTCTGAAACAAACAAACAAACAAAAATCAAATTAAGGGAAATCTCTAAAAACAAAACTGACAAGTGCTCTTCAAGCTCATCAAAGACAAGGAAAGCCTGAGAACCTGTCAAAAATTGAAGGAGACTAAGGAGATATGACAATTAATTGTAATGTGTTTCTTTGCACTGCATTCTGAAATAGCAAAGAGATATAAATTTTAAAACAAAATTTAAACATTTGAAATGCAAATGAAGTCCTTAGTGTTATCCCTGTTGCTAAATGTTGCTGTAGTTTATTCATTTTTCTCTTCTAGTTGGTATTCTATTATATGCATAATTTATCAGGTGACACAGAGAAAAAAGTTTAAAAAGTATTGAATAGCTTAATGATTTTATATATATATATGTATACATACATATAAAAATAAATGTGTATATGTAATCACACATACATATCATAGATAAAATTACATTTATATACACTAAATTATAAAAACTTGCATGGAAATGAAATATCTCAACCTCAGGAGATTAATTATGTGTGTGAGGGAATGAGAAGAATTTTAATGAATCTTTAACATTTTATTCCTTTTAAGAAAACTCATAGGGACCCTACACTAATTTTTCAAATTAGCGGAAAAAGACCTTGTTTTCATCTTTTCTTTACATCATTAGAACTTGAAAGGTTTACCACTGTACTATCATCATGTTCTGTTGCGGAGATTTTATTTGAAGATAGAATATTTAGGTCCCTTAAATACAGAGGGATTCCTTTCCAAAGAGCTTTATATAAGCTCTTGTTTCCGAACAAAAACAAACAAATTAAAAACAGTAAACTAATAGATTTTACAGACATGCCCAAAGAGCTGGTTAGCTAAAAAATAAATAAATAAAAGAAGAATATCACAATGCCCTAGCTCATCTAATCAGAATATGGAGCATGTCCACAGATAAGCTTAGGAATGAAACTGGACTCATCATCTTTGATGCAGAGGAGATATTAAATGTTTAAACAAATCATGTGGTCACTGCCAGAATCTCTTCCATCTCTTGCCATTGCCTGTGGCTACCCACCCCTCCAGAGCTGGCTGCTGATTGAGCTAAACCAATGGGTATAGCCCCAGCTCATGCAACTAAAATAAGTAGAAGGAAGTTCAGAATATTTTTGGGTGAATTAGAAGAAGAGGAAAACATGAGGCTTGAAACTAATACCGTAACACAGGTTTGTGAATTGGGATGGGTCCACTTCCTGGTACCCCGTGATGACTTGCTGTTATCAAGATTACTATAAAGACAACCCATATATCTACACTGAGTCTCTAAGTGCCTTTAGGGACTGAACTGTGTGCTCTCCCACCCAGATTCATATGCTGACATCCTAACCTCCAAGGTGACTGTATTGCCTCCAAGGCTTCCAACAGCAAAGCCAGAGGAAAGTCACCCCCAGAAAGCCGACAGGGGAGATGGCAGACTGTGAGTGCTCAGCGTCCTGCAGACGAGGGAGGTGGATGAGGGAAGTGTGGACTCGCACGGGGCTCTCAGAGGCTCCATCCAGCAAGGCCTCTGGCCAGGGCTGTGTTTAAGGCTGGGTTAGGCAGAGATGGGAGCCTCAGAGAGGAGATGAAAGGTCTGTCTGGCAAGCCCCAGGGGAAGGGCAAAGGCACTGGGGCAGATGCAGCTGCAGACAATGGCCAGATCAGGCAGGGCCCCTGCAACGCCCACAGCAAACAAGGCCACCCACACAGGTCAGAGGCCTTGGCCTCTTCAGGGCCCCCCTCAGCCAAGTGCAAAGGCATCTCCCAGGCCAGAAATCAGAGCCAAAGCACCAGCCCTGTCCCACAGCAGCTTGCAGATGTGGGTCTGGGTCAGCATGGGGACCAGGCAATCCTCAGCTCAGTGGCGATTCTGAGAGTTGGGGTGGCAAGGAGCCCCATTCACCTGGCAGCAGCAACCCCTGCTGGTATCTCCCGGGCCCCCGGGGGCTCCAGCGAGGACCCTCGGTGACCCAGCAGATCTCTGTGTGGCAGACAGTGCAGTGGATCCAGTCACAGCCATCCTTCTTCTGCACCACGATCTGGCACTGTGGGCAGTGCATGGCCTCGCCCTGCTGCAGCATGGTCCTCAGCATCTCCGTCGTCTGCCGGGCAGCCACGTCATTCTGATGTTTGCTCTTGCGTGGCACGGTGTGATTTGTCTCCAGACACTTTACAAGAGGCCCTGCTGTATATTCCCTGACATGAGAGATCATACTTGCCTTCTTCCAGTGACCCTTTTCTGGTTCCTCTGGTCTCCTGCAAATGGCCCTCTTGGTGGAATCCTGGAAAGACACCTAAATCAATCCATTTCCCACTGGGGCTGCTTGATCCAAGGGAAACTCAATCATGCCTGTGTCCTGAAAGAGCGGAAGTGCAGCTTACTCCACTGCTATAGCCTCCCTGCCCTGCCATCTCTGTCCAATCATGTGCCTGCCCCTGGGAAAAAGTGGCAAGTCTAACTGCAGATGTGAGGGAATGAGTCATCAGCCTCCCCTTCCTCGACTCCCCCCGAATATTTAAGACAAGTCTGCTGATAAGGTTTTCACTAAGCTTGAACAGGTCTTGCCATGGAATACGAACCAAAGCCCAAGCCCTCTCCACTGATCCAATGAGTCTTGACTCAGTAGTGCTCACTGTCTGCTTGCCATCACATCACCTCCTCACAAGGGCTGAGACGGTGGTCCTGGGTGGCAGGGATTGCTCTACATCTTACTAATAAGGTTTCACAGAACTGTCTAGTTCCTTTCCACTGGGGCCACATATATTATGCCTTACATTTCTCATCAAAAAGAGATCAATGAACCTAGGTTGAAAAATTTAGTTTGGAGAAAAAAATACTGAAATCAATTTTGAAATATTTTTTTCTACATGCAGGATATCCAAAGTGACTATCCTGTTGGCAAGTGAAAAAGGGAACAGGCTGGAAACATATACTCATGGAATTCTTAAGATCAATACAATTGTTTAGGGAAAGAGTGAAAAGAAAGAGAATAAAGATCCAAAGAGTTTGTTAAATGATCACCATGTAGGGGTGATGCTAAAGGTGCTGGTGGAGGGGCTTAAAGTAAGCTGTCAGAAAGGTGTTGTGTTGTAGAGAAGAAGGAAAAAAGGTGAGGCGCCTTGGACAAAATAACACCTTTTGAATTAGAAAGAAAGCCTGACAAAGGCTAGATGATGAAATGATGATAATGATGGTGATGATGGTGATGGTGGTGATGAGGATGGTAGTGATGATGGTGATGATGGTGATGATGGTGACGATGAGAATGTTGATAATATTTAGAGAGCAGGTACTCTGAGTTAGGATATGAACTTCACATTTATGACTCCCTGATCCTCACAACTGGTTACTCTATGAGTTAAGTACTTTTTCCCCACATTATACAGATGAGAAAAGTGAGATGATCTTCACATAGGGATTTTATAGGAAGTGCTTTATGGAGGACTTTTGTCTTCACTGATCTTGGTACTCTTCAGCAGTAACTCATGAGATGCTCTGAGCGTGTCTATAAATAACCTCCTGAGGCATTCAAGTCTTTCAAGCCATGATCTAAAGTGAAGGGGAAAGTAATCTGTTTTCCCCAAAAGTGCTAAAGAACACGGGCCTGATGATTTGAGGCTTCTAGATGCGATTCATTTTTGAAGCTGAGAATACCTCCAACACAAGTTAGAAGTAGCTTTTGTTTCTAGAAAGGTAATTACATTTATCTTGCAAACTCACACCTTCCTTACCTCTCCAGCTATCAAAGAAATAAGAGTAACAGCCAGTGTTTGTTGTGTTCACCCAGGAGTATGGGTAATTTCAATTCACACAGCTGGTCTATGGTGGGGCAAGATTTGAACACGGAGACTCTGGCAGCAGAACTTATAAATTTAGCTTCATACCATGGCTATATCTCATGAAAGCCCATTTCTGTATCCCATCAGAAATCATCAAAGTGACCGAGAGGCTTAAGAAAGGCCATTGGATGCCAGTTACTGTCTTAAATAGTCTCTTATTATTCAAGTTTACACAGATTGTTCTCCCAGCAGAAATACTCACATTCAAAAACTTGTGGAAATGGGCTTCCCTGGTGGCGCAGTGGTTGACAGTCAGCCTGCCGATGCAGGGGACGCGGGTTCGTGCCCCGGTCCAGGAAGATCCTACATGCCGTGGAGCGGCTGGGCCCGTGAGCCATGGCCACTGAGCCTGCGCGTCTGGAACCTGTGCTCTTCAACGGGAGAGGCCACGGCAGTGAGAGGCCCATGTACCACAAAAAAAAAAAAAACAAAAAACCCCCAAAAACAAACAAACAAAAACTTGTGGAAATGAATGAGGTTTCTAACATTTGGGGCTGGAGGAATGTTTGGCAAGTGTATTGAGGTGTCACCACAGAAAAACAAATGAAATCATAAATCAGAAAAGATTATGTGAAGAAAAGACCTAAATACAAGATATTTGATAGCAGAAGTTAAAACTATCTTAGAATTATGAGAGTGGCAATTCTTTTTTAAAAACAGCTTTACCAAGTTATAATTTATATATAAAAAACCTGCCCACATTTAATATATACATTGTGATGAGTTTGGATATATGCTTATGCCTGTGATATCATTGCCACAATCAAGATAATAAACAGGCATCACCTCCAAGAGTTTCCTTGTGTGCCTTTGTGGGTTTGTGTGTGGTGTTTGTGTGTGTGTGTATGTGTGTTTGTGTGTGTGTAATAACACACAGTTAACATGAGATCTACACTCTTAACAAATTTTTAAGTGCATAACAGATGTTTTGTTAACTGTAGATCTCTAGAACTTAATGAACGTGAAGTATGATGACAGGAGAGAGGTCCTGTTTATATTCAATCTCACTAGCCTGATGTTAGCACTGTATGGATGCTCACACAAGTTTGGAGGTCATCTGTCCCTGAGAACAAGTCATTAGGTAACTTTTCCAATTGTCCTACCAAAGGAAAAATATTAACTTTGTGATGTTGTTAGCTACTACGTTTGTGGTGATTTTTTAAGCAGCAATAGAAAGCTAATACATGGTAAACTGAAAAATGGTTTCTTCACTGCATCTCATTTTGGTTTCTACTCTGAAATAACTCTTTGGGGTTTGGGTCTTGGTACATCTGGAGGGTTTAACCCTGGAGGGAACTTATGAAACATCGGTGTTGCCATACATCAGCCTGCAAACATGGCGAGGGTCCTGCCCTCCTCAGTCACATGCCCAGAGGCCCCTCCCACATTCCTACTCTCCCTTCTGCACACATTTGCTTCCAATGGGTCCCTCAGCCTGCAGATCTTCCCCAAATAGGGACTCAGGGGACAGTCTCCCCATTCTGGTTGGCTAATGGGTGGAGTTGGACAATTAGGTCTTTGAAGCCAATTAAAGTCTAAATCTCAGGAGTGAACCATCCACTCCATTTGAGGGCAGACATGGTGTCCTATTGCCTTATGCCTTGTGACTAATGGTGCCTAGACCAGACCCAATAAATGCCTTTGAATGAATAAATTAAACGACCTACAGACGGGCTAAGCTTCTGGGGAGACTCAGCTTGCCTGCTGCTTTCATAATCTAACATTTGTTTCTACCCTTCCAAGAACAATATGTTCTCCTCTATGCCTTTCTCCTCCTGAGGTCCTAGATCAAATGATATGTGAAGGCTTTCTTGACACTTCCTCTCTCTGCTGACTTTATAAAAGTTCTTGCTTATCTTATTAAATTCAGTATATGGTGTTTTAATGACTAGTTTATAAACAGTGATTATGAATCTTGGAGGAATTATTCGAGATCTTTATCATCTTTGTTTTTCCAATAAATATCAGAATTCCAATCCTACAGTAGTAATTAAGAAATAATTTAATATGGTACCAAATCCCTCTTTTTACAGTACTGTGTTGATTTCTAGCTACACAAGAATGATCATTAAATAATACAAATCATTTTTAGAAATTTCTTCTATCCAAGTGTATCTTTAAAATTGGAGCTGCTAACTGACATTTAAGAAAGCAAAAAACTTGATCAAAATGCCTAGGGGGGGCTTCCCTGGTGGCGCAGTGTTTGAAAGTCAGCCTGCCGATGCGGGGGACATGGGTTCGTGCCCCAGTCCGGGCAGATCCCACGTGCCACGGAGCGACTGGGCCGGTGGGCCATGGCCGCTAAGCCTGCGCGTCCGGAGCCTGTGCTCCGCTACGGGAGAGGCCACAACAGTGAGAGGCCCGCGTACTGCCAAAAAAAAAAAAAAAAAAAAAAAAAATTGCCTAGGGGGAAAAAAGCCTTCTGAGATAATGACACAAATTAGGAGGAGTCTCTAAAAACCCAACCTACAGATCTGGTATTGGTATGGAGGGAGGAGGTTAAATACTAATGTGGTTTCTGCAACTAATTAGCTGTGTAACGTTGTGAAAGTCACCACTTAACCCTCCAGGACATCAGTTTTCTCAACAGTAAACTGAGAGGATTGAAGTCAATACCTCTAAGATTATTTTATTCTTAAGGTTATCATACTAAGTGAAGTAAGTCAAACAGAGGAAGACAAATATCATATGAGATTGCTTATATATAGAACAAAAAAAAATGATGCAAATGAACTTATTTACAAAACAGAAACAGAAAATGAATTTATGTTTTTATGAATTTCTGCAGACAGAAAATGAATTTATGGTTACTGGGGGGAATGAGGGGAGGGGATAGCCTGGGAGTTTGGGATTAACATGTACACATTGCCATATTTAAAATAAACTGCCTTTCCATGAAAAAAATTCTATGATTCTGATATTAAATATATTTTATTAAGAATTTTAAAATTTTTATAAAGATACTGATGAATGCAAATCTTTCTTAGTTATTGAAACAGTGGCTTAGTGACTGAATTTTTTTCAAAGTCTAATTTTTGAGGAGTACCATCTTATATAGTAGAACAGGAATGACAAATGTTGATTCTTTGTTCCTAGCACACAGTTTGAACACAAGGTATCTTTTGAAAGTGATGGTAGCCTATCACAGATCACAGGATTGGAATTGTCTCAAAACCTCCCTGCAGATTTGTAACTTGATAATGACATCCACACTCAGTAGAAACCAGTCCAGCAAGCCAGATGGACTCCACAGAGGTGAGAGAAAACATTCTGTACCATTAGAAACACCACAGTAGGTCATTATACCTTAATAATGATGAAAATGTCAAATTGTGTATTTCTTAAGTTAATCAGAAAAAATCAATATGCATTTTAGTAGGCATTCATAAAATATACATACTTTGGGAATGTTTGGGAGATTTTAAGGAAGATTAAAGTCATATCTTTCCAGAAAAAATCCGTAGAAATGTACAGTGTTATAGTGGTTTGAATAGTGTTGCCCCAAAATTCATGTCCATCTGAAACCTCAGAATGTGACCTTAGTTGGAAATGGGGTCTTTGCAGATGTAATTAATGAAGTTCAGATAAAGTTGTACTGCATTAGGTTGGGCCCCCAAACTAATTACTCCTGTTCCTTTAAGAAGAGGAGACAGGGCTTTCCTGGAGGCGCAGTGGTTGAGAGTCCGCGAGCCCGTGGGCCCGTGAGCCATGGGCCCGTAAGCCATGGCCTCTGAGCCTGCACGTCCGGAGCCTGTGCTCCGCAACGGGAGAGGCCACAACAGTGAGAGGCCCGTGTACCGCAAAAAAAAAAAAAAAAAAAGTGGAGACACGCAAGGAAGCTGGCCAAGTGAAGACAGAGGCAGAGATTGATGTAACACAACTACAAGCCAAGGAATGCCGGCAACACCAGAAGCTGGAAGAGGCAAGGAGGGATTCTTCTGTGGAGTCTTCAGAGACAGCATGACTCTGCCGACACCTTGATTTTGCACGTTTAGCCTCCAGAACTGTGGGAAAATACATTTCTGTTGTTTCAATCCAGCAGGTTTGTAGCAATTTGTTCTGGCAGCCATAGGGACTAATACAGGTGTTAAGTTGGATTACGGAATAAAAAATTAGGAAGGGAGAGTGCATATACTGAAGTCTTGTCGTGACTGTGCACCTTATCCAACTCATTTTATCCAATTTAATTCTTACAATTACCCTATGAGGTAACTATTATTATCTCCATTTTACAAAATGAATAACAGTTTTGGAGAAGTTGAGAGGCATGTTCATAGTCATACAGATGGTTAAGTGGTGGATAAGGTTGGACATCAGGCCAATAAAAAACAAAAAAAACACCTCATGCTTTTCCTATGGCTGCCATTAAGGGGTACAGAGGCCTCCACCAATTATCTAAAGATATGACCAGCGAAGGAGGCACTCAGCTTCAGTTGTCAAGAGAGAAAAAGAGGAAGGCATGGGCAGTCACCGAAGGGAGAGGTGGTAGACAGGAGTGGTATTCCAGGCAGGAGATGGGGCCTCACCCAAGCAGCCCTGGAGGCCTCACCCAAGCAGCCCTGGCGGCCTCACTGGGGTCTGAAGCTTGTTGTCTCAGATAAGCTGGAGCTGCAGGGACAAGCTGAAGGCAGCAAGAGTCCCATTGTTCTCTATGAGGAAGTTTCCAAGCATTATCTCTGTGGGGAATGGTCCAACTGTGTGAAGTGGGCACATGTAGAAAATGAAACTGTAGGGTGACATGTTAACAGAGGCTGAGGAGTTCTGTGTGTTCTAAAATGTGCCTTTTCTTTTGAAATTTATTTATTTTAATTTATTTATTTTTGGCTGCTTTGGGTCTTCGTTGCTGAGCACCGGCTTTCTCTAGCTGCGGCGAGCAGGGGCTTCTCTTGTTGCGGAGCATGGGCTCTAGGTGCACAGGGCTTCAGTAGTTGTGGCTCGCAGGCTCAGTAGTTGTGGCACATGGGCTTAGTTGCTCCATGGCCTGTGGGATCTTCTCGGACCAGGGCTCGAACCCATGTCCCCTGCATTGGCAGGTGGATTCTTAACCACTATGCCACCAGGGAAGTCCTAGAATTTGCCTATTTTGATCTGCAATATGCTTTCTTTTTTTTTAACTTTTTATTTTATATTGGAGTATAGTTAATTAAGAATATTGTGTTAGTTTCAGATGTACAACAAAGTGATTCAGTTATACAGATATATGTATCTATTCTTTTTCAAATTCTTTTCCAATTTAGGTTGTTACATAATATTGAGCAGAGTTCCCCACAATATACTTTCACTATATCCCTCCTCTGGTGGCCTGGCACTGCAGGGACCACAAAGATGAATACCATTTTCCTTTAACCTTTGTAGTGTAATATGGTGAAGTCACACATAGTTTCAGACAACTTATTTATTATCACCCTCCTCATCAGGCAGAAGAATTGTAGATGTGTCGACTCACCCTCTGATTTCAAATGGGCCAGCTCTGTGACTCGATTTTGAGTTTTCTAGGTTTACTGGAAATTGATGTCCGTGAATAAAAGTTCATTATGTGCGTGGTCCCTGAGTTGCTCTTATTGATGCCCGGCTCACTTTATAAAGTAGCCCCTCAAAAGTTTGCCAGTGAGTTGCATATCTATGTACTGAACAATTTTCCCACTTAATGATTTAATGAAATCAGAATCCTAAAATATTACGGTTAAGTAAGATTACCTTTCAAAATTGTGAATCTTGGACCTATTGAAAAAGAAGGAGGCATTTTATTATCTTGATTATGTTTACTACATGGTAGCAAATATTCTAAGGTAAGCAGATCCTCCAGCTCCTCAGGTATCTGGCAACACTTAGGTTGTCTTTTTCCTAGGTCGTTTGTGTCTGTGTTTCATTTCTTGTGACTTCTGAACACCCTGGATCAAGTCTCTGAATCTCTGAAGCTCCTAGCACTGAGCAGTATTAATTAACCCTTTCCACTCAACCTTATTGAAACATGACCTGACTCTGGACAAGGACAGTGGAAAACTAAAGGAAACACAGATGGACATATACCCTGGTGACCAAAGGCTACCTTATCTTAACCATCACTTCTATTAAAACTGTGAGTTTTATTCTGTTCTAGATTATGTCCCTGTAAAATTAAGTAGACCATAAGGGCTGATTCAATGAAAACCATGTATGGGTCCTTGAAAGAAAAAAAAAAACTTGCCTTGTATATTTAAGAGGAAAGTGCTAGAAAACATCCTAGAAAATGGCGATTATCGCCCCAGCTTTGTCTGCTGGTGGAGCAATTCTCAGATTTCCGCCACTTCATTCAACACATGTTAAATGTGCTCTCCCTCAACCCAATTGGCTGATAATAGCCTTAATTATATTATTCTTGGGCTCCCAAAGTGGAGGAAAGAGAGGAAACACCGTTTGGTTCCAGCTTACTGGTCAAAGCCAATTTTAAGAGATTTATTTTGTCTAAGAAATGGCAGTTCCATGTGGCGAGTGAAGATCAAATAACTCTGTGTTTGTCAGGAAAAGGACACTTAGTCCCAGAAATCCCATCTGGACCAGGAAGCCAACCAGGCGCCTCGGAGATATGCCAGCCACCATCAGACCTGGGCGCAGTCCACAAAGCAGGGAGTGAGTGCCAACAAGGGGCACCTGGACACGGGCTCCTTAATCAGTAACTAAACTGTAAAAATAGGGCTGGGCCAGGAACCTCGCTGTGGCTGGTTTGTTTTTCATTCTCCTTTTCCTCCCTCCTGTCATTCAGGCATTTGCTCCTATAAATCTCTCTGTTTTCCCCGAACAAGCATGCTTCCTCTGTTCTCTGATGAGCAGAGCTAGGAGGGGTGGGATTCTGAATGTTTGTCCTGAGGGACCCCTCCTCTCAGGGTTGAAGATCTGTGGTGTGGTAAGATTACACATGGACTGGGGAGGGGGATGCACGTAACGGCCCTCACCCCAGAGGTGCTGCTAGGAGGACCAGTAAGCCTGACTGCCTGTCCTGGGCTGGCCCCCCCTCCCTGCATGTGTGGGATGAGCGAACACAGGGACACAGCATGAGTGAGCCAGCCAGGCCTGGATACCTGGAGGTGAGCTGGGTCTGCACACAGTCTGGAGAGCATGGCCAGGGAAGGCATATGAGTTGCTGCGGGTGTTTAAGCAAATTTTCATGTTTATTTGGTGCCAGAGAGACCTGAGCTGAAATACCTGCCATTCCGTAGCTACTGAGGGAACTTAATCATTGAAGCTTCAGTTTCCTCATCTGTATCAAGAAAGTGAATGACTCAGCTCAAGGCTGCTGTGAGGATCAGATATGAAAACACGCTTGCTTGGTGCAGAGTCTGCTGAACAAAGAAATGCATTTTTCCTTGAGTTGTGTGTTAGGCTTCCCTGTAGAATTGTTTCTGAAGGTAAAGGCGAACTACTGAAGAGAAAAAAAAGAGATTGAAATTCTCAGCTCTCATCCATAAAATGTATCTCAGAGTGAGGATTTCTGGTTCCATGGTAGACTGGTGAGAAAAGAACATTGAAAGACAGAGACTCTCTCCCACTCCCCAGGACTCTTTAAATGACATGACATCTTTATATATTTCTGTAAATGGGGACTTAATGAAATAATCACTAAAAAATCAAATAAATATAACCACACCCTGCCAAGAGTCACAAACATCTTTCTCATCGTCTTGTATGTGTGTCCAAAGCTCAAGCTTTGAGCTCCCTCAGGACAAAGATGTGGAAGCACTGGGCCTCCAGGGAACAGGATAGCTATTATAGTTATTGAATCCTAAGTGCTTTGGTTTAATTACAGCCAACGAACCAGAAGTGGATATTTGGACATGACTTTCTCCTGAGCATAACTGCCTAATAATATTCTGCAAAAAAAAAAGAAGGTGTCATCTGCATAGAACACAAATTACGATGACTGGTGACAACATGCAATCTAAGGTTAGCAAAAAACCAAAAACTATCTATGGCAAAAATATACTACAAAAATCTGACTATTTATAACCCTGGCTTTTAGAGAATAAAAAATAAGCAGCTAAATCTTTTTGGACTCACCTATCTCACTATCTTCTTCTCCATTAAATTCTAAATTGGAGTTTAATAGGCCCTAAGAGGAGGGTTTAAGTGTGGCCTCCAGGATTCACAGAATTTAAAGTGCCCTTATTCCCGGCTTTGATCTAGCACACAGTAGACGGGGGGGGGGTACCCAGAACACCCCAAGTTCTTGGTAACCTTCTTTACCTACAGCATGCCATGTCCCAACTATTGAAAAGATGTCACTGCTCCCAGGGTGTCGCCATCTAAGAGATGACTGGGTGAAACCATCTAAGAGATGACTCCATCAGAGGACTGATTACCTGTCTTTGACTATCGCCATCCACTGGGAGCAGCCCACTCAGCTGTACATCTCTCCTCATGTTCCTCAGTTGAGGCTTTGTTCATCCATCAGCACCCTCCTGGCTGTTATCTTCGTGTGACTTTGGACATCCCTCCATCTCCCGTTCTTCCTCGTTCACTACCCCACCCCCAGTCCTACCGTGTGCCTTCATGGGTGTCAACTGCAGAGCCTCCTACATTTTTAAAGGCTTCTCACAAGTTCAACTTCATGATTAACTGAAACCCATCTTTGCTTCAAGGACTCTAGTTCCCCTGCAAGTCTCTCAATCAGTGCCCTCATTTCTGGTCCTCCAACCCCAGGTACATCTGAATGGCGGCAAGTGGGCATGCTCTTTGTTGCTCATTGCATCTGGCCAGCCACGTCTTCTTGTCTTCCTCTTTCAAAAACCTTGTTTCCATATAAATACATACCATCAGGCTATTTCATTGGCTACCCCTCCTTGGAGGCTCTTCCTCCTTGTTGCAGTTGTACTAAAGCTGCCCAGTCTTTCCCTGTCATTTGCAGGAGATTTCAGCACCTGACTCACTGGTTCATTCTCTCCATCACCATTCCTGTCTTCATTCTTCATAGATTTAGCATCCATCAAGATAATCCATTCCCAGCCTTGGCCTTTCAGTTCCTTGGCCTCTCCTAACAGGCCTCCTGAGCCTCTTCCCCTATGGCTATAGTCATTTCCTATACTTTTCCAATTGCCAGTGATTAGATCACTGTAAAGCCTTCAGTTCTCAGACAGTGACCTCCAACCTCACAGCCCACTTTCTCTTGGGCTAGGGTCTCCAGATTAAATATAGGCTGCCCAGTTAAATTTGAATTTCAGATAAACAATTTCATATATTTTAAACATGATTGTGTACATACAACATTTCCAGAGACACTTTGGCTCAAATACTTTTTTTTTTTTTTCTGAAATTCAAATTAACTGGGCATCCTAGATTAGTATTTTCCAAATCTGGCAATATTACCTTGAACCCAAATTCTAACAGGCTCTGACTGCACTGGGATCTTTAAGCCTTTGGTCTGACCTTTTTATGGGACCAGCATTTCTATGTCTTCTTCCCAGGACTTTGATTCCTCCGTCTCTCCCTGCCATCACTTCCATATTTGCCTGGAAGAACCCGAACACCAGTTAAATCCAATTCACTGTCTACTTTGTGCCTGCATCTGAAGAGCTTAATGTGCACTGAAAAAAAATGAGTCATTATGCTGATTGGCCTTTCTTTGTAATTTATGACCATAAATCTTAAGTAGAGCATTAGCACTGTCCAACAATCCTACTATATTTCTTTTGCAAACTGTTTTCACACTCACAGAGAAAATGGTTCAGACCTTCTGATTTTTTCTTAAACCTCTTAACACCAACTTACTTGCTTACTCTCAGCTGATAGTCATGTTTCTTATTTTACTTAGAAAACATTAAAAAAAGATAGCAACTGCATTTCCCATTACTAAATGAGCCAATCTCCCTGCACTGAGGCCCTGTGCTCCCTCCTACTTCTATTTAAGGTCATCCTTCCACTTGTACACTGGATCCCCCCCTTTTTTTTTTGTCTACTTCAATTCACTGCTTTTGCAATTACCTACTTCTTCATCCTTAAATGTTTCTATCTTTAACAGATCACTGTGATCAACGAAAAAATGTTATGTTAGGCCATATCTTTAAAAAAATTTTAAAAAACATTATCCCATATCCTTTCTCCTTTGCTATAATGGAGTGTAGCTCTGTTTCTCTACTCACCCTGTGTAGCCAAACAACTCAACAGAGTTGCTGAACCAATGCCTCTCAAATTTGCATAGGGATGCGCTTGTCAAAATACAGTTCTGATTTAGTCAGTCTTGGGTAGAGCCTGAGATTCTGAATATTTAACAAGCTCACAGGTGATGCCAATGCCTCAAGACCAGAGACCATTCTTTGAGGAGCAAGGATCTGTAGACACCTACTATTCTCTTTTTGAACCCCTCCAACCAGGCTTCTGTGTCCACCATTGCACTCTCAGGGTAGCTGTGGACTGTGATTGGCCAAGTTTAATGTCACTCCTCACTCCTTCTTGATGGATCCCCTGCAGCATTTGACTCTCTTGAAAGGCTCCCTTCCCTCCTGCTCTAGAATAGCTCCCCATTCCCCACCCAGCCTGGTTTTCTCCTTCTCACTGATTGTTCCTTTTTCCTTCTTTATTGGCTCCTCCCAGCCTTTCCAAAGTCTACACAATGGAAGCTCCTGGTGGGAGACATTCCCTCTTCTCCCTCGACACTTCCCACCTTTCTGTGTGATCATATCCAGCTCTGTGGCTTCAAATCTTTCCAAAGGCTGATAACTCACACATGTGTGTCTCCATCTCTAAGATCTCCCCTGAGACGCAAATGTAGATGTGCATGTTTCCTTGATTTTTCTACCTGGATATCTAAGGAGTCTCAAACATATTATGTGCAAAACAGAATTTTTAAATTCTACCCCACCACACACTTCCCCCATTTGAAGAAATGATACCATAATTTACCCAGTTTCCCAGACCAGGAATCCAGAATTTATCTTTGTCTCCCCTTTTTCCCTCACCTTCAACATCCAGTCCATCAACAAATTCTATCCGTTCAACTCTCAACATACATCCCAATGTCTGAGCTGCTACAACCGTTATCCAAGCCCTCAACTTCCTCACCCTGGAATTACTGCACTAACTTCCTACCAAGATTTTTCTGCTTCCACTCTGCTAAGACGTGTATACACCATATAAAATGACCTTCAAAGAGATATTAGACATATAAGGGATGAAATGACTTAAATTTCCCTTAATGAATTTTTTGAATGATATTGGTAAATATTCAGTATGCCCACCATCAAGCTATTTATGTGTTCATTGTATCTACTTGTTTCAGATGTTTGAATCATTATACATGATAATCCAAAATGAGTTATCGGAGACACCATTATAAGAAGAAAACTTATGATTTTTTTCAAATATTCAAAATATTGTGCCTTCATTTCTAAAATGTTTTCAAAAACAAGGCAATTATTTTTATTTCTTAGTGTTTTCTGAGAATAGGGTCTCATAAACTGTTACACAGAGGAGCTTATGAAGGCAGGATATGACTTGGGAACCTAACATTCTCAGTATGTCTCAGTCCACATTACAAATACTACTATGAAATCATAAAGTCAGGGAAAACCAAATTTTGTCCTGTGACCCTTAAGGCTGACTGGCCCATTATATATCCCTGCCTTTATATGCTCTTAAGTTGTGAAGAATAAGAGTCAGATTCAAGGTACCTTATTAATTTTAAGGTTACATTTTTGTAAACTTAAATTCACTCATAGCTAAGTTTTTCTTGTTCTTTTTGTTTCTTTCTCTTAAGAGAAGATACATTTCCCGTAACACACTGAAGGCTTTAATGCAGGGGTCAGCAAACTGTAGCCCAAGGGCCAAGACTGGCCCGCTGCTTGTTTTTGCACAGGATACAAACCAAGACTGGCTTTTATATTTTTAAAAGGTTCCATTTTAAGTGGTAATGTGAGTATCTACATAACGTCCTTGATTTTGTCTCTTGGTCCACAAAGCCTAAAATTTTATTCTCTGGTCCTTTAAGAAAAAGTTTGCTGAATCATGTATTTAAAGCTCCCCTGAGATTATTTCTGTAGTTCCAATTTCAAGAATCCAAAGAGGAGCAGAAAATCTAGTAAGCTTTATGCAAATTTCAGACCTCCCTTCCTCAAAATGATTGTTTTTGTTTATTGGTTTAGTTTTGGATTTTCTTCTCTGATTAATTTCTAGGGAGAAATTAAAATCGGTTGCTTATCTCTCCAATGCTTTGTCTACAGATGCCAGTCTGGCTCCAGCCACAGCTGCCCATCTCCTCCTCAGCATTCCAAGTGTCCACTCCTTGTGATGTCCCAAGAAGGGAAGGCATTGACAGGTGTGTGTCAAGTGAAGGGACAGTTACTGGATTATGGCACCCAGAGATGCATTATGGCATGACAGTTGAAGAGGTTCAAGAAGCAATAGTCCTGGTCCCCCGTAGTAGAGGTAATTAGGAAAGAGTTTTTGTTCTCCATTTATGTATCTTTCTTGGGAACATCAGAAGATATGTACAGTGCTAAGATGAAGGAGGGAAGCTTCAGAGATGGGGTCATGTGTTCTCAGCCAAAAACTATCAAAGACACAACTCACAAACCTCACTGCCTGCATGTGAGTCAGTCGAACAGGTCTAAATCTAAGCTGCTCTGCCTAGTCCGTCTTCTCTCTGGGGTTGGTGGTTAGCACTTCTTGCCTTCTAGGGCTGGCTGATGCTATTGCCCCATTACACTGATTTTTTCATTACCAAAGATGCTGGGTGATAATTTTCACCCCTTGTTCTCAAATGCTCTGTTGATGCCTACAGTCTATGTATTTTGTAGGTACCAAAGATACACCCTTGGGGTGATGGTCATTTGCTGTTCACTTCAGCTTTCTAAACATTAGATGATACCAAGAGCTCTGAAGGCAAACATGTTTGGTGGTTTCAAAAGGCAGCTGACACAGCCCATTAGAAAACCTAGTTGCTATGGTGATGGACAATGGCTGAAATTCAGAGAGAATCACAAAATATTATAATGAGAGAAACATTATTTTATTCCCTGTAAGTTATATGTTTTTTCTCAGTGTACACCATTTTGAAATAAGTATGCTATTTTCCTAGTCCTATGGGTCAAGAATCATAACATCAACAAGGACTTCTAATGTAGACAAATCAATCAAAAAAGAGATTCTTATATGGATAACAGTAATAGTCTCACACCTGTTTAGCTTAACTTATTAATGATGCAACATTGAGTAAAGACCCACTGTCAGCAACTCAAAACTTTTGAAAAAAAAAAAGAATTTCATTTAAGAATATAAATGATGTTTCTTTATTCTTTAAAATTTCCAAACTTCCAAGAAAAAAAAACTATGCTTTTAAATTTTGTTTGTATTTAAATGAAAAGCCAGTTTTCCAAAGTCGAAAAGTTTATCAAAATCTACCAAAGTCATGAAGTCAGTGGCATAAATGGATTTCTTATGAAAAATGGTGAAGATACTACTGTTGGATCTAGAATGATATGAGACAAAACAGTGGACAAAAACTAGGAGTAGAAGGAATCTTGAGAATCTGGATGCACTGGCTTAAACAGATATCATGGAGAGGAGTATGGACTACCCAGGCAATGGAAGTGAGGATAATCAACCAAGTTTCATGAGTTTTTCAACTCCATTCCCCATAGGCCATCTAATTATACTTAAAAGTACATTAAAAGAGCAATATGTGTAATTAAATCCAGCATGCTTTCGGATTTTAAATCATTTAATGCAAGTTGACTCAAGTTCATGTGTTCATGTGTGTGTGTGTAGCAACAGAAGGTGTAAAGAACACATCTCATGTGTGGCTGTTACATCATCCCACTTCCATGATGGGGGCTGCTCTGGGGGATAGAGTGTTGCAGAGGTGGAGGAGGTTAAAAGAAGAAAACCAAAATAGCAAACCTATGTTCTAGAGAAAGGAAGCCCAGGTTCAGTCTTGAACCCAGAATTATAAAACTAAGCACAACCTTTTCACTTTCTCTTAATAACGGTAATAGTTGACAAAAATCTGAACATATAGGGAGTTTTACAGAACACCATGGGCGATTGTAGTGCCTCAAAGGAAACAATATTGAACTCCAACTATCATCCAGAAAATATAGATGGGTGTGATATTTTAAGTAATATCATAGGAAGATCAGGATGAAGCTTTATACGAAGGTTTTAGAGCTTGATACATTTGGCAGTGGATAAAAAGAAGCCAGTTTGAAATTTCTTAAATGATTATGTGACACCGAATCTCTCTTCTGAATCTCAAGAGAGCAAATTTTCTTCTTGTGTTGATGCCAGAGGTTTTAATGCACCCGAGTATTAAACAAAGATCATCTTGTTTTGCAAAGTTTATTACAAACAATTGCCCGGCTATTAAAATTTGCTTGATGTTTCCAAGTATTCTTAGTCCCATCATGGAAACATGGGTATATGGAAACTAGATATATCACATCTCATGCTTCAAAGTGTGCAAAGCAGCTGTCAGAGTTGAGTGGGTGTGAGATGACTTTGCTCAATCAGCCCAGATTCAAAGCCCATCAATTCAGTGTTTTGATCATAGTAAGAATACAACCACTTGTATTCTATATAAGGCTACGCAGCCAACTTAATAATATTTGTCAAACATAGTGGAATGTAGAAACCTGCCAACATTTTAGCCTAAGCAAGCAGGAAATGGCAAATATGATTTTCTGTGTAACAAGAAAATGTGGGTTGGATTGCAGTCTCAGACATGAAGGATTTTGATTCTTCAAAGCCTCGGGCTGACCTGCCAGGCGTCTGATCATCTTACATCAGACTTTAAAATGGGTGAGAGAACAGACACTCAGCTAATCATGAAACACTAAAATAAGTTTGTTTTTCTTTCATGAAAACTGAAAACAGCAAAGTGTCAAAACTTTGTATACAGAGAGTTTTCCAGGGTTTGGGATGGAACACATGTATTCTGTATGAGGTGGATCAATTCATCTGTGGAGATGGGATGGGACCTGAGAAAAACTCTGGGGCCACTTTCATTAAACTCTCTGTCCTTTAACTCAGAGCTGGGATGAAGTATTTATCTCTGAGCTGTGAGATTTCCCAAGGAGCCTCCCTTTACCCTTAGCTTGTTCCCTTTGACCAGGGAAGTAAGGAATGTTGCTCTGGGGAGGAAAGCAACTCTCAGACAGCTTCACCCGTTCCTGGTTGGGTGACCTTGGACAAGTCATTTCTCAGCCTCCACTTCTTCATCTTAAAATGAGAATAATGACAGTGCTTGACACATAGGATTTTCATGAGGATTAAAGAAAACCATGCTTGGAAAGAACCCAGACCAAGTACATATTCTATAAGTGGTTGCCTTATCTTCATTATTTATTATTATTGTTATCAATATTGTCATTGCAGTTGTCTCTTCTCCCTTTTAGCTCAATTCAATTCAGCAAACATTTATTGAAAGCCAGTTTTCTATCATTTAGCAGGGTAGCTAAGTTTCATTAGCATATGTGACACCTGTCCACTTAATTCCTTCCTTGAGTTCTAATCAGTAGTCAATAGGGTCCTAAAAACCCTTAGGATAAGGAGGATTCAAGTTTATCACCACATTCTCTTAACATTTATTTCAGCTCTGTCTTTACCAACACTCCCCTCGGGAGATTTTGAATCCAAAGTGCAATGGCCAGTGCTTAAAAATTATGAATTGCTTGAGACTGGGAACAGTTGAACATTAAAAGAGTTCTCTCTCTCAGTAATTACCCATTAAAATTCAATAACATTAAAGGCATGCTATAAAAAAAGGAGGTGGGAGGCTTCCCTGGTGGCACAGTGGTTGAGAGTCCGCCTGCCGATGCAGGGGACATGGGTTCGAGCTCCGGTCCGGGAGGATCCCACATGCCGCGGAGCAGCTGGGCCCATGAGCCATGGCCGCTGAGCCTGCGCGTCCAGAGCCTGTGCTCCACAATGGGAGAGGCCACAACAGTGAGAGGCCCGCGCACCGCAAAAAAAAAAAAAAAAAAAAAAAAAAATAGGAGGTGGGGAAGAAAGGTCTTAAAAGCCCAGGTGTATTTTTGAATTGATAACAGCTATGAGATATTAACTTATGTTTATTTCTGTGCATGTGTCATTGCCCTAATATATTTGAAAGGAAATGGTTCAGGACTGCTCATATCACCTTGCTCAGGCTCTGTCTGAAATATGTCTCTACTGATCCAAACTGCAAGAGTCCCTAGTATGGAATTTGTCTCTCTTTCATGTTTCATGTGAGTCCCTCTTTTTCATGTTTCATGTGGGTCCCTCAAAGAGTTCATGTAACCTCCAAAGGAGATCATAGCACAAGTGTTGGGGAAAATCAGAGGTGTTTATCTCACTGGTCAGTTCAATCCTTTTGTCTTGCTGATGAAAAAGCTGTGTGGAAAACATCAGACAAATACAAAATACCTGACCAGTACTGTTAACTTCATCAAATCATGGAAAATCTGAGAAATCGCCATGACCAAGAGGAGCCTGAGGATCCATGATAACTAAGTGTACTGTACTGTACTGGATGCGAGCCCAGTACAGCAAAAGAACATGAGATAAAAACTAAGAAGATCTGAATAATGTGTTGACTTGTTAACAATAATGTATCAATATGGGCTTCCCTGGTGGCGCAGTGGTTGAGAGTCCGCCTACCAATGCAGGGGAAACGGGTTCGTGCCCCGGTCCGGGAGGATCCCACATGCCGTGGAGCGTCTGGGCCCGTGAGCCATGGCCACTGAGCCTGCACGTCCGGAGCCTGTGCTCCGCAACGGGAGAGGCCACAACAGTGAGAGGCCTGCATACCGCAAAAATAATAATAATAATAATAATAATAATAATAATAATGTATCAATATTGGTTCTTTCATTGTGACACATGTATCTCACTAATGTAAGAAGTTAACACTAGAAGAAACTAAGCATAATGTATATGAAAATTCTCTGTACTAGCTTTATAATTTTCCTAGAAATATTTATAAAATTCTTCTGAAATAAAACGTTTATTCTTTTCAAAAAGCTACATGATTAAATTCAAACAAGTCATTAGCTAGTGGAATTAAAGAAAAACAGATTCGTGAACACTTTCAACCTGAAGCATACACTCATGTTTTCATGCCAGGGGTCCCCATGGGTGATAATGACACACTTGTGGTCTGGGGTGCTGGAAACAGTGTGGGTCTGTTTTCACAGCTGAGACTATCCTTTGTCTCTATCTCATTGTGTTTGGTTTGGTTGTCCCACTGTGATAATCATACCTACTTCATAGGTTGTCTGTGAGGATTTCATTTAACGCCGTGAACCTCCACACGGCATTTGACACACAGTAGATTCTCAGTATAAATTTCCTTCTTATTCTGCTTAACCTTCATCCCAGGACAGGATTAGTCATGGTCTACTTCTCCTTTAGATCATAAGTATGTGACCAACCATTACAATTTTGGCCATGCCAAGCATGATTGCCTCATAAGAGATAAATTTTCTAATGTTCAGTTATCATAGACTTATAATCATCTGTGAATTGTCTGCACACAAAGCCAGAAGCTCTAAAAACAAAATAAAATAAAGATGTAAATGAACCTGGTTGAATTGTTGCTTTGATTCCATGTTTGGAAGAAAACTAAGTCAGGTAGAACTTGAAGATATGTTTAAAAAAATAAACTACTCTATAGAAGTGAGTTAATCCACCTGAATTTACCACATTTTCCTAAGCAGGAGAAATGCAGTTTGAAAAATACGTAGAGAATGGAGAGAAACAAGACTATTTTGAAAGTCCATGGCTCTTTGTTAAGGGGCCTGGGTGATTCAAATGGAGGTTTACATACTCATTCAAGCAACTGACTTTTTTTTTTTTTTCTTTTTTGTGGTACGCGGGCGTCTCACTGTTGTGGCCTCTCCCATTGCGGAACACAGGTTCCAGACACGCAGGCTCAGTGGCCATGGCTCACGGGCCCAACCGCTCCGTGGCATGTGGGATCTTCCCGGACCGGGGCACGAACCCACGTCCCCTGCATCGGCAGGCGGACTCTCAACCACTGCGCCACCAGGGAAGCCCCAAGCAACTGACTTTTAAGAACCCACTAGATGTGAATGTCCATACTTGGTACTGGAGATAGAGGCAGAGGATAGTCTCCACTATTAGATTGTTCATAATCTAGTCAAATAGATTCCACAGGGTAAGACTTGACGCTTAGCCAAGGTCAGGGGTCAAGAGATTGTTCCAGAGCATGCAGTTCTGCTAAGTTTTAAAGGCCGGCCGTCTGGAGGAAAATGAGACTATGGAGGTGAATACAAGGCTAAGCTCAAAACCTATGCCCCAATCTGCCATAAACTGCAGACTCTGCAAAGACAGAAGTGTAGGATTCAAAGGAAAGCTGGTAGATGAAGCCAAAGAGCCAGGCAGTGCTCAGATCCTCTGCTCAGACTTGCTCAGCTCAGGAGTTAAGAGGTTAGCTGTCTAGGCTTCCACTGCAGTCAGAGCTCTGTGATTGCAGGGCAGAGGGTAAGCTGAAGTGGGATGAGATTGGAAGCAGAGTTTGAAGACTCTGGATAACATTCATGCAAGAAGTGATGAAAATTAAATAAGGTAGTGGGCAAAAGAATGAAAGGCAAGCCTTTGAGTTGACATTGATGAGCTGGTGACCAAATGAATATAGAACATAAAGTTCTGGGTAACACCCAAGTTTCTGGCTCAGGCCACTAAGACTATTATAATGTCTTCATCAACATGAGAAACAGAGGAGGGGGAACAAGTGCAGAGGGGGTCTGAATATGTTATCTTCAAATAGGAAAATGCTAAGCTTGAAAAACCTGTCCAAGATACAGTTGAACATAAGACCAAGAAGAAGTCATTAATTTGTTCCTTTTCTTTTTTAAATTTTATTTTATTGAAGTATAATTGATTTACAAATGTATTAATTTTTGCTATACAGCAAAGTGATTCAGTTATTTATGTATATAAATAAATATATTTAATAATATATAAATATATATTTAATAATAAATATATTTATTATATATATATATATATAAATATATACATACATTCTTTTTTATATTCTTTTCCATTATGGTTTATCACAGGATAGTGACTACAGTTCCCTGTGCTATACAGTCGGACCTTGTTGTTTATCTATTCTATGTATAATAGCTTTCATCAGCTAATCCCGAACTCCCAATTCATCTCACCCCCACCTCTCTCCCCCTTAGCAACCACAAGTCTGTTCTCTATGACTGTGAGTGTTTCTGTTTCATAGATAAGTTCCTTTGTGTCATATTTTAGATTACACATATAAGTGATATATGGTATTTGTCAGAAAGCAGTAATTCTTAATAAGAAAGAGATAGTGATGGCAAGAAACCCTTTTGGGATTGGGGGAAAAGTTAGCGTGAAAGGTGCTGATAGTAAAAAGCTTACTTATTATGGATATTTTTCTTTAATAAAAAATAAATAAAATGGGGCTTCCCTGGTGGCGCAGTGGTTGAGAGTCTGCCTGCCAATGCAGGAGACACGGGTTCGTGCCCTGGTCTGGGAAGATCCCACATGTTGCGGAGTGGCTGGGCCCATGAGCCATGGATGCTGAGCCTGTATGTCTGAAGCCTGTGCTCTGCAACGGGAGAGGCCACAACAGTGAGAGGGCCACATACCACAAGAAAATAATAATAAAATAAATAACTAAATAAATAAAATGAATTTTGATAAACTATTGGCTTTAAGAATTAACACAATGTACATCAAGAAAATATTATTTAAGAAAAGGTTGAGAAACAAAAGAATATAGGATCACTAGCGTAGAGGTGCATTTGAAGTCATATGTAGGAATTAGTTTGCTCACAGAAAGTACATTATGTTAGTGGGAAAGCAATTACTCTGTGTTTCGCCTGTTGTTTTGCCACACCTCTGAAAATGTATAGGTTGTTTTTTTTGTTTGCTTTTTGAGAATTTCCTTCAAACCAAGGAGTAAAGCTTTGATGCAGAAACCGGACTGAGAAAGTGCTGAGATGTTAAGATTCTTCTTCATCTTCAATAATCCCCTCCCTACAAGCTCCATGTACTAAGCATTGATGACAGCAAGAAACATGGTGTGCAGATGTTTCTTCTGAAACTACCATGCAACACAGTTGAGGAATTGGGTTTCTTAAAATACATCAACGTTGGATATAGAAACAAGATGGCAGAGTAGAAGGACGTGCTCTCACTCCCTCTTGCAAGAACACCAGTATCACAGCTAGCTGCTGGACAACCATTGACAGGAGGACACTGGAACTCACCAAAAAAGATACCCCACATCCAAAGACAAAGGAGAAGTCACAATGAGACGGTAGGAGGGGCACAATCACAGTAAAATCTAATCCAATAACCGCTGGGTGCGTGACTCACAGACTGGACAACACTTATACCACAGAAGTCCACCCACTGGAGTGAAGTTTCTGAGCCCCATGTCAGGCTTCCCAACCTGGGGGTCTGGCAACGGGAGGAGGAATTCCTAGAGAATCAGACTTTGAAGGTAGTGGGATTTGATTGCAGGACTTCGACAGGACTGGGGTAAACAGAGACTCCTCTCTTGGAGGTGACACACAAAGTAGTGTGGGCATTGGGTCCCAGGAGAAGGAGCAGTGACCCCAGGGGAGACTGAACCAGACCTACCTGCTAGTGTTGGAGGTTCTCCTACAGAGGCGGGGGGTGGCTGTGGCTCACTGTGGGGACAAGGACACTGGCAGCAGAAGTTCTGGGAAGTACTCCTCGGTGTGAGCCCTCCCAGAGTCTGCCATTAACCCCACCAAAGAGCCCAGGTGGGCTCCAGTGTTGGGTTGCCTCGGGCCAAACAACCAACAGGGAGGTAACCCAGCTCCACCCATCAGCAGTCAAGCGGATTAAAGTTTTATTGAGCTCCACCCACCAGAGCAACAGTCAGCTCTACCCACCGCCAGTCCCTCCCATCAGGAAACTTGCACAAGCCTCTTAGATAGCTTCATCCACCAGAGGGCAGACAGCAGAAGCAAGAAGAACTACAATCCTGCAGCCTGTGGAACAAAAACCACATTCACAGAAAGACAGACAAGATGAAAAGGCAGAGGGCTATGTACCAGATGAAGGAACAAGATAAAACCCCAGAAAAACAACTAAATGAAGTGGAGATAGGCAAACTTCCAGAAAAATAATTCAGAATAAGGATAGTGAAGCTGATCCAGGGCCTCAGAAAAACAATGGAGGCAAAGATCGAGAAGATGTAATAAATGTTTAACAAAGACCTAGAAGAATTAAAGAACAAACAAACAGAGATGGACAATACAATAACTGAAATGAAAACTACACTAGAAGGAATCAATAGCAGAATAACTGAGGCAGAAGAACGGATAAGTGATCTGGAGGACAGGATGGTGGAATTCACTGCTGCGGAACAGAATAAAGAAGAAAGAATGAAAAGAAATGAAGACAGCATAAGAAACCTCTGGGACAATATTAAATTCAACAACATTTGCATTGTAGGGGTCCCAGAAGGAGAAGAGAGAGAGAAAGGACCAGAGAAAATATTTGAAGAGATTATAGTCGAAAACTTCCCTAACATGGGAAAGGAAGTAGCTACCCAAGTCCAGGAAGTGCAGAGAGTCCCATACAGGATAAACCCAAGGAGAAACATGCTAAGACACATAGTAATCAATGTGGCAAAAATTAAAGACAAAGAAAAATTATTGAAAGCAGCAAGGGAAAAATGACAAATAACATACAAGGGAACTCCCATAAGGTTAACAGCTGATTTCTCAGCAGAAACTCTACAAGCCAGAAGGGAGTGGCATGATATACTTAAACTGATGAAAGGTAAGAACCTACAGCCAAGATTCCTCTACCCAGCAAAGATCTCATTCAGATTTGATGGATAAATCAAAAGCTTTACAGACAAGCAAAATCTAAGGGAATTCAGCACCACCAAACCAGCTCTACAACAAATGCTAAAGGAACTTCTCTAAGTGGGAAACACAAGAGAAGAAAAGGACCTACAAAAACAAACCCAAAACAATTAAGAAAATGGCCATAGGAACATGCATAAGGATAATTACCTTAAACATGAATGGATTAAATGCTCCAGCCAAAAGACACAGGCTTGCTGAATGGATACAAAAACAAGACCCATATATATGCTGTCTACAAGAGACCCACTTCAGACCTAGGGACACATAACACACTGAAAGTGAGGGGATGGAAAAAGATATCCCATGCAAATGGAAATCAAAAGAAAGCTGGAGTAGCAATACTCATATCAGATAAAATAGACTTTAAAATAAAGAAGGTTACAAGAGACAAGGAAGGAAACTACATAATGATCAAGGGATCAATCCAAGAAGAAGATATAACAATTATAGATATATATGCACCCAACATAGGAGCACCTCAATACATAAGGCAACTGCTAACAGCTATAAAAGAGGAAATCAACAGTAACACAATAATAGTGGGGGACTTTAACACCTCACTTACAGCAATGGACAGATCATCCAAGCAGAAAATTAACAAGGAAATACAGGCTTCAAATGATACAGTAGACCAGAGAGATTTAATTGATATTTATAGGACATTCCATCCCCAAGCAGCACATTACACTTTTTTCTCAAGTGTCCATGGAACATTCTCCAGGATAGATCACATCTTGGGTCACAAATCAAGCCTCAATAAATTTAAGAAAATTGAAATCATATCAAGCATCATTTCTGATCACAACACTATGAGATTAGAAATGAATAACAGGGAAAAAAACCGTAAAAATCAGAAACACATGTAGGCTAAACATTACGTTAGTAAATAACCAAGCAATCACTGAAGAAATCAAAGAGGAAATCAAAAAATACCTAGAGACAAATGACAATGAAAACACGACAATCCAAAACCTATGGGATGCAGTAAAAGCAGTTCTAAGAGGGAAGTTTATAGCTATACAAACCTACCTCAAGAAACAAGAAAAATCTCAAATAAACCATCTAATCTTACACCTAAAGGAGCTAGAGAAACAAGAGCAAACAAAACTCAAAGTTAGCAGAAGAAATCATAAAGATCAGAGCAGAAATAAATGAAATAGAAACCAAGAAAACAATAGCAAAGATCAGTAAAACTAAAAGCTGGTTCTTTGAGAAGCTAAACAAAATTGATAAACCATTAGCCAGACTCATGAAGAAAAAGAGGGAAAGGACCCAAATCAGTAAAGTTAAAAATGAAAAAGGAGAATTTACAACAGACACCACAGAAATACAAAGCATCCAAAGAGACTACTACCAGCAACTCTATACCAATAAAATTGACAACCTGGAAGAAATGGACAAATTCTTAGAAAGTTATAACCTTCCAAGACTGAACCAGGAAGAAATAGAAAATATGAACAGACCAATCACAAGTAATGAAATTGAAACTGTGATTAAAAATCTTCCAACAAACAAAAAGTCCAGGACCAGATGGCTTCACAGGTGAATGCTATCAAACGTTTAGAGAAGAGCTAACACCCATCCTTCTCAAACTCTTTCAAAAAATTGCAGAGGAAGGAACGCTCCCAAACTCATTCTATGAGGCCACCATCACCCTGATACCAAAACCAGACAAAGAAACTACAAAAAAAGAAAATTACAGACCAATATCACTGATGAATATAGATGTAAGAATCCTCAACAAAATACTAGCAAACAGAATCCAACAACACATTCAAAGGATCATACACCATGATCAAGTGGGATTTATCCCAGGGATGCAAGGATTCTTCAATATATGCAAATCAATCAACGTGATACACCATCTTAACAAATTGAAGAATAAAACCATATGATCATCTCAATAGATGCAGAAAAAGCTTTTGACAAAATTCAACACCCATTTATGATAAAAACTCTCCAGAAAATGGGCATAGAGGGAACTTACCTCAACATAATAAAGGCCATATACAACAAACCCACAGCCAACATCATTCTCAATGGTGAAAAACTGAAAGCATTTCCTCTAAGATCAGGAACAATACAAGGATGTCCACTCTCACCACTATTATTCAACATAGTTTTGGAAGTCCTAGCCATGGCAATCAGTGAAGAAAAAGAAATAATAGGAATCCAAATTGTAAAAGAAGAAGTAAAACTGTCACTGTTTGCAGATGACATGATACTATACATAGAGAATCCTAAAGATGTCACCAGAAAACTACTAGAGCTAATCAATGAATTTGGTAAAAAAGAAGGAAAGCGGTGGGGGATGGTTGTGGTGGTGTGATGAATTGGGCGATTGGGATTGACATGTATACACTGATGTGTATAAAATTGATGACTAATAGGAACCTGCTGTGTAAAAAAAATATAAAAATAAAAACATCAGCGTTGATTGCAAGCCAGAGCAACACATCATACCATTCATTTTCAGGAAACACATATCTAAGACTATATAAATAAATGTGATGGGTTAAGCCAATGGTTAGATAACTTTATAAATGTATTCCAGAAAGATATTTATTTCTCTATCACTAATACTATGTATGACAGTGCATTTGTATCCATTAGGATTAGTTCTGACTGTGAGTGACAGAAAACCGAAAATAGCAGTGGCTTATTCAAGACTGAGTTTTATTTACTTCTTGTGTAAAAGACGTCTGGTACCAGTGCTGTGGTTGTCAGGGTTCCCAACTGTATCCATGGAATTGCTCCTCCATCCTCAACAGAAGCCTCCTACATCATGGCCTCTGGCATCCCAGCCATCGCACAGACAACCCAGTCAGCAGGAAGGAGGCAAGGGAACCCACCTTAACTTGGACAAGAGATTCCCCTTATGCATCAGAACCCAGCCACAGGGCCATGCCTAGTTGACAGGGAGAGGGAGAAATTCAATCTTTCTTCTAAATAGCCATTCACCCAGATAAAAATTAAGGGTCTTGTTACAGGGAGGAATGGGGGAAGTGAGTACTAGGGCCTATAATAAGTCTCCACCACACCATCTCCCTTAAGGCTAGGATGGTCATAGCGGAGAATATGTTGATTTTTAAATATATATAGATTCTCCATCCAAATATTACCTATTCAATCCTTATGATGTATCAGGCACTTTTACAGGAAATAAGGAAATAGCAGTGAACAAAGCAGAAAAATATCCCTGTCCTCATAGAGCTTAAATTCTAATGAGAGATAGCTATGCCTTTACCCTGTATCAGAAAACTGTGTTTTTACAAAGGGTGCACCAGCTATGTTCTTCTGTAATTGAACTAAGGAATGGGTGCATAGTGCCTTGGCTTAACAATCCCAGGACCAATCAGGATATCTTGCCCTCTGACACATGCAGCTTCAAGGGCAGAAGAATAACATCATTCAAAAAAAATTAAAGATGATACTCTCTAATCCCAGCATCGAATGCCCTCACATTCTATAGCTGTTAAACTTTTAGCAAGAAAACAAAGAGATGACGAGGTCAAGAATCTCCCTTGTGTCCTCCTCTACCATAATCTGAGATTTTGTATGTACCGTTGTGATGTTCCTTGGTGTTTCATGCCATGAAACTATTCAGAGTGGGGATAGCAACTTTGGGTTCTCCATGTAACTTGGGGTCACCATTTGGTGCCACTAATCTGCTCAGGATGACTAGGGTAGGATATGATGTTGTTACCCACCAGGGTTCTTAGCCTCCTTAATCAATAGAAATTGATCAGAGGGCACACAAGAAATTCAGGCAAGGGTTTATTGGGGCCCCTGCAGCAGCAGCCGGGAGGGAGAAAAAGTAACAGTTTCCCTTGCTGACTTGCTCGCTGGGGCGGGGGAAGGGAGGGAGAGCCGAGCTGGTTCCTTACATGGGGTAGAGGTGTGTCCAGGGGTCAGGCTGGAGGGGTGGCTTGCCCACCCTCTTGGTGGTGTTGAGGGCAGCGGGCATGCACAGTACCTGCTTTTGCTCCCTGCTCTTCAGAAGTGGCAGTTGGTCTTTCTGGTCTTTTTTGTATCTTTTGTCCATAATTTGCCCCAGTTGTGCATGCACGCAGTTATTTTTAGTCCCTTATAGTTTCTTTGTATTTTGTTGCTTGAGGAGAGGTGTGTCCAGGTGCAAGCACTGCAGCAAAGGGTCCAAGGTCCCAGGCTGTCTTGATGCTGTACTGCTCTGGAAAGAAAAGGGAGCGATCAAGCTTCAGATACAATATCAGGAACCTATCTCTTCCTCTTGTGTTTAATCACTAATTACAAGTTCATGAACTATCCATTCTTCAGTCTAAGAATTCATGGGAGGTAATGTGGTATAATGGAATCTTTGCTTACTACTTTGGCTATACATTTGTGAGCCCGAATATGTACATTGTTTGAACAACTATTTCCTCATCCATAATAAAACAAGAAAAATAATATTACCTAGTTCCAAATGCTGTTTTAAAAGTGAATAAAGTTATATATGTACACACACTTTCTAATCTATAAAACGTTAATAAAGAGGTCATAAGTATATTAATATTATTATTGAAATGGTGAATTCTTTGGGCAAGATTATTAAGCAGACCAAGCTATTTTATAATAAGTATGCACTTTGATTTATGTTATCTTTGAATAAAGATAGGCATTCAAAATTTCCTGATTTGTAGTAGGTGTTTAGATAAGCTTAGTTGACCTTTTCCCAAATCTTGACAGTTAGTGGGTGAAGCAGGATATGCCCTGTGAGAAGAGCACACGGTGTACTTTGCTGCCTTGATTAGACAAACAGGAAACCCAACACCAAATAGAATGCTACGGAGGCAATTAAACTTGGTAGAAGGTGTCAGTCGAATATTCGACCAAGCAGACATAACAATCTCTGTAACAAGTGGCGCTTTGATTTGCCTGGATCATTTTTATTTTTACCAGTGAAAGAGCTTAATTTGTTTCAGTGGATACATTTCATGTTTCTCCAGAACAAAGTTTCTTTTTGAATTGGATTTTCCAAATCATCTGGGTGGGCAGCCCTTTCACATTTTGGATTGCTCTGGTAGTAGTCACGGCTAAGCTAGGAAAGATTTTGTTTTAGAGACACTTGTGTCATGTTTTTATGGATGTGGTTGACCTTTGCCACCAAATGCAGGGTGGGATGAGGAAAGGGGATGAAAGATTGGTGTGCGGGCAGCAGAGAGAAAATCCAGAGGAGAATTACCAAGAGAAAGTAGTCTCTAACAGTACAAAATTGTTCCTGCCTAGAGAGACAATGGTTCTCACCCGCTTGCTGGCCTTTGTTGGTTGCTTCTTTGATGTTTCCTTTCAAAAGGGTGACATCATATCCTCATAAGACAAGGATGAAAGTTCTGCCTAGCTAATCACATTACACCAATTTCTTTCCTAAAAAATGAAACATTGAGTTGAGTGAGATGACTTTACAAAATGTCTCATTGGTTATGGTGTCACCAGGAGATTGGAGACCTTAGGCATAACCCTTGGAAGATGGAAGAGTTGTACACCAAGAGAGAAAGGATTTAGAAACACCAGCTCTAAAAAGCTACTGGGCAGGCCTGCATGATTTACTGAATGTCCTTGATTTAAGAATCTAGAATGCCAGGAAAAGTGTCCCAGGAAGAAAATTAGACCATGAGAGAGAGGAGATGGACACTGGGACATCCTGCAGATGCTGGCAATCGTTTGAGAACTTTGGAAGTGTGTTCCCTCCAAACCCAGGGTTGGGCTTCCTCTAAAGTTCTTGTTCTGTCTCTACTGGCACTCTGGCCACTCTGGAGAACCCCCTAGTGGCTTTGCGATCGATGTGCCACATGGTGCTAGGTGGCCCTCCCAGGGAAAGTCTGCTGCACCAGCCCCTCAGGCTTCCCCTAACTGGAGTTCCACCTCTCAGGGCTCCGGAGCTGCCCTGGCTGGACATGGAAGGTGAGTCCACACTGGTGGGTTTGGCCCTAGAGCAAACTCAAGGGCACTAAGTCTTCCCCCACTGCATTATCAGATTTCTGCATTTGGTGGAGACGATTCTGCCTTTTGTAGATTACCACGTTCTGAAGTCTATAGTGTTCATTGAGCAGGATACATTGTTATCAAGGAGGGAAATGCTGCCCAGAAATAATTTAAAAGGAATTATCCTTATTATTGGATGTGCCAAAAAAAGGCAGTGGGAGGTGGGTGGATAGGAGATTAGAGAGACTTGGAACGTTAATTTAAGCCCACTAGGCTTAATACTTTTCAAAGGTCTTTAGTGCTGATTACCAAGGGAAACACAAAACTGACCTGGGCTTTCCTTTTCAGATGTGGTCCTTAGTATTCCAAGTCTCTGATACAGCTCGTAAGACTCTTGCAACCTGTCACAGAAGCACTTCTACTGTCATCATCCAGTGTATTTGCCATGTTTTGTTTTTCCCACCAAATATTGTCAGTGATACTGTGACCCCAGATTCATCATTCCTGGGCTCAGGAAGAGATACTGACAGAGTTCTCCCCTCCCAAGAGTTGTCCTGGTTTGTCATCTCACACCATGAACTAAGTCGTTTTCTCTGAATTTGTGATGAGGTTAAATGAATTAATAAGACAAACAGAATATGCATTCAAGTAGCTTTTAAGATGCACTCAATGCAATTTTTATTCAATTAAAATGTAATAGCCCTTAAAATTCAATATTATGAGTAGACTTAAATCAACATAGTCCCAGTAAATACTACTATGAATATTTTGAACCAAGTTTCTGTACTTTGGTGATTACTATTTCAAGAAAAGTGGCATGTTTAAATATGGAGAGTAAGGTGTAGGGTGGGCTGGTATAAAATAGCCCGGGAGTTCTGGCCCATGCAGACCTTGAGTTTTTAAGATTTTTCATATGACTGTTTATTGTTTCACCAAGTGAAATATGCCCAGAAGGGCATTTAGTGATGTTGACTCTAGTTATTAAGGTGTCAAAGACTATGGAGACCCAGTGACTTAAGAGAGAAGGCAGACCCCTGAGGAACCTTGACTCAGATGTTTCAGAGGAAAGGCATATTTTTCCTTGGCTTTTCCCAAGCTTGCTGTCTTAGTGAACTGTGACCAGTATTGGCCCAAAGTATTGATTTTCCCATCTCCTGTTTTTATCAGCCGTCCTTTGGAAAATAGTTGCTTCAGGCACCTGCTACAGAAACAGCCATGTGACTCAATCAGTGGGTTTTTTTCTCTCCCATTCATCTTAACAAGAGGACTTGTAGCCTACTTCTATCTTTTCAGAGCCTAACATTTTACTCACATCTGAGCGAACTTTAGGTTAGTATTATATGCAAACCATATGGATTACATTTTTTGCTGTTAATTTCAGAATCTTAAGACTGATTCTTACAGTTTTCTCTCTTTGTTCCTCCCTATAGCAGTTACTAATAGCCAGCAGGAGAAACTCAGACAAACAAAAATAGATTACCAAATATCTTGCTTCTTGAGGGAGAAAACAACCTTCCTAGGAGAACATCCTTCCCCTTCATATGTAGGTAGTGACAGTGACCAATTGTGCGGTGGCACATAATCACCCTGTATTCTGTTTTTTATTGATCTGACTCTCCATATCTATAGAGCAGAATAAGGAAATAAAAGAAAACAATAGTCACTTCACTTCCCGTTTGCTTTAGATCCACATAGTCGTGCTTCAATAACAAGAAAATGGGTAAGAAGATAAATATTTTTCATCTGCTAACAGGATAATATAATTAACTAAGTTATATAATGCCATAAGAAAGATAAAAATTTAGACTGAATGTCAGGAAATGCTTCCTGATAATTAGAAATATTTGACTAATAGAAGGGCTCTCAGGAGAATGGATAGAAAGTTCTACCACTTGGAATATTTCAAATTAGATAAAAGCCAGAAAAAATGAAGCTGGGCTTTTTTTTTATATCTGTGTATCTCTAGGTTTCCCTTATCCAGACCACCCATTATATAAATGATAATATTCTTTTTTTTATATATCAGAAAATTAATTTATTGCTGCCAGAGAACAAATGCACACGTTTCCACTTTAAACGAATTATTAACTCTATTAAAACTTTTTTTTTCCAAGAAAGTCAAACTGAATTCCAGGAAAGCTTTATGTTATCCATAGTTGAGAGAGAAATATTCCTTTGTTATTCTGCACCTTTTCTACATGACATAAGAGTTTGGCTTTAAATACAGACTGAGTTTTGATAAAGACATTGAAAATACTATTTCTTCATGTTGAGTAAATATATATTATTCATATATAAAATAGTCTATTTATTTATTTTTATTCTTTTTTTAAAACATCTTTATTGGAGTATAATTGCTTTACAATGCTGTGTTACTTTCTGCTGTATAACAAAGTGAATCAGCTATACATATACATATATCCCCATATCCCCTCCCTCTTGCGTCTCCCTCCCACCCTCCCTATCCCACCCCTCTAGGTGATGACAAAGCACAGAGCTGATCTCCCTGTGCTATGCAGCTGCTTCCCACTAGCTATCTATTTTACATTTGGTAGGATATATATGTCAGTGCCACTCTCTTCCTTCATCCCAGCTTACCCTCCCCACCCCCCGTGTCCTCAAGTCCATTCTCTACGTCTGGGCCACACACCTATGGTCAACTAATCTACAACAAAGGAGGCAAGAATGTACAATGGAGAAAAGACAGTCTCTGTAACAAGTGGTGCTGGGAAAGCTGGGCAGCTACATGTAAATCAATGAAATTAGAACATTCCTTCACACGATATAAAACAATAAACTCAAGATGGTCTAAAGACCTAAATATAAGACATGACACCATAAAACTCCTAGAGGAGAACATGGACAAAACATTCTTGAACATAAATCATAGGAATATTTTCTTCAATCAGTCTCCCAATGCAAAAGAAATAAAAGCAAAAATAAACAAACAGGGCCTAATCAAACTTAAAAGATTTTGTACAGCAAAGGAAATGACTGGCAAAATGAAAAGGCAACTCAGGGAATGGAAGTGTCTGGAGAAAGACAAATACTATGTGATTTTACTTATATGTGAAGTCTAAAAAATAATACAGATGAACCTATATACAAAACAGAAATAGACTCACAGACACAGAAAACTAACTTATAGCTACCAAAAGTGGGGACGGACAAATTAGGAGTATGGGATTAACAGATACAAACTGCTCTACATAAAATAGATAAGCAGCAAGAATTTACTGTATGGCACAGTGTCTTATATTCAATATCTTGTAATAGCGTATAATCAAATATAATTTAAAAAAAAAAGAATCACTATGCTGCACACTTGAAACTAACACAATGTTGTAAATCAACTATACTTCAATTAAAAAAGATTAAACTTCCTTAAGATATCACTGTCTATATTTTGAAAACTTTTTTCTTTACTTCTCATCTTCATTAAAATTTGCCATGATTATTATTTTACTATTTAACATAAATAAGAAAGAATGTAAAAAAAGTGAGGTGCTCTCACTGAAGTATGCGTGTATGTTAGTGATGGTGGTGGTTGGGAACAGAGGGGCAGTGACCCACCCACCTATTTTGATTCATCTTCATAGATTTGGGGACTGTTAAAAAAAAAAATCTTAAAATTCAGTTCCTGAGCAAATGGCCCAAGGACGAACATACCGTTGGTGGGCATCTTAGAAGGAGATGGTGCATCTTAATATGACAGCTTGTCTTTAAGATGATCTAACCACTTATTTGCATCAATTACTGGGTCACCAAACATTGTCTGCTTGATTCTTTTATAGACATAGATGCTTGGGAGAGAACACACTGATCCCTTGTGGAGAATAATTTGGTCAATACTTCTTATGGTAGGTTAGCAGATAGGCATTTTATTTATCAGGTAGGCTCTTTGTATACTGAAATACAGATGTTTTTGTGCTTGAGTCAACCTTGTGTGAATTTGATTCAAGTTGTTGAATTTGTGGAGCTGAAGTCCAACCCCTACCCAAAGGGTCACAAACTTACATTCTTACAGGGCAGTTAAGTGAATGAACAAGGGGCAGGGTGGGAACCACAGGAAAAAAAAAAATTGTTTGGCTTGAACCAGTGGTGACCATGTGGGAATGTGAGACCACCAGTGGTCAGATCCAGATTTTCAAGAGGAGATAAATATCCAGAGTTTTGTGGGAATACTACCGATATTTAAATATTTAAATATGTACAAATGTTCTAAAACAACAGCTGGAATAAACAAAACATGCTTGGAAGCAGGATCTGGCCTGTGTTGACTGGGAGATGACTTCTGCCCCAGGCCTTGTTCTAGAAAGAGGCAGTCCTGTTCAGCATTCTGGAAGTTTTCTTTGCTTACCACCAATGTGTGTCTAATCTGAGAATGAGCAATGAGTCTCATGATTTCAAGGGAAATTGTACAATTCAGTTCGTTTCACAACTTTTATCTTAGACAAGTTAACAGAAGGTATTGAAATTAATAGTTATAGTAACAATGACAAATAATACTTTCTGTGTACACATACAGTGTTACAATTATATATTCACACACGTATACCTGTACAGTCTATTTAGCCCAAGGAATAAAAGTCATTCATCTTGCTTTGCCATTTCTGATTAGAAATCCTAATATAAAAAGATCTGCAGTGGACAGGGACAAAGACTCTCCCCAGTACATACCTTTAGACCTAAGATTTCTTGACCTCCCTCAGGGTCATCTTTATCACAACACGTAGAAAGGTAGATGAATCCGTCCTTCAATAAATTGAATGGATATTTTCAAAAGAAAAGTCTATGGCAATGCCTTTATTTGCCCTCAATAACTCATTGTTTCTTGTAACCTTCAGAGTTGTCCATTGATCTTATCGATTAACTTCTCCATGGGTGTGTATTCTGGCTGATCTGGAAAAAGTTACGCCTTTATCCATTGCCTAGATCAATGATTGCTGTATCTGTGTTTTCTGCCTCATCTGATGTCCAAACGTTGTTTCTTTTTACTTTATATACAATAACAAATATAAAGAAAAATCAATAAAATTAGTATTTTACTTAGTAAAAATAAAAAAATGGAGCAGGTAGGGAGGATTCCACTTAACTCTTTTTTTTGTTGTTTTTTGGGTTTTTTTTTTTTTTCTGTACACGGGCCTTTCGCTGTTGTGGCCTCTCCCGTTGTGGAGCACAGGCTCCAGATGCGCAGGCTCAGCAGCCATGGCTCACAGGCCCAGCCACTCCGTGGCATGCGGGATCTTCCCGAACTGGGGCACGAACACGTGTCCCCTGCATTGGCAGGCAGACTCTCAACCATTGTGCCACCAGGGAAGCACCCCACTTAACTCTTAATTCAATGATGAATCTTAAAGGTGTTGCCCCATTGCATCTTGCCAATGATGAAAGTCAGTTCACTTGGTGGTGTTTATTAAGTTGTGCCCATAAGCTAGGAAAAACAGGTCAAACTCAAGTGCTTTACCTTCACTCCTCTGGTCCTACAGTGAGGAGTGGAGGAGGGAGAGGATGCAAAGGTGGGCTCATGACCTCTCTCATCTTGATTTCTTTCTCTGCTGCATTGAGATGCAAATGAACCCTGACATTTTGCTTACATTTCTTTCTCTTTTTCCTCCCTATCCATGTCTCTTTTTGTTCTTAAGCAGCTAATATGTTCAGGCTCTGCTGACACTTGCTGCCATAAATTGAACGATGTAGAATAGAACTCACACTGAGGTGTTGGTAATCTAGCGGACTAATCAACCCAGAATTCGTATTTTAAAAGCATGGAATGGGGAATGATATAATTTAGTGGAATTAGTGCCTGATGGTCATGTTTCTGATTCTTAGATGAGGAAATAAGAGAGACAGGGAAAGAGAGAAAAATGCATTTGGGAATAGCTTTTATTATCATGTGGATATCACATGCTGTACAGATCTGCAGAAGTTACTTATACTACACAATTGAAACTCTATACTCTTTGACTATCTACTATATAGCATAGTGCCTATAGATCTCAGTACTGTATTGGATACTTAAAATTTGCTGAGAAGATTGATCTTATGTTTCTTACAACACATACACACGATATTATAATAAAAGGGGTGGAAAGAAACTTTGGGACGTGATGGATGTCTTTTTGGCCTTCATAGCGGTGATGGTTTCATGGGTTTATATCTATCACCAAACTCATCGAGTTGTATACATTAAATATGTACAGCTTTTTACATGTCATTTATACCTCAACAAAGTGGTTTTATAAAAATCACACCACTGCTTTCTGCATAATGCACTGCAAAAGCACAAACAATAAGAAAACTCTTGACCAAACTTAATCAAGCCAGTGAAGTAGCATCTTTCCAAAATGGAAATTGTTTGTGCCAGCAAACAAGCAAGAAGGCCTTAAAGACCCCACGTTAACAATTGTTATCAAAGGAATCTTAGACCCTGTGGAAGCCTCCTGGGACCAGAACTTCTAAAATGACAAATATGTCTGGAAGGCTGTGGTCCAAGGGCATTTCTGCTGGCTATAAGTGGGGTATGGAACCAGAGAGAGCACACAGCTCTCCTGAAAATTGAAGGTGTATATACTTGAGTTGAAACCGAATTCTATCTCGGCAAGAGATGTCCTTATGTGTACAAAGCAAAGGACAACACAGCAACTCCTGGTGGAAAATCTAACAAAACCAGAGTAAATTGGGGAAAGAACTCATGCCCATGGAAACAGTGGCATGGTTCATGCCAAAGTCTGAAGCAACCTTCCTGCTAAGGCCATTGAACACAGAATCCATGTGATGCTGTACCCTTCAAGGATTTAAAGTTATTGAAAAGTAAATAAAAAAGAGTGTGGATTTGTTCAAAAAAAACCAAAAAAACAATTGTTATCCAGTATTGACATCAATCTGAGGTTGCTCATCCCAGGGAGATCTTGGACTTGAGTTATGTTGTTCACTGCTGCACTGCAAGACCCAGCACAGTGCACTCAAGATATATTCACCAAATGAATGAATTCAAGAGTGACTATAGCCCATGGAAGGTGAGAATTACAACAGGGTCCCACAGAAAGCCACAAGACTAACCATTCAGGTGAGGAGTGAAAATGCAGGGGAACATTTGGCTCAGTCACATAGTAGCTGTGTGACTTTGGGCGGGAGAATCAGTCTCTCTGAATCTGTGTGCTCATCTCTACAATACGAATGGCTCTTACGTCAAGGGAGGCTGTGAATATTAACTGACAGAAAGTGAGAGATGACACATGACCAAACTCAGGACTCAATTGTTATTTCCCTTTCCTCTCATTTCCTTTTATTTTCCTTGAAACATTTCCTTCTCTTTCTCCCAATACATGGGTCATGAAACATTTTCATTGATACTGAAAATATCAAACCTTGTGCTCTCTGGCCTGCAGGACCACTAGTTCTTCATGTGACCTTGGAAAAGTTACTTAGTTTCTCTAGGCTGTTTCTTCATCTTTCAGACTGGAGAGATGATTCCTCCTTATTAGAGGGTTGTTTTGGGGATGAAACAAGTTAATGTAAGTGCTTAGAAGAGTTTCAGGCAAACCTCAGCTGTTGTTGTTAAGGTCAAATATACTTGTAAAGAAGGGGAATAATTTTGGTAAAAGTAATTTTGGGAAGTGATTGATTGCTGATAAATAAGGACTAGGAAGCACCATATTTTATATAAATGCTTTGCTATTTCTCAGGTCTAGGAGAAACCCAAAAAAGGTCTTTGCAAGCATTCACCATCATAGACTCTTCTTGGAAAAAAACAGTATCTGTCTACTTATTTAAATTTAACTGATACATTCAATTTCTAATCAATAACAAGCATCTTTATTTTGATGTAATTTACAGTGTTATTTATTATCTGTGTGAGCTTGGAAACATTATTTTACCTCTCTGAACCTTTTCATAAAATTGAGCTATGGATGTGTAACATCACAGACTGCTAGTGTTATGGAAGTGGCATAGTCCATAGAAACCACTTATCAACTTCTTTTATTTTTTTTTAAATCTTTACTGGAGTATAATTGCTTTACAATGGTGTGTTAGTTTCTGCTGTATAACAAAGTAAATCAGCTATACATACACATATACCCCCATATCTCCTCCATCTTGTGTCTCCCTCTCACCCTCCCTATCCCACCCCTCTAGGTGGTCACAAAGCACCGAGCTGATCTTCCTGTGCTATGTGGCTTCTTCCCACTAGCTATCTATTTTACATTTGGTAGTGTATATATGTCCATGCCACTCTCTCACTTCGTCCCAGCTTACCCTTCCTCCTCCCTGTGTCCTCAAGTCCATTCTTTACGTCTGCGTCTTTATTCCCGTCCTGCCCCTAGGTTCTTCAGAACTATTTTTTTTTTTTTAGATTCCATATATATGTGTTAGCATATGGTATTTGTTTTTCTCTTTACTTCACTCTGTATGGCAGTCTCCAGGTCCATCCACCTCACTATAAATAACTCAATTTCGTTTCTTCTTATGACTGAGTAATATTCCATTGTATATATGTGCCACATCTTCCTTATCAATTCATCTGTTGATGGACACTTAGGTTGCTTCCATGTCCTGGCTATTGTAAATAGAGCTGCAATGAACACTGTGGTACATGACTCTTTTTGAATTATGGTTTTCTCAGGGTGTATTCCCAGTAGTGAGATTGCTGGGTCATATGGTAGTTCTATTTTTAATTTTTTAAGGAAACTCCACACTGTTCTCCTTAGTGGCTGTATCAATTTACATTCCCACCAACAGTGCAAGAGGGTTCCCTTTTCTTCACACCCTCTGCAGCATTTATTTTTTGTAGATTTTTTGATGATGGCCATTCTGACTGGTGTCAGGTGATACCTCATTGTAGTTTTGATTTGCATTTCTCTAATGATTAGTGATGTTGAGCATCCTTTCATGTGTTTGTTGGCAATCTGTATATCTTCTTTGGAGAAATGTCTGCTTAGACTTTCTGCCCATTTGTGGATTGGGTTGTTTGTTTTTTTGATATTGAGCTGCATGAGCTACTTGTAAATTTTGGAGATTAATCCTTTGTCAATTGCTTCATTTGCAAATATTTTCTCCCATTCTGAAGATTGCCTTTTAGTCTTGTTCATGGTTTACTTTGCTGTGCAAAAGCTTTTAAGTCTCATTAAGTCCCATTTGTTTATTTTTGTTTTTATTTCCATTTCTCTAGGAGGTGGGTCAAAAAGGATCTTGCTGTGATTTATGTCATAGAGTGTTCTGCCTATGTTTTCTTCTAAGAGTTTTATAGTGTCTGACCTTGCATTTAGGTCTTTAATCCATTTTGAGTTTATTTTTGTATGATGTTAGGGAGTGTTCTAATTTCATTCTTGTACGTGTAGCTGTCTAGTTTTCTGAGCACCACTTATTGAAGAGGCTGTCTTTTCTCCATTGTATATTCTTGCCTCCTTTGTCATAGATTAGTTGACCATAGCTGCGTGGGTTTATCTCAGGGCCTTCTATCCTGTTCCATTGATCTAGATTTCTGTTTTTGTGCCAGTACCATACTATCTTGATTATTATAACTTTGTAGTATTGTCTGAAGTCTGGGAGCCTGATCCCTCCAGCTCCGATTTTCTTTCTCAAGATTGCTTTGGGTATTCCGTGTCTTTCGTGTTTCCATTCAAATTGTGCAATTTTTTGTTCTAGTTCTGTGAAAAATGCCATTGGTAGTTTGATAGGGATTGCATTGAATCTGTAGATTCCTTTGAGTAGTATAGTCATTTTCACAATGTTGATTCTTCCAATTCAAGAACATGGTATATCTCTCCATCTGTGAAACCACCTATCAACTTCTGGTGGCATGAATGTTGACTTCCTTACTGTGTCATCCTGATATGAACTCTCAGTTTAGAGAAATCATTTGTAAAACTGTCCCACCACATTAGTGAGATAGTGAGGTGTCATAGGAGCCCCTCACTTAAAAGCACATTTATTAGGACCTGTTGCCAACCTCTTTCTTTTTTATTTCCCTTTGAGAATTATGGTTGCTACATTTGTCAGGGTCCAACCAGGAATAGGGGAACCACTCTAAATATGTACAACAGAAGGAATTTATTCAGGGGATTGGTAATTTGGTAACTAGAAGTTGAGAAACCAGCAGGAGACTGTGGGGAAACTTGGCAATAGCAGGTAGCGGGAAGATCAGAGGCAGAGGTGACCTGATATGAGGCCAGGGACGTCTGTTGAGAGCTGGCTGAGACAGTGAGGGAAAAATACCCCAGCTGTTTTCTTCCCACCCTCTCATCTCCTGCTATTGACTGAAAGAGGTCAGGAACCAGCTGAGCTAGGACAGGCAGCCCAGGGATGGAAACCTGGAATACAGAGAGAGCAGGGAAGAGCATGAATGGAGCTGCCGAGGGGAAAATGGTGCAGGGGAGGGAGGATTCCCTGCTTACAACATTCAAATCCAGCTCACAATGCTGTCCATCACAAAAGACACAACTGGAAACAAAAAATTCAGCAGACAGAGATGCACAGGATAGATTTAATGTTGGGTAAAATAATGATATTACATATGGCAGCAAAAGAATATTGGGATTTTGTTTCTGATCTCTCAACTCAAATGTGTATTTTCCAAAACTTGTACATTAAGAGTAATTTTAAAGAACTACAAAAACATTATTTTCTGACTCCTAAAATAGCATCAACAAAACAGCCTTTATTTCATAAGGGCAGTTAGCTTGAAGAGAAAAGTATATAAAAATGAGTTCTAGTGGTTTATGTGTTTCTCCAGTATTTTCCAGAGTACTTTCAAGTAGTTTCAGTTATTCCATAAAAAGCATAGGTACGTCTAGATTTGTGTAAAGTCAGCTCTTTCCAAAAGCTAGTTCCCCTCTAGCTTGTAAATTCTTGTAATCCATTGTCCCTTTGCAGCTAACCATGCCTTTATCAATTTAGTATTTACTGTCTTTAGCTTTGTGTGATGTACAAATACGAAGATAGTTGCTTCCTTATACAGCTGATGTTTTATTTGGGAAGGACCGTAGGCAAAGAGAACATAAATTACAACATAAAATATAGCAAGAGAGAAAGTATATGTTACAGGATAGGGCTGCACTCTGCAATCTGGAACTTGAGTTGGGTTTTGTTTCTTGCTTTTGTTTTAACATTTTTGAGCCGACAGTACTGGCATGCAGCTGTCTTCAGTGGAGGTGATAATGCTTCATACCACATTTATCATTCAAGAGTTTGGTTTGATACATTCAGCACTGGATTAAAATCACTCAACAGATTTTTCACTGCCTTTCTAAAATTCCAAATTAAAGACTTCTTTCCAGCAATCACCACCCAACTCCCAGAGCACCTGCCCAGTAGCTCTCCACACGGGTGCCAGAGTCACTGACCCCAGTGGTAACAGCATCCTTGCAGAACCTACCTTGACAAGGGCTGGGTTTTCCCTCGGGATAGAAAAAGGCAGGGTCTCAAAGTCAAGGGCTGTTAAAACGCTGGTGTCTACAAACTCTTCATCTGCCAACTTCTTGCTCCCCTGTTTTTCATTCCTAAAGAGTTACACCAAGTATGGACTGTACACTTTCATTTGCATTCAGTCCCCAGCTTCTTTCAATGAGATTCTTACCTCACAGTTGCACCAAGGAGGTGAGAATACCTGAGAACTAGAGCTGGTGTCCTAATCTCATTTTCCTCTTCCATCTTCCCTAGTGCTGAGCATGATGGCACATGAGGATGAGGGAATAAGTGAATGAGAGAATGAATAAGAGAGGACAGTAAAACAACTGGAAAGAACTTGTGTTTTGGAATAATGGAAATCTGGGTTCCAACCCACCAGCTTCTCATTGTGTGATTTAGGACAAGTCACACAACCTCTCTGAGCCTTTCTAGATGATTTGTTGTGATAATTAGTGATAAAGAATATAAAGCATCTCCTGGAGACAATGACTCCACTATGACTTCTGAAAAGATGGAAGGTTTTAATCCATAAAAATAGGAATTTTATGTGTTTATTTTGTATGGGACAAAAGAAAACCAAGAAAATTTGGAGTTTTCCAAGTGTATTATGAAATAATAACTGGCTCTTGATACATGATCAACTGAAAATATGCAAGTGTGGTCACAGGAATTTCCTGGCAATTTCTTTCTTAGGCCTGGATGGAACACAAAGCTATGAAGCAGGATTGCTACCACTCCTCTTGGCATGAAATGGGAACATTTCTCTTGGAGTCAGAACGGGACAGCTCCATTCTGAGAAACTGGGTCATTAGCACCAGGTGGCCCTGACAAATCTAAGTCACTGCTTTATGGAACTCCTTAGACTGCAATCGTGGAAGGAGATACATTTTTCCTGACTGTGTCTCCAAATTGGCTGGGTCAGCCCTCTTGCACTCTCATGAACATAAGTCGGGTTCCTTCCAAAAATTTCTGATGCACCTCAGGTGTTAGACCAGTCTTGTTAGACATTACAAAGTTGGCAAAATCTGAGTTTCTCATTCACCAGTTTAGCATGAGGGTGGGGTGAAGTGGGGCATTCTCTAGACCAGGATAAAGGAAGGTGTTCATTCTTTCTAGAATTTTCCTTGCTCCATCTCCTTCCCCACTGGTTCCCACCTTTGGGGTCTGGAATAAGGGGAGAAAGGACTGGAGAAAATAATTATTTTGATTCAGCTGGGGCTATTTACAAAAAAAGAAAATGTTCTCTTGGCTCCAAAATGGACTCTTTCTCTCTGGGAGCTTGTGTGGTTCTGTGGAGACATACCTGGGGAATCGCAGCCCTGTATAGGCATCTGACTCAGGTGATGTCTCCTCCATAGCACCTGCCTGCTGAAGGTACCATGACCCAGGACCTAGGGTGGGGTCCTTTTACTGTCCCCCATCTGCCTACCTCCCCAGGGCATAGACAAAGGTGGATCCTGTTGTAGCCCTCCCCCCTGGTCCCTCCATCATGGCTGTGCCAGCCAGCTTCCCATCTTCAGACTCATCCAGGTGAGGGTCAGGCACTACTCTTTGCCCCCAAACATGGGGAGTGGACACAAGTTCGGCTCTTCACTTGTTTCCTCACTCTACATTTGAATAGGGTGGCTTCTGAGAATCCGTGGATCAGCCAGCATCCAGCCAGCTTGAGATACCTTCCTCCCTTTCTGTAAGCACCCCTCCCATTTCTCTCTTGGCTGGAGGGGCTGCACTGGCAGATGAGGAAAAGGATGCTGCTTCTCTACAACTTCAGAAGAATTCCTTCCTCTTAGGCTTGGTCTTCTCTTAGATGGCTATTGAGGATTGAGGTCATGTGAACAGGCTGGCCATCTCTCTGGACCATTCTTTTGAGGAAGTGCCCATGCCTGTCTTTAGAACATGGGGTAGCATCACTCACTATTTTCAGCTACAAAACTTCGACCACAATTCAGGACAGCAAGAAAACTCCCATTCTACATTCAATTACAAGTGTAAAATTTTTCCATCATGGATGCTAGACAGCACAGAACTTCTGCAGCTCTGTGTTGGGCCCTGGAAGCATCTACTGCTGAAGGTGGAACCTTATTCTCTTTGCCTTGTTTCTCCTGAAACCCAGTTTCTTCATTTGGTTGTTTTAATCTGCTGTATCATGATCTTATGTTGAAACAAGGTAGGATTTAAATAAATACATACATAAGACCACTAAATGTCAGTTGCTGACTTTAGAAAGTATAAATAAAGAATGCAGATATTACCATCTCCACTTCATAGGTAGAGAACTAGAGATAAAATTAGTTTAGGTGAGTTGCTCAAGGTCACCGAGCTAGTGACTGGCTTTCTGAAACACAGACATTTTCTGGCTGTAGGGTATGTTCCCTGAACACCATATTACAAATCCAATGTAAAGGAATAATAAACGTGACACATCCTTGATACTGTACCTGACTCCACTTGGGCAGGCATTACTGTGGAATTTGTCATTAAGGCTTATTTGGGTAACTTAGATACCCTTAAAAGCGTGGATTTAGCTTTCCTGTTGGAAACTCTTTCAAAGATGTACCTGAATCAATGAACAGTCTCTCTGGAGACCCATGGCCCCTTTTGTCCCTCCTAAGAGAAGAGAGGAGCTTTGGTCAGAGCTTATCAAATGAAATGCTCCGAGTCTCAGAACACACGTGAACTCACTCCTGGGAACACTGTCGGGATGCCGTGAGGCAAACGTGAGCAAAGTTATTTTTATTGTCGCGGGCTCTGAGATGAAGAGATAACTTTCAGCAATATTCTCTTCATGAAAAACCTGCCTGTTTTTACATATATTTGGCAGAAGCTGAAAACTGCGGTAAAATAGAATATGCTTGGTATCTCCTAATTATTTAAGCAAGAAGGTAAGAATAGGTTTTACCTGATTCTCTGAAAAAGAACAAAGCTCTACTTGATTAAAAAAAAAAAAAAGAAAGAGAGAGAGTTAAAAATCAGCACCAACCGTCAACAATGTGACCTCAGTTGCCTAAAATAAATGTAAAAAATAAATATAGGTGAGTTTTCAGACTGTCTGGGAAGGTGGGAAGAACAGGTTTGTGGGAATCAGGAAATTCAGGTTTTAATAAAGCTTCTCCCATGAACAGATGATACTTTTAACTAAATTACTTTGAGACTGAAATTCTCATCTGTAAAGTGGGGGAGAAGAAGCAGGTCAAATGTGCTTAACTTTCTTTAAAATGCTTTTATTAGAAAAAATTCCAGAAAAGTTACCACAGTAGTAAGTACTATGAGCTATCGAGTCCCATTCACCTAGATTCACTGACTGTGTCTGCTTGTTTCTCTTTTATGTAATAACAAAGAAGATGACTCTTTTAATGGTGCATAATTATTAACATTTGACAAACCCTTTGAGAGTCAGTTGGAGACACTGAGCCCTTTCAGGCCTAAGTAAATACTTCTGTTGACAACCTCTTCCAAAACCAAAATGTAGTTATCAAAGTCAGAAAATTTACACTGATACCATGGTGCTGTATAATTCACAATCGATATTTAAATGTCCCAACCATGTAGATTGCAGCAATGTTTCTTTTGGTTTAACTCATCATGCCTCCTTGGTCTCCTTTGGTCTGGGACATTTTCTCCTACTTCTCTATCTTTTGTGACCCTGACATTTTGGACTTGTAGAGCTGTTTGGGGTTAGTGTGATGTTTCCTCACGTTCAGATCTAAGTTGTCCATTTTGGGCCAGGAGACCTTGACCGTGCAGTTGTGTCTCTCTTGGTGCCTCTCTCTGGAGGCTGAAGCCAACGTGTCTTGTTGGTGGTGACATGCACTTCGATGACTTGGTTGAAGAGTGTCCCCTGGGTTCCTCCACTGCAACGACCACTTTTTCTTTTGTGTGTGTAACATGTAATCTCTGTGGAGATACTTCAAGGCTGAGCATACATCCTCTTTCCTCACCAAACTGTCACCAATGACTTCAGCTCCCTTTGAAACTCTTGCCTGAAGCAATCAGCACCATGATGGCTGCAAAATGCTGATTTTCTATCCCTCCTTCTACATTTACATGTTGACTTTTGGCTATAGGTAGAAGTTCATCCTGCCCCACTTAGCTGTTTACTGTCTGTTTATTTTGTGTCACTTTGGACTTGTGGTTGAAACACTTCTGACACAGACTCTGAAATAATGACATCCATGGTCCATCTTCCTAGGAAAAAATGTACATAAAAACCCCACCAAAGTACATATATTTTCCAGATGTTGATGGATCCTTGAAGTCTGTTCATGGCCCAAACCTAAGGTACTTATGGAACTTTGTATAATAACACTTCTGGCTCTAAAATGCAGTGATACTTCTGCACCTGTTGATATTATTTGAGAGGAAGCAGATGGTAGGTCTATTAAAATGAGTGTGGCAGGTGCTTCATATCTCCTCAATTAGCAAATAGCTTCTTGGAAAGTAGGTTATTTTGGTTTCTTTTAGAAAAATCACTCTACCAATGCTTTCAAGCACACCCTTAAAAACCATATAGTTTCCCTTTAACATTCAGAAAGTGAGATAAACTCTCCCCTGGCTCCTCTTCCTTCAATCTTTGGGTCCTTGGTGCTTGGAGGGTGGTGTCAGCTCTGTTGATTCCATGAGGTTCGTCGTGTAGTCCAGTGTAACTTCAAGTCACATCTCATCTCAGCCTATTTACTGGAGAGAAAGGCAGGAAGGAATCCCCACGAGTAACCCCCAGAAACCATCAGAACTTTATCCTAAAGGAAGGGAAATGTTGTCAATGCCGGAACTGGTTGCTTTGTGTTTCAGGCTCTGAGACAGATAGACCACAGTTCCAGACCCAGATCTGCCACACAGGCCTGAACCTGCTATTAATCAATCTTAAATCTCACATGCACAGTAGAGATCGTAATTGGATCACTGCCCTGGGCGGTGGCACGTAGCGAGCTCTTGATGGATGACATCCCTGGAACCTCAGTTGCACCGTACCTGGAGCCTCTTGCTTTGGCTGTAACTGTACATACTGTCTCAGCCACTCAGCCAGACCTTGGTCATTCAGGAAGGTAGGCTTGGGTTTTGTTCCTGGTCTGTACCCTCTGTCACCGCCCAGGTCATCTTGGGTTCCCATTGAATAAGTCAAGGTCAGGGCCTTAGCCCTTGGAATTCAGTGCCTCTCAGCTTTGCAAAGTGATAAATAGTAACCTGAAGAAAGAATCTAAATCCATGCTAAACGGGCTGGGGGCGCACGTTAGAATCCTCTACCCTGCTTTTCTTGTCCAATCCAGAGAAGCAGAGCTGGCTGTTCTGGACCAAGGGTCAGAGAGAGCAGCCTCGGGGCCATGGAAGGGGGAAGATGGGCATGGAGGGGGTGCTGGCAGTGACTCGGAGCCTCATCCAACCTGCTATGAGCTCACTTCATTCATTCTTTTACTTATTCCTTCCTTCCTTTCTTCCATCAATAAACATTCACTCAGTGACACAATTAAGATGTAAAGTACCAGCCTAGCTTCTTATACCAAGAAAAAAAGCAACTGCTTTATTGCTATGACCCTAAATATCTTACCGATTTCTCTGAAGAAAGCTACTTGAAGCTTTACAAATGTCAATATGTAATAGGGATATTGTTTCTAGAAATGCTTATCTACTGTTCAGATCTTTTATTTCTACTCTACTCATCCTCATATTTTCCAGCAAAGATGATTTTGGATGATCATCTTATTATCTTTATTATCATATGCTTATTATTTTAAGATAAGGAGGAGATATTTCTGCCATCCATACTTCCTCTCATTGGCAGAAATTCTCTGCTTCAATTTAGAGAATGGACCTGAGGACACAGGGAGGGGGAAGGGGAAGCTGGGACAAAGTGAGAGAGTGACACTGACATATATACACTACCAAATGTAAAACAGTTAGCTAGTGGGAAGCAGCTGCATAGCGCAGGGAGATCAGCTTGGTGCTTTGTGTCCACCTAGAGGGGTGGGATAGGGAGGGTGGGAGGGAGGCACAAGAGGGAGGGGATATGGGGATATAGGTATACGTATAGCTGATTCACTTTATTATACAGCAGAAACTAACACACCATTGTAAAGCAATTATACTCCAATTAAAAAAAAAGAAAGAAAGAAATTCCCCGCTTCCCTCGTAAAGTAAAATGGGGGGGGAATGGAAAGACTCCAGAGAGAGGTAACTAGATGAGGACTGGATTGATAGGAGAGTGAGAGCCAATGTGCCTTTAGAAGTAAATGATTTATTCAAGAATCTATCCTTAGGTAACAAATAGTACATGGGGTGTGTAATCTACCTGGTCTAAGTGTGAATTCGAGACTGCTGCCACAGGCCTTATCAGTTTGGAAAGTGGGAGGAACAACTTAAAATTTGCTTTCCCCTCAGCAAGTTAAGTTTAATTTGTTTCCAGGTCCTTCAATCCTTGAAATGTTAAAAAATAAATGTCATTATGTCAGAAGAAATTCAGAATTAGAGTTCATGAGATTCTCCAAGAATTGATGCGTTTGCAGCAGGTGGAAAGAAAGGAGCTTTTGTTTTTGAAGAAGTGGAGGGGGCAGGAGTGAGGGCTGGAGGTAGGCAGTGGGGAACGGGGTAGGAGTGGGGTGATGAAAGAACTCTGGACCGGGCTTCCCTGGTGGCGCAGTGGTTGGGAGTCCGCCTGCCGATGCAGGGGACACGGGTTCGTGCCCCGGTCTGGGAAGATCCCACATGCCGCGGAGCGGCTGGGCCCGTGGGCCATGGCTGCTGGGCCTGTGCGTCCGGAGCCTGTGCTTTGCGGCGAGAGAGGCCACAGCAGTGAGAGGCCCGCGTACCACAAAAAAAATAAATAAATCAATTTAAAAACTCTGGACCTGGGGTCAGCATCCGGCTTTGTAACTTGCTGACAGTCCGTCCTTCACCAGGGATAAAAGGTCTTTTACTACTTATGCGAGTTGTAAAAATCAAATCAAGTGATGCAGAGGGGTTATATAAACTGTAATGTGATGGACAAATACAACCTATTTTCGGAAGGGTTTCTAAACTGTGGAGGAGCCCCATGTGATTACCATATGGCATGAAGGCCCTCTGCTTTATGTAAGCCTAAGGTAAAAGCTCACAAAAGGCATTCTCTGCAGATACTTACATGTGAATCCGTTTCTGCTTCTGGAAAACTTGACATATTAAAATGTTTTCTTGAGACTGTTGAATAAAACTAGCATTTAACCACTAGTTTACCAATCAGTAAACACCGATTTGATTCCTACTATGTGTCCAAGTAACAGGCCAGGTCTCATGGGTTCAGAAACGAAAGGCACAGTGTTGAACTGAAGACTTTCAGCATCTGGCGGAAAGGGCAGACCAGAGGTAAGAGTTATAATGTGGCTTGAGCAATAAGAGTGCAGGCTGGGGGCGGGAGCAGGATTCAGGAAGATTTCCTGCAGAAGAGAAGCTGGAACTAGGACAGTGTTTGCCGGAAGAGGGAGAGAGAGAGAGAGAGAGAGAGAGAGAGAGTGTGTGTGTGTGTGTGTGTGTGTGTGTGTGTGTGTGTGTGTGTGTGGTAGGGAACACTAGGAACGGGGAGAGGGGAGAGGAGAAGGGGTTAGGGTGGGGATCTGGGGTCTGCGGTTGGGCTCTAGTTCCAGGTGGAAAAGCACGTGTACACTGACTGAAATGGCCTAAATATTCCCTCAGCTTGACTGAATTTTGACCCAGCACAGGTTTCTTCCTGACTCCAGACCCCTGGCTTCGCTTTACTTAGAGCATTTCCTTTATAAGACTCACCACTGTAAATTCTTTTTCTGCCCCATTGACACTTAGACCTTCTCTCAGCCTCTTGCTAGTTTTACAGCCCAGAAACTGTCTTCCTCAAGGACCTGGGAGCCACCTTTGAAATGTGACCATGGTGGAGTAGGGATACTGTCCCTGTCTCCCAACCTCTGCGGGAGGATGAGATCCTAACTTAAATGTGCAGACCTTAGTGAACTCAGAGCTTAAGCACATTGACTGTCCTCCCCATAATGTCCTGAATTACTTTTCCACCAGCTCACCCAGGGCTTAAAAACTCTCCCATCTTTTGTTTCAGTGGAATTAAGATCAATCTCTCTCCCTTATATCAATAGACTCTCTCCCCTGTTGCAATAGTCTTGAATAAAGTCTTCCCTTGTAATCCAGTGCAATTTTTCTCTTACAAGATAGACATAGAGGAATGAGAACAGAGTGTTAGAACAAAGGTGGATGAGACTCTGCTCTGTGACTACTGGAGCTGCTTGGATTCTGAACTGCATTCTAGCTTTGTGTCCTAGGGTCCACGCTTCCTGAGCTGTTGGGGACACCAGACTGTTCAGCTGTATCTGCCTTGCTGAGAGGCAGCCTCATTTGAATGAATAATTCAAAATCCCCACTAAACAACTATCTTGAAATAAACAACCACAACCTACCAGTGCATGATTCAGAGAGCTAAGGAAGAAAGCTTTTCCAATGAAGCCAGCTGGCATTGGCTTTGAGGGAAAATTCCTTCCTTCCTTCCTTTTATTTATTTATTTATTTTTGTATGTGTGTGGTATTTTTATTATACATTTTACTGATATGAAGGTTGTATAGCACATATTTACAAATCATAATAAAATATACAAAACCCTTTATTGTCAACTTCATATAGTTAATTGATGCTCTCAGAATGCTTTTTAAACATTGATGGACTGGATCTTTAGTGCTTTACAACCTGGCTGAGGTGCCTCAGTGGAGTGGAGAGAGCAGCAATAAGACCTAGGGAGTAGAAGAGAGAGCTTGTGTGTCACAAGGAAAGACTGATGTGTTGGTCCCATCAATCAGGTCTGCATTCCCTATGGTGTCCCTCAGTGAAGCAGCTGAAATTCCATTCCCATGTTTCTTCTTAGGAAGAGTTAACTTAGTTGACCTGCTGATGGTGGTCAGACCAGCCTGGACTTTCCAATCACGTTAGAGTCCAAGTCACCAGTGCTGTGTAATGGAATTTCACCTGATTAGACATAAGAGGGATGCCAACTAGCATTGATGTTCCTGGGTGACACTGGTGGTTGACTGTGGGGTTAGAATTGAGTTGTTTTGACAAGCTTCCTTTGGCAACTGTCTAGCCTTATGACCTTGACAGCCAATGGCCTTCTTTGATTATATCTGCTCATTGGTATGCACCAGTGGTTTTAAATTCAAGTAATCTTCATCAGTGTGTTAGTACTTGAAAGTTCAATCCATATATTCAGAATCTTATCATAAAATAAGACCCAGTTGGGATTGCAGGCAGCTTTTTCTTTCTTGTTGCTGGTTACATTTTTGCTCTTCCTGATGAGAAATTGAAGAAATAAAATCTCCCAATAATTTCTACTCAAAACTTATTTACTCAGCTGTAGCTTCTAATGCTGTGGATCATTTGAATCTTTTTCTTTTTCTTTCCTTTCTGGCTACTTCCAAAATGATATTCTATGGTCACAAGCTATAAATCAAGTGTTCTCCCCAGTCATTACTTGAAAGTGTATGGGCACTTGGGAGGGAGAAAATGTTTCCTACTGCTGGAAAGACATCTTTCAGCCCTCAGCAGAGCAGTAATGTGCCAACAGAGTCCTTAATAGCTTCATTGGACCCCAAATCTGCCAAAGAAACCAATGAGCCTATGTCAAAAATATCTGTATTTAAATATGCATCAATCCATCCCCAAATTGTCCCTTTTGAATATCAATTTTCCTCCATGAAGAAAAACTTGGTGCCTGTGAACCAGTCTTACAGGTTTTATGAGTTTAATACCAACCTCTGTTGAACTGTTGTATAATCAAAGATGAACGATATAGTTTGTAAGTATGTAAGTAGATTTTGACATGAGGCCTAACTTGATTTCTCAACACTCAAGCAATATGGGTAGAAATCAGCTGTTTTTAAAAATGCCTATCTCTTTTCCAAAATTCACCCTTAATTTGTTTCATTTAATGGATTTGAACACATTGAAGGCGAGTCCACTTTGGTGAAGTACATTATCATGTCCATAAGAGTTTTTCTTAAAAATTAAATCTTGGAGAAGAAAGTAATCATAAACCAGTTGGTCAAGGGCTTCACATAGACTCATTAAATAAAAATATCAAATTCAGCATCATCTACTATTCAATGAGTGAGTAGAAAATATGCTTGAGGAATCAAATAGTCACATCCCTTGCCTGCAAACAGGTGCATGTTTCAAATTTCCAGGAGTGAAGGGATTTGGTTGGTTTGTCCTCCACCTCCACCCCCTGCTCCACTGCATGATGATCTTCAGGAAAGATCTTGGTCAGTCTCATCGTCAGAAAGTTCTTCCTTATGTCTCATCCCTACTCATTCTATTTTAAGTTAAATATTGTTTGGGTTTATTTTAGCTGGTAAATAAATAAAACACCTGTCTTAGTCTTCTCAGGGTGCCATAACAAATGCAATGGACCGAGGGGCTTAAATAACAGATATTAATATTCTCACAGCTCTGGAGGCTGGGAGTCAGCATGGTCAGCTTCTGGTGAGACCTCGCTTCCTGGCTTGCAGATGGCAGCCTTCTCACTGTGTTCATGAGGATGGATGGAGAGAGGGAAATCAGACTCTCTGGTATCTCTTCTTATAGTGTCCTCTTATAAGGGCACTAATCCCAGTAGGCCAGAGGCCTGTTCTCATGGCCTCATCTAAACATAATTACCTCTCAGAGGCCCCATGTCTACTTTGGGGGTTGGGCTGTAACGTATGCATTTGGAAGGACACAGACATTCATTCCTTAACAATGTCCTATCTCATACTTCTATTTCTTTGGATTTTATAATTCTGGAATTCTAAATATTTCAGAAGATTTACTTTATATTATTTTAAGAAATCATAAATACCTCTGTCTTAGCCCTGTGTAGTTCCTCCTCATTTTTTTAAACATGTGATGCAACAAAACTATCTATAATACACATATATATTGAGTTGGTCAAAAGTTTCATTCATTTTTTTTTTCTATAAGATGGCTCTAGTAGCATTTAGCTGTCCTTAACTTCATTCAAAGCAATTTTTTTAGATAGTATATGACAGCTATCATATTAGCATGTATTTAAAAAAATCAAAATTGGTGAATTTTTGTGTAGCCATTTTAATATTGAAGATGGAAGGAAAAAGGCAACATTTTTGGCATATTGTGCTTTATTATTTCAAGAAGGGTAAAATGCAACTGAAATGCCAAAAAAAAAATTTGTGCAGTGTATGCAGAAGATGTTGTGACTTATTGAATGTGTCAAAAGTGGTTTGGGAAGTTTTGTACCATAGATTTCTCAGTGGACAATGCGGCATGGTTGGGTAGATCAGTTGAAGTTGATAGCGATCAAACTGAGATATTAATTGAGAACAATCAACATTATACCACATGAGAGAGAGCCAACATACTCAAAATATCCAAATCAAGCATTGCAAATCATTTGTACTGCTTGGTTATGTTCATCGCTTTGATGTTTGGGTTCCACATAAGTTAAGCAGAAATAGCTTCTTGAACATATTTCCACATGTGATTCTTTTCTTAAACGTTATGAAAACGTTCCATTTTTAAAACAAATTGTGACAGGTGATGAAAAGTGGATACTGTACAATAATGTGGAATGAAAGAGATCACGGGGCAAGCAAAATGAACAACCACCACCAACACCACCAAAGGCAGGTCTTCATCCAAAGAAGGTGATGTTGTGTATATGCTGGCATTGGAAGGGAGCCCTACATTATGAGCTTCTTCCAGTAAGCAAGCCAAACAATTAATTCCAACAAGTACTGATCCCAATTAGACCAACTAAAAGCAACACTCAATGAAAAGTGTCCAGAATGAATCAACAGAAAATGCATAATCTTCCATTAGGATAACACAAGACTGCATGTTTCTTTGATGACTCGGGAAAAACTGTTACAGCTTGGCTGGGAAGTTCTTATTCATCTGCTGTATTCACCAGACATTGCACCTTCAGATTTCCACTTATTTAGGTCTTTATACAATTATTTTAATGGAAAAAAATTTCAATTCCCTGGAAGACTGTAAAAGGCACATGGAATAGTTCTTTGCTCAAAAAGATAAAATGTTTTGGGAAGATGGAATTATGAAGTTGCCTGAAAAATGTCAGAAGGTAGAAGGTAGTGGAACAAAAGGATGAATATGTTGTTCAACAAAATTCTTGGTGACAATGAAATATGTGTCTTTTATTTTTACTTTAAAACCAAAGACACTTTTTGCCCAACCCAATACAAATATACATGTGTGTATGTATGTGAGGTGTCTAATTAGTATATGAGAAAAATTATAAACTAGGATTCCTACTTCAACACTAACATCAAATAAACTCCAGGGACTTCCCTGGTAGTCCAGTGGTTAAGACTCTTCACTTCCACTTCAGGGGGCTCGGGTTCCATCCCTGGTCAGGGAATTAAGATCCTGCATGCTGCAGGGTGCAGACAAAAAACAAACAAAACAAAACAAAGAACAAACTCCAGGTGAAAGTAAGAATTAAGTTTTTAAAATTGTTGTTAAATACTGAAAGAGAATACAGACATTTTACTAATTATCTCAGAATACGAGAGACATTTTAAGCACAATCCAAAACACAAATCACACAAATAAATGTTAGATTTGACTACATAAAAAATTAAAATTTACTGCATGGCAAAATAAATACCAGAAATAAAGTGAAAACAACACAAGAAACTAGGAAAATATTTATAACGCATATCACAGATAAAGAGCAAATATTTAAAAACTATAAATAACTCTCACAAATCACCAAAACAAAGGGAAAAAAACAATGTAAAAGTGGGCAATAAATGTGAAGAAATAATTTAAAATATATAAAAAGAAACTCTATTTTCCTTATTTAAAAAGTGCAATAAAAGCTAGCTGGCATCATTTTCAATATTAGATCATGAAAAAAATTTTGTTTGTTAAGTGTCTGCAAAAGTGTGGAGAAATTGTTTCTTCTATGTTACTGGTTGAAACATTCTTTAGCATCACTTCTTTGAAGAGTAACATGCAGTATTACCAAAATTTAAAAAGCTCGTGCCCTTTGGTTTGGGGATTCTCTGACAGGAGGTTTCCTTCAGACATCCACATATGCGGAAGGATGAATGCCCAAGACGTTGTGTGCACTGGGGCATTGTTCAGAGTGGTGAAACCCTGGAATCAATACTAGGTCAACAGATTATGTTTATTCAATGAAATACCAGGTAACTTTATAATAATGAGGGAGGCTCACTTTTTTATTATTTTTCCTGTATGTTGATAGGTTTTGCTTTAATTACTCACCACGTGCATGCATTACCTTTAAAATAATCACCACAATAACAGCCCTGATGATATTTGGGGAGGAAAACTCCATGTAACAAGGTGACCAGTAGAAAGTATCTTAACCATTGTTTCCAGTTAAGCACTTCTCAGAACTGTGAATGTCACTAACCTTAATTAGCACTTGCCTGTTTTTTTTTTTATTTTTTGTTTACTTTTATTTTTTGTCTGCATTGGGTCTTCGTTGCTGTGTGCAGGCTTTCTCTAGTTGTGGCGAGCAGGGGCCACCCCTCGTTGCTGTGCACGGGCCTCCCATTGCAGTGGCTTCTCTCTGTTTTGGAGCACGGACTCTAGGCATGTGGGCTTCAGTACCTGTGGCACTCGAGCTCCGTAGTTGTGGCTCACGGGCTCTAGAGCACAGGCTTGGTAGTAGTGGCGCACGGGCTTTGTTGCTCCGCGGTATGTGGGATCCTCCTGGACCAGGGATCAAACCCGTGTCCCCTGTGTTGGCAGGTGGATTCTTAACCACTGCACCACCAGGGAAGTCCCAGCACTTGCCTGTTTTCCACAATCCACCCAATGATACCGTATTGTTGAATGGATTATAAATGTGTTCATTATTTGTTAAGGGTCTATTATGTACCCTTTATTCCATGTTTTCCACAAAAATTTACATTTGCTGAATACCCACTATGTATGTGCCAGAACTTTGCTAACATTAAAACAACAACAAAAAAGTGGGGACCTCATAAAAGTCCAGTTGGCAGCACTTCCTCAATCTGAACACAAAATTCTCTGATAATTAAGCAGTAAATAGAGCTCCCTTGGAAAAATACTTTTGCACACCTCCATTTCCAAAGTTTGAAATAATAATTTTAATAACTAAAATAATAATAATTCTAATAATTTAATAATAATATTTTTAGAATTAAAAGAATAATTTTAGAATGCAATAATTTTATATAATAATAATAATGGTCATAATTCAAAAGAGTTTACAGTTGTGAAACAACAAAATAGGGTACTGAATTTTGCTTTGGGAGGTCAGTATTTGCTCGAATTCTTTTTCTAAGGTTTATACAGCCTTTTTTGTTTTACTTCTTTTCTACTATTTTTCTGGAAAGTGCAGCTGAGCACAACTAGGTCAAGATGGTTAAAAAAGAAAATCATTTTTAGCCACTTATCTCAGCTAGGAAGTCTGTTCAAAGTGAATTCACTGCTGTCAAATATGTCGTGTAATACCAGGGTTTAAAAGTACATGGTATTTTGAATTTGATTTCTTGGAACAAAATCCAGGTGGGGGAGAAGTCCCCACTGCCTTCTGTTGTAAATTTTTCTGTTTTGACTCAGCTGCTTTCAAATACTGTCACTTTATTAATGTAGCATGTCTATGTGCAAGTTATATTAATGTGAATCCTTGTTTATTTAGAGTAACTTTCGCTCAGAATCATTCATCAAAAAGTAATTCATTCAAATGATTAATCAACATCTCTTATAAACTACTTTATCATACCATTATTTTCATAAAAAGAGTTAAATTTGAGAGAAATGTATTTGGGAAAAAAATGACAAAATTCTCAACCTGGAAGACTCCAGACCATGTAGTTCTTTGTGTTTCTGCTCTTGGAGTTGTGAATATCTAGATATATTTTTCAATAAAAGATATAATTATTAAACATCACAAAATCATTATGTATTTGAGCTGACTGGAAGCAATTCTTTGTTCATTTTCTATCTTGCACTCTGGAATATTAACCTTCAGAATATTTCCCAGCAGACCAAAGTCATTACTTTTATAGAAAAGGACAATTCAGCTAAGCCATGCAGCACTGTTCTATATTTATCACCCTGTAGATGCAGGCTATGGGTGGAACTGGGAGGTTTAGAGGTGAATCTGACACTGTCAAGTCTGGTTAAGGGGAGATAGGTCTCCAGCACCCTGAAACTGCCAAGGAGTCCCCCCCCCCAGGCCTGTGGCCTGCCCCATGCTGAATGGTCTAAAACATTGACCAGGTAAGGCAAGGACAGCATCAGCAGGGGAGAAGAGCATGCAAAGCTTCCCAGAAGACAAAAAGACCCCAATGCTTTCAGGAAACGCCAGGCTCCCTGAAAAGCAGTGTAAGTGGGCCAGTAGCTCAAAGTGGAGGTGTGGACGAGAGATCAAGATAAAGGTGCATTGAGACCTTTGGACTCTGGGATAGGCTGGTGTTGTCAACCACAGATTTTAAAAATATGCTTGAAGGCACTAAAAGGCTCCAAACAATAGTGAGCATGTCGATGACAATTACAACGAATCCCTCCTAAGGTACAAAATAGCCTCCTCCTCATCAATCATATTTATACTTATTCTGATTCATACTGAGATTTTTCCTCAGTATTGTGATCAGTAAATAGACCCAGTGATGCCCCTGAAGATATTTTTTTATGTCCCTAGGATCGTTCCCGCGTTCTGGGAAGTCCATGACCTTCCCTCTCTGCAGCCTATGATGGATCAAGTTCAAGACTGCCCTTGAAACATCTATTTTCAGATGTGCTCATCAGCCCAAACACCAGCCCTCCCCTACCTTTGAACTTTGTCTTGCTCTAGTGGGTGTGCTTGGGTGTGTTTCCAAGGTTGTACCTGCCTGCTGATTCCCGCTGGGTGCACACTTCTACCCTAGGGTTCCAGCTCCAGGCCAAAACTGTTTCACACCTGGCAACCACACCTGGCACAGACCACTGGACAGAATCTAGAGAAGTAATGTGTTGGGGAAGCCACACCTGACTTTGCCTCTTTGCCTCTATAGCACTACTGTAAGTTTATACAAGACCCTTTTACTTTAATGAAGAATAAGGGTTATTGAAGGGGAATTATAACATGGGAGAAAAATTTATAAACTATAGACTCCAAATGAGTTTTCCCTTAATTCAGTGAAAAAGCCAAAATAGAAGTTAGATTGTATCCCAGGGACCCTTGTCCTTTGTTACTGTGTCTGTCTCCAAGAAAGGACATTTCCCACCAGACCTGCAGAGAGATGCATAACCTTGCCCATCAGGTGGTCCAAGGACAAAGAAAGCTCTAGCAGAAATTTTCCCATGCAGTGGGGTTGAATTGTGTATCCCCAGAATGTATGTCCAAGACCTAAAACAGAGACAGGGATTGCAGTGATGCTACCATATGCCAGAAATGCCAAGAGTCACCAAATGTTGCAAGAGGAAAGGAAGAATATTTCCCTTAGAGACTTCAGAGGGAGCACAGTCTTGATGACATGTTGATTTCAGACTTCTGGACTCCAAAACTCTAAGAGAATAAATTTCTGTTGTTTTAAGCCATCGATTTTGTGGTAATTTGTTGTGGCACACTCAGGAAACTAAAATAACCCAAATCTGGGTTATTCAGTCTAGGTCAGGCTAACACTGATGGGAGGAGACAGATGGGCTTGACATTAAGGGTGACAGCAGGGAATGGACCACAGAACGAAAAGTCTAGTCTCGGGCCAAGTGCTCCAGCATCAAGCATGGACCACCACTCTTTGTAGACATTGAACTGGATCAAATAGATGGAATCACATTTCAGTCAAAGACCTCCCACACATCCCATAACAGTCTCTATATATAGGTGTAGATTCCGTAATGAGACCGAGTCCCTGCCATTTGCTAGCAAGGTGTGTCTTTGAGTGAATCATTTTCAGTGTTCATCCTCTTTAGCTATAAAATGGGAATACCAACTCAGATGCCAGTGTCAGATGGTTTTTTGGAAGATGTAATACTTATAAGGATCTAAGCTACTTAGAACAATTCTTAGAACAAAGTAAGTGCTACATCAGTGCTTGCTGTTATTTTTATTCATACCTTTATTATTAACCTCATCTTTATCTTTACGGTGCAGGCAGGCACTAGAGCAAACCCAGATGACGGTATGGGTACAGGGATATTAGGGACAGACTCCACTTTTCACCTTATTATGTTAAGCAGTTTCCATTCTGGGCAGGAGTATGTGAAGATCACGCTGCTTAGGGAAACGTCTTTATTCCCTAATATGGGACTAGATGTACCATCTTCAGATTTATTAGAATTATTCTTAATTACTTGCTATTTTATGCTGTTTTGCACACATGTTTAATTTCATGTTATATTTGTTTCACATATACAGAAAGATTATTTTGCTTATTTATTTTTGCTTATTGACATAATAGTAAACATGTTAAACACATATGTTATCTCTAATAATTTTACTATAGGTCTTATTATATTTTCTATAGGTATACATTTATATCATCTGCCAATATTTACTTTCTTTCCAAATATCCTACATCTTTTATTTTCTTTTCTTACTACAGAGGCTAGAACCTCTAGGGCAATGTTTACTAGAAGAGGTAAGAGTGAGCATCTTTGCTTATTTCCAATCTCAGAAAGAAACGTCTCAACATTTTGTCATTTAAATAATATTTGTCATTTAAGCAAACTGATGTTTACTACAGTTTTAAAAAAATACCTTTATAAGATTAAGGGAATTCCTTTCTAGTACTAGTATGTGAAACTTTTTTCAAATGAAAAAATCTTTTGAGAATGACTATGTAGGAGGTGACAGTTGTGGCTGGAGGTATTATAGGGCTGTATGGTTGAGGCCACTCTAAATTCTGTAGATTAAATAGAATTTTAATAAGTCCAAAAGTCATTGAGAGGTAGACTGTCATTCATCAAATGCATTGAATGGTGGAATATATCCATTTTCAAATTATTTTTGTTCTAACCTGTCTTTAACTATTTAAGTCAAAAGTGTGGGTAAGAGGATTATTGTGCACATTAGAATTAGACTGAGACTATTGATTCAATATTTCTAGTGAATGAATTATCAGTATGACCAACTGCAAATTTCTTTTAGAATTGCTGCAAATTGGCACATCAGTGCCTTTGAATAGATCATGCATGACGTAGTTATGTTACAGATATAGTTACAGTGAATCCCTGTAGGATGTGTAACGTTATGGCTATTATATAACTTCAATAAAGCACATGGCCCTGAGTCACTGAAAACACTTGAAAAAAAAACGCATTTTTTTAAATGAAAAAAATCATTAAAAAATGCTGACCTTTCTATAACACATTTCCTGTATCTATTGAGATGATCATACTATTTTCTTCCTTGATTCTACTCATGGTAAATTACCAAATTGATTTTGAATGATAAAGAACTTTGCAGTTCTATAATAAATCCAATTTGATCTTGATGTATTGTCACATATATCAAAACATATATTTATACAAATATATAAATATATGTGTGATGATACATCATAACCAGTATTCATACATATGAATATGTAATATACATTATTATATCTGTCATATATGTTATATATTCATATATATTCAGTATTCATATATATATTTAGGATTTCTAAAATCATGTTTTAAAAACATGATTGTTTTTAAATGTATGTATACATACAAAACAAAGACTTTGAAAACTGTATATAAATGTTATAGATAAATACTTCCTCTTTCAATTTTTGGAAAGAAATTGTATAAAATTGATATTCTTTCTTTCTTCAATATTGGATAGAATTTACTGGTAATACCATTTATTTTTTTCTCTTGTTTTGCTATGATTTATCAGTTTCATTAGTCTTTTTAAAGAAACAACTTTTGTTCTTGTTGACCATATCTACTGTATGTTTTCTATCTTATAGATCTCTGCTCCTCTCTCTACTATTTCTTTACTTCTAGCATCTTTTGGTTAATTTTGCAGATCTTTTTTGCAACACTTTAGGATGAGTGTTTAGATCATTGAGGTTCAGTCTTTCTTCTCCTTTAAGTACAGTAAGAATCCACTCAATGACATTTTGGAAAGCACTGTTCTGGCTATAATCAAAAAATATATAATTAACATATAGACACTCTAAGATCACTTCCAAAACATTAAGTAAACATTCAAAAACACATTTAGTTACAAATTGCCATTGCAGTTACAGAGTTGTTGCAATGATTAATACAAAAATAAAATAATTGAAAAAGAAGGGATTTTATAGAAAGTCAGATGTGCATAGTGAAGTACAAAAAGAAACTCGTATAGCGTTAGTCCCCTATGTGTTACAGCGGATAGGAAAATGAGACTTCAACAAATCAAACAACCAAGCCATGGGATTTAAAGACAAAGGAAATCTACACTTCTCAGGACATGTGGTGCTGGTTTCAACCTTCAAGTACACTTTCATAAGACCTCCTAATGAAAATCAAGTCATCTTGCTGATGGGCTTACAAGTCTTTATCTCCTAAATGAGCAGTACCTGCCTGGTTACTTCATTTTCTAGAACCTCATATAAAGCAAAGAAAAGAATACGGTGATGTCTTTCGCAATTAAGGATGAACCAGTTTGCACTGACTTGATTTTATCTGAAAACAAATGAACAGAAAAAAGAGCCTATCAAGTTGACTTTGTTTACAGAAAAGATCAAGTTCATTTTTTGAACGTGTATTAAATGGAAACTTCAAAAACACTTCAGACTTCACAAATCAAGTACCAATATCTGGAAAAGGCAAGAAATCTATATCAAATTATCAAAGCTTTTTGCCAGACAAAATGTAACTGTTGCAAATATGTGGCAAGTTGTTTCTGTCCATTATTGAGTGAGTTCTTTGCAACAGGAGATATTTCCAGCTGTAAAGCACCAAACGTGGAAACTGCTGTAACAACGTTGAGAACATTTGTGATGAATTTTTAAGCAAAATCCTGATACAATGGTCAGAGGAAATTAGGAATTCAAAACGTTAACCTTGAGAAATATAAAAACAACAAAAGAAGGAAATAGCATTCCTTAGACTGACTGCAATCCAGTTCTTCTAGCACAGGGTTTAGAAAACAATGGTTTTAAAATGTGATGTAAATTTCTTTAAGCTGGGGATATACACAGATTAAGAAGGACTATGGAAGGATGCTCCTGTGTGCTACTGTTCTATTGTTACAGGAGTTTAGAAGTCACTTTGTCATTATGCACCCTATTGGTTCAGATCATAGAACGTGTTAAATCTCTTTACATCTGTATCTGCTTTGCCCACTCACATGTCCTAGATATACCAGTTAATGGAGGAACCATAAATTTTGGAAATACTCCTATCTTTAAGGAACGCACATCATTCTCATCATACAAGTTATGATACCAAAAAATAAATAAAAACAAAACCTATGTGTGAAGATCTCCTGAAAGGGAAAATTATGACAGAGGAGTGATGACAGTTTTGATGACAACAGGGATGAGGTTGAGAAAAAAGACAATGGGAGAAAAATGAGCTCATCATTCTCATGATGAAGAGAATGAAGAGAAGTATGAGAATAATGATGATGACAAAGATGGAGGCTACTGGAGGACAGTGATGCAGCGAGTGAAAGAGAATTCAACAGATACTAATTCAGATCCCTAAGATAAAAGTGGGGAATGAAGGCTGAAAAACAGCCCAATTGAACCCTGGCTCTCCTAACTCAGAATTCCTTAGTTCTCCTGAAGAATGCTGTCCCTGTAGAGATTTGTCAATGGTCGATACACATTTCCAAAGTAATAGAGTGGTACCCATATCACATCTGAGACATAACTGTGTAAATAAAGGTTTCATTCACCTATTAATAAGCTTGACACAGTAAATAGAAAACATATATATGAATATGTGAAAGTGATTAATCCTCCAAATACTAAGATTTCGAATTTAAACAAAGAAGTATATGCATGCCTTATACATTAGTTTTACTTTTAATAAAAGATCCCAAGTTGGTAAAAGTATGATAAAATGGGCAATATCATACCATGATTGTGGGACTGTAAATTAATACAACTGTTTTGGAAAACAATTTAGCATCATTTAACAAGTTTCTTCATATTTTTATTCCTCTTCCTTCATTAGCCTAGTTTTCTATATTTATATTGAGGACATTATCTGTTGGATCTGTGCATAAATACACAGATGTTCACTGAATTATTTAAGATATTAACAAAAGGTTAGAAACAACCTAAATATCCATAATAGTTGACTTGTTAATACAATTATATAGGTAATTTATCAGTTTTTGTTGAACAACAAACCATTCCAAAATTAGTGGCTTAGAATAAAAATCATTTATTTTGCAAGTTTACAATTTGGGCTGGACTTAGCTTGGCAGCTCTTCTGGTTTGCTCTGCAAATGGCTCTCTTAGCTGTTTTTGATGTCGTATATGGTGCCTCAGCTGGGAAGAGTGGGGTGGTTAGGGATTTCTCTTCACATGGTCTTCATCCAGCAGGTTAGCTTGGGCATCAAAAAGCATGAGTGGAAATGTGCAAAAGCTCTTGAGGTCCAGAGTCAAAACTAAAAAAATGTTATTTCAATCACATTTATTGGCAAAAGCAAGTCACAAGGCAGTCCAGATTCAAAGGTGGAGTAATAGATTCTACCTCTTGCTGAGAGGTGCCCATTTTTGCCTTGTACCACAGAGAGATTCTCCTGCCTGTCTTCTGGGTCCCAATTACTAAAATGCTCTGCAGCCATGAAAATAGTGTAACTGCAGTTACTATAGTGTAACTAGCGTTATTACAGTAATGCTATGAAAAAACTATGGCAATGCTAGATGAAGGAAGCAAATGCAAATTTGAATATACAACTTGTTGGAAAGTGTATTAAAAATAAGCTTGTTATCAGTACAGGAAAATAATACAGCTGAAAGTCAGAAATGATTGTATTTTGATGGCAGAACTATGGAAGATTTTTCTATTCTTTTTCACATTTTTATGTTTTGAAAGTCCTAATATAATGTGGACATTTGTGCATGTACACACCCACAAATAGAAAAAAAAACCTGAGAGAAAAAGAAAACATATTTCAGTTTGCACTATCTCTAAATGAATATATACATATATAGTGGCAGAGTTTGGGGTGGGTGAGAAAATTTTTAAACCGCATTATGGCTACCTCACTATTTACAAAGTAGTCACTTATTCCTAACTGGGTAGGGAAAGATACTAAATCTACATGACTGGTTTCATATAATGTGTCACAAAACCTTTTAAAAAGTTACAAGCATCATTAAAGGAGCACATATAATTAAAACATAAAAAGGAAAACAGAGAACAGGGCATTTAATGCACATTGGATTGATGCTTTTCCAATGGATTTGATGTTCTAAATGCTGAGTGCCTGAATTCTTCCTCAGGGAACACAGAGGAACAGATAAGGGCCCAGGCTATGCAGTAACACTGCAATGGGCCAATATAAGAGCAGAGAGCATGGTTTAATGTCTGGGGAGGTTAAAGACCACAAAGGATACTGTGGAGGGTGTTCAAGTTATGAAAACCCAAATCGCAGGCAGAGTCTAGTGGTTAAAAAAATGCATTTCTTGCAGAAGAGGAGGGTTGCAGTCAGTCTTGAAGCTTAGGATGAAATATTCAGAACAAAATGTATTACAGACAGAAAAAAAAAAGCCAGAAGCCCACCAAGAATTAGTTACTAATTAATTGATAATTGTGGCAGGCAAATAAGTGTGAAAACTTAAGTTGGATGAAGTGTGACACAGGAGCAGCTAAAGCTGGGTTCCACAGGCACTTGAGTCACAAAGCACTCACTTCCCAGTGCAGTGAGAATTTCTTCTCATTTCTTTCTTAATTCTTGGATAGATTTTTATTTTAATTCAATTCTATTTTATTTTTAATTTTAATTAAAACATCATTAGCTACTAGCATTTACATGACTAACACTATCAGACTTTATAGGAGAACATTTATCACTTCATCCCATGACTATGGTTCCATGCTCCATGCTTCATATGCTATTCTAGGTCATCTCAGGAAGAGCTGGTATGTGTCTGGGGTGATGGGAGAGCAAGATGAAGCTCAGTGTGGTTCAGTCAGTGAGGAAAAGAACCCCAAGGGAGGAGGCTACGATCATGAAGCAAGTGGACATATCTTGAGGGATTCGTTAGTCCAAGGAAGAGACTTTAGATTTTATTTCCAATTGTGATGGAAACGCATGGGAAGTTTGATTTTTCTATGGAGTAACATTATCTGACTTAAAAGGATCATTCTGTGTTTTGCAGGGGCAAGAGTAGAAGCAAAGAGGTGGGTTCAGGTGTCAGAAATAAAGGTTGAAAGACATGGTCTTATTTTGAATATGTCATGAAGATACAGCCAACAAACTTGGCCGATGGACCAAATGCAGTGTGTGAAGATAATCAACCAAATGTTAGATGAAGCTGACATTTATTGAGTTGAACAATAACAGCTTCTCAAGAGGAAATTAAAAGATTTTTATAAAGTCTAAGTTTGAAATACCTATTAGACACCCAAGATCACAAGTTGCCTGTTAGATTTATAAGCCCAAAATTCAGACAACAAGGTGGAGGCTGGAGATAAAATTTTAGGAACCATCTACATATAAATGGGTTTGAATGAGATCACCCAAACAATAAGAATCTAGAACATAAATCATGAAAACATGGAGCTAAACCTTATTCATAGATAGAAAACGTTCACATATTGATAGAAACTATTAGAAACTATCATTGTAAACATGTAACTTCTCTCCAAATCTATCTATAAATTTGATGTCACCTTAATCAAAATCCCAAAGGAAATTTCCACAGAATCTGAGCCTCTAATTTTGAAAGGTGTATGTAATTATGTTAAGATGTCTTTGCATTTGAGTAACAGACAACCCAAAGTTGTTTAGCCAGAAGGACTATTCCTTCAATCACCTGTGAAGTCCAAAGGTAAAACTGCTTTCGATTAGTTTATTTCAGTAGATCAGGGGTTTTGGTGCTTTAGGTTTCTGGGCTGTACTTCCCTCTACTGGTTGTCTTATCTTCATCCTGGTTCCCTTGGGTGCAAAACTCATGTTGCTGTACCAGATGCGTAGCAGAATGCAAACGTGGTCCAGTGGAGGAAGGACATGTCTCATGGGAGTGGCTTTCTTTCTCCTAAAGACAAATGAGCCAATGAAAAAGAACAGAGCCCAAACAGCCATGCATATGTATATATATGTATAAAATAGATGTATATAATATATGTATACTATATATGTATATATAATATGTATATATGTGTCTATATAATATATGTGTGTAATACATATATTACTTACATATATGCATATATATGTATATATATAAATGATTTACTATGTGATGAAGGCTGTACTTGAAACCAATAGACAACAAACAATTCAATAAATGGTACCATATGATCAGCTACACATACGGGAAAAAATAAAATTAGGGCCCAACTTCATAAAACACAGAAATAAACTCCAACTACAAATAAAGAGTTTAAGATAAATATGTGTGTTAATTTAAAAAGAAAGGAGAGAGTATTTTTACAATCTTTTGGTGAGGGAGAGCATTTCTAAGCAGGTCACAAAGTCCAGTAACCATAAAAGAAAAGGCTGACAGATTGTACAAGATGAAAATGCAAACCATTTCTGTGACAAAAGATTACATTCCAAACCTAAAAGATAGCCTGGGAAGAAATATTTGCATACTAATAGCAGATAAGTAATTAGGCATTTAATATCCAAAATATAAACAGAGTGACTGCATGCTTCTAAGTTCAAGGCGTTCAAGCTGAGAGAATTTTCTGCTTCTAGCCCTCAGCTGATGGAAGCCCCCATGCCCAGGAGGCCCACAGACAATGACTGACAGATAGAGGGGAGAAAGAACAACCCCTTTGCCTACAAGAGGCTCACTCTGTGCTATCCTGCAGAACCCCACCCCACCCTGACCGGATCAGCCCAAGGCCAAACCTCAGGATGATTTATCCTGATCAGCTCATCCTCTCCTTGTTTTGCTTCCCTCCCTCACTCCCTGGATAAGTCCATGCCCCCATCCTGTGGACAGGCAGAATCCACTGCTGGGAATCTCCCTGCCCCTTTGCCCCATCCTCCCTCCTTCAGATAAAAGTCGCTCCAAAAGGAAGTTCCCCTGACCCTCTAGACAAGCACAGTCCCCTCTGTTACATGCCCATAGATCCCAAACCTCTGTTACAACTCTCCCATATGGCCAACTCACAGATTTGTCTTGTCTGCTGGACAGTTGAGACTTTACCTCTGTTATCTTAATTCACATCTGAAGGGGGAAAAAGGAAAGCTACCAATGAAAGATCCCTTAGTTATGTTTTTTCTCCATAAAGCCTCACCTGATATGATATGAGAATAAGAGAAATGCTCAGAAAGTTGAGAGAAAATGACAAAAAAAAAAAGACTGAAAAGGATGGCCACCCAAATAAGTAAAGAAAAACCATTGTTCATTTCTGAGAATGGACCAATTTGAAATCCAAGCTTAGAATGAAGAAACTGTTAGACTGATAATTTTTTTTAAAAAAAGGCAAATGGAGAAATGAAAGAAAGTATGACAGTGTGAAGAAGGGGGAATAAACCGTTTTCAAAACCCTGAAGTCACTTGACAATTTGGAGTAAAGATGCAGGAGCAAAGAAGAAATATAGGCAGACCAGGTCCAGCAGCAAAGAGTCAAACGTCCCCCACCATGGGAAGTCGCTCTCTTACTCTTGTGGAATTTCCTTGGGAACTTGACAGGTCCTCTAGATCTTAGTGACAGAAGGATGCAATTGGAAGGATCCAGGAAGAACCCAAACTTAGAACGGTTGTGGCTAACACTACAGTCTCTTGGACCCAATTATCTCTTGTATGACAATGTCTTGACATATGAAGGCTGAGTTGTCATGTGTTTATTAACTTTTTTACTGTGGTTTGGGGATTCATTCTCTCCACATTGTCAATTAACCTTACTTGTGTCACAGAGTTACAAGCATGCTGCCATTGATTTGAATCATTTATTAAATTATCACAAACAGGAAAGAGATTTTTTAAACATATTGTTGGACTCAAAGGACATTCTCTTGAACTTAATGTCTCTCAAAATACTTGATAGATTCCTCACAAAGTGAATCCTCAACCCTCCAAAACACAAGGAAACTAGCAGATGAAAAATCATAGACAGGAGGGAAATTAGCTATTATAAAAAATTATTTTTAAACCATAATGCAGTGGAATTGTAAAATACTCTTCAGATTACCAGAGACAAAAAGAGACACCTTATATGTGTGTGTATATACATATACATATATATACATACATACATATATTATATTGCTAACTATTGTGAATTGCATGGAGAGTCCAAACAAAACCAGAATAATGATTAAGACGCATTTTGAAGACAAATGCTTCTATTTAGTTCCCAATTTATATTCCTAAGACAATTTTTATAGACTTTATTTTTTTAGAGCAGTTTTAGATTGACAGCAAAATTGAGCAGAAGGTACAGGGGTTTCCCACACACACCCCTTGCCCCCAAACATGTGCAGACTCCACCATTATCTAGAACCCCACTGGAGTGGTCTATTGGTTACAACTGATGAAGTTACATTGATATAATTACCCAATGTCCGTAGTTTGCATTAGGATTCAGTCTTGGTGTTGTACACTCTATGAGTTTGGACAAAGGTTTAATGACATGAATCCACCATCATAGTATCATACAGAGTATTTTCACTGCCCTAAAAATGGTCTGTGTTCCCTATTCATCCCCCTCATTCCCCTAACCTCTGACAACCACTGATATTTTTCCTGTCTCCATAGTTGCTCTGTTTCCAGAATATCATATATTGGATCATACTTATGCAGCCTATTCAGATTGGCTTCTTTCACTTAGTAATATGCAATTAAGGTTCCCCCATGTCTTTTCATGGTTTGGTAGTTCATTTCTTTTTCGCACTGAAAAACATTCCATTGTCTAGATTTACAAAGCTTATTTATTTATCCATTTACCTACTGAAAGACACCTTCGTTGTTTCTATGTCTTAGCAATTATGCATAAAGCTGCTATAAACATCCACGTGCAGGTTTTTAGGTGGACGTTAAGTTTTCTACTATTTTGGTTAAGACCATTTTCTTAATAATGAGAATAATAAGAACTAACCTTCTTTACTGGGTTGTTGAGAGCATTGCATGGATTTACACACTTCTGTGTGCTCAACTCAGAGCCTGGCCTATAATAGGTAGTGAGGAAATGTTAGTTTAATGTGAATATTCTTTATTCCTTTCCTGGCTAAGAGATGTCCCAGAGGTGTCTACTTCTCTTAGGGTCAGTATTTCCTTGGACCAGATTTCCTTTGGTCTAGAGATTATCAACAATGGACCTCAGAGATACATAGTGCTGGAAACACATTGTGTGGTGGGGTGTTGTGGTGGGGTTACGCTCTTCGGTCCTGCCCTTGGGAAGGGGACTCCATCTCCTAGAAGGGCTTAGCATGGCCTTTGATAAAAGAGTGATCCAAAGGGACAGGAGTGTTAGAAAGTTAACACTTCCTCTGTGGTTGTAGAAAGTGGAATTTCACATTCCAAGAGTGTTCTTCTACAACTGCAGATGAGGAGTAAGGAGGAAAGGATTATGTTAGTTACTTTAAGCATGAAGACACAACTCTATGCTTCCTCTCTGTAATGAGCAGTATAAGGCCCTAAAATAAAACAGGCCACCCTGTTTGGGGAGAGAGGGACTGCACTGCAATGCCTGAGGTCTGGAGAAAGCATATCCATGCCCCACGTGTCTCAAGTCAGAGTTCCAGGGAGCAACTTCCTACAGTCAGAAACTCATGCTCCCCGTGGGCCTGCTGCCAGCAAGACAAGAAGCACAAGGGTTCTTGGTTTGCATGGAGCCAGGCATGAATTTTTGAGTCTGATTTTCAAGAACAACTGTAATTCGTCTCCTCAACTTCATTTGACATTTTATTATAATGTCCCATCTATTGATCTTGGGTTGTTCTTTTGATTTCCTGCTGTATGGTCAGGCCACCCAAGATGGCTGTTCTCTTGCTCTCTGTACATCCCCTGCTCGACGAGTCCCTGCCTCATCTGCACCTACTCACCTGACTGAACTTCCCTCTTCATCATAGAGCTTAATCAGTAAATGCCCACATACTTGCCCTTGGCCCCAGCTAGTGTTTGGTC